>NW_020799091.1:17225930-17332787 GCF_003259725.1 Athene cunicularia | reverse complement strand
GGGGAGGGCTGCTGCGTCGGGGTCTCGGGGGGCTCGGGAAGGGCTTTGCTGGGGGGTGGTCGGTGGTGGAGCCAAGGGGCTTTGCTGCATGGATTTCCCGGTGAGCTGGCGGGGGGGTTGGGGGGTGCTGCATGGATGTGCTGGGGAGATGTGGGGATTCGCTGCATGGATGTCCCCGGGAGCCCTAAAGGGAGGATTTGCCGTATGGATGTCTGGAGGTTTTGCTGGGTGGGTATCAGAGTGAGTGAGCAGGGGGAGGCTTGCAGGATGATTATCCACAGGGTCCAAGAGGGGTCTGCTGCAAGTGTGTCTGGGGGTGCGAGGAAAGGGTTGCTAGAACTGAGGGGGTTTGCTGGCTGCTCTCGCGTGTGCTTTCTACAAGAGAAATGTAAGAGCAGGTTCCCAAAGAAGCGCCTTGCGCTTTCTCAGTATATCACAACTGATGGCAGAAGAGCCTCATCCCATCTTCAAAACTGGTTGTAAAATCTGTTTGATGTCTCGAATTGCTTTTCAGCATCTGACACAATCAAGCGCAAAATGCTTACTTCTGCATACAGCCAATTACTTGTTTCTGCCTTATATTTAGCTGTAACGAGCTGTAATAACCACATTCTTCCCACTGTGTAAAACAGGAACTCTTTTTTCCTCTTTGGTTTAGCAAGTGCTGTAGTGTTTTTCTGTCCAAATAGAGCTGGTACCTTCCTGCCTCACCAATTTTGCCTCACAATGACATTTAAATTTATGCACTGCCTTGTCTTTAGAGGTGTACAATACTACTGACTGCCAAATAGACTGCCAGGATTAGAATGACTGGCCAGCTTACTGTGCCCTTTACTAAATCTGGTGACATGAATTTAGGATGCGTGGTAGTAGAGGCTGAGCTTGTGTCCAGTCCTGCTGCTGAGTGGTGGTTGCTGGCCATGGCACAGTGGTGCAGAGGGGACTCCTGATCCCTCTCCTCCTGCCAAAGCATCTCTTTGGGCCAGGGAGTAATGCTTTTCATTTCCATGGTCTGTGTCCATGTGTGCCATGTCCCACCGAGGCACATAGCGCACCAGCCTGACCGCAGCCCTGGGGACCTCTTCTCATGGCAGCAGCAATGGTGAAATGGTTGCCTGGAGAGTGTTTGGTCAAGACGTCTACCATACTTTGCTGCAGTTAATACCTGATCGGTTTCTGAAGAGAGAGTGTGATACGCCTACACAATGTGGTGGAGTACCTTCTGCTGCCTAGCTGGACAAAGTGATGGAGTAGATACTCTCTCCAAGTACTGCAATTTAATTTGAGATGTCTAAATGTGTGGCTTTGATTTTTCTTCTATAATTTCTTTCATTTTTTCTAAAGACAGTACCATGTACCTTCCAACCTGGCAGAGCCCTGATGCCAGATACCTGCCTGAAATGAGAAGGGATGCTTAAGTACTGTGAAGATGAATATTTTTTTTCTTACAAGTTCTACTTCATGATTCAGTATTCTGAGGACAAATATTAATGGTAGCACTTGTGTTTCCTATTCCTGCTCCAAAGAGCCCACAGGCAAAGGAACACAGACCTTGTTTTTGCCAGCACTGAGAAGGGAGCGGGGATATTACTTTTTACGGATCTTGGCAACCCTTTTGGAATTCCTCAGCATGGAGGCACATACAGCAGGGGTACAGATGGAAATCTTCCTGCGGAGAAGCAGCTTGAGACCCTGGCTGGGCCATGCAGCATATGGCAGCTTTACACTGTGCACAGCCAGCGCAGGCAGCCACCAACATCCAGCCAACTGCTCATCTGCTCGTCCATGGTCATGGTGCTCCCTTGAGACTGCTAGCAGACCATCTCTTTGTGCTTATCTGGGGAAGAAGATTCTTAACCTTTATCCATGTGCAGCAGTGGGCTAGTCCTAATTTTGCCTGGAGCTGGATCTTAGTGACAGTTCAAGTAGTTTTTTTACTACTTAGATCCTATGGACTCTATATATACCTCTGTTTTGTCTTCCACTCAGTGCCAAAGCATCGTATTTTTTTACAATACAGAACATCTTTCTTACTATGGGGGAGATTACAGCTTGTATTGGTTACATACAGTTAAATGGAAGAATGTTTTGGCAAGAAGTCAGTTTTGATACTGGTGACACAGCAGGTCAAGTTGAACAATTTTATTGCAAATATGTATTTAACATCAACTATTTTACTTTCTGACACAAATGCTCCCAAATATGGGATGCTAAATGACCACTGAACTTTTCTCCTATTTTTATTATCGTGACTATACCTTTCTCAAATTAGCTGAGATTTTCTACATTGTTCTGTGGTTGTCTGAACTCCTACTTCATCTTCCGCTTGGCTGTCAGAACAAAACTGAAGTATCACATGCTTGATCACATCATAGGACCGAGAGACAGAAGATGTCTAGGACTTTTTTCATGTATTCCATGTGACCATTTAAACTGTTTTCCTGGAAACATTTAATTTCCTTTCCTTTTCTTGACATGCAAAGTGATTTGAACTGCAAACCTGTCTCTCAGACACTGGGAGATTCTCTCTGGTAAATGCTTAAAAGGTATTCAAGACACCCTGCTAAAAGGTGACATTGAAGTGCAGTGTTTTAGTTAATGCTTTTGGAAAATTCTAGACTAGATTCCCTTCTTTACTGGACTTATTGGAGTCACTGGACTATGTGCAGTTGACCTACAGATAAGTTTTGTACTGACTGTTTAGTTTAGTAACCAATACCAGTAAATTGATGCAACTCTGAAGTGGATTGAAGTAACATGAGAAAGAGTGATTATACTGATAGAGCTTATTTCTACAAATTTATCAAAACAAACTATGCAGCAGAGACATCTTTCATTCCAGTTTAACTGTGTCAGCAGTAGCAGCTGTGGTCATTTAACCATATTTATAAGTTCCTGGTGTTTCACTTCTCTCTTCGTAGAGGGGCTAGATTCCAACCAACTCTGAATATTTTACACAAGACAATATTTGGTAACACAAGGAGTCACTCAGGATTTTTTGCTGCCTTCTTGAAGATTTCAAGTATCAATAACTACTTATAATATTTTTGAGGTTCAGCAATTTTTAATATTTAGTCAAACAATGTGTGCAAAAAATTAACAATTTTGCACACTAACCAAAATAGTATTTATGATTTGAGACTTGAAATGTGGTATTCCATCACCATAAAAATGTGTTTCTTTGTGATTCTGATCACAAATACAGCAACAGTTTATTGTCAGGGAAAGGAGACTTCTAGCGTTTCCTAAGAGTGTACTAAATGGATAAAATTCAAGTAAATTAACAGCATCAGAAGAGTAAAGGTAGTCACATGTAATCTTCATCCCTTTACTTGTCTTACTGTATATATTTGCCATTGTATTTGATGATACCTTCATCTCATGCCCATATATATATATATATATATATATGTTTTTTAACATAAAGCTCCCTAAGCAGAGAGTTCTTTTTCCTGCAAGTGTTTGTCCTGTTTACTATGGTCCTTGGCTGAAGATCTGGTGGGTTGCTTCCAAAATCACACCTGGTAGTGCTGGGAATCTTGGCTGTCCAGGAACACTTCTGGCACTCTTTAGTGAAGTGATGGACAATTCCTGTCATCCCGCAGACATAGCCTGTAGCAATTTTACCTCTGATGAGTACTGAAAAGCCCCTGTTTTAATGAAGTCATCTGCATAGTTGGTCCTTAGGCTGAAATCACTTTGGCAGGCTGTGCTGGCTTAGGATAACTTACTGTTGTGATGTGCCTCCTGATGCTACTTTAATTACAAACTAGCATTAGCAATCCTTTCTCTCTCTGTCCATGAGAGAAATTGAAAATTATGCATAAAACAATGTGTTCTAGTTCTTGAGTTTTCTCATCTTGGGTTGTGGGTTTTTTTGTCCCTCATAGTGGTGTAGGAAGGAGAGGGACTTGTCAGATCATGTGGGATCTAATACCCAAGAACTGCATGTATCAAGTTATTGCCTGTTTACTTCATGCTGCTTGAAGTATCCATGTGGAGTGGGGGGAATCTCCTCTCTCTGTTATCTGTAAACTGCTTCTGAGAAAGACTTGCTGTACAGCAACTGGGGCAGAATTACGTCAATGTGCTAACCTTCCTGCTTTGTGTCAGGCTTGAAAGGAAACTTTGGGCTTCATCAAAACCACCACAACCAGAGTTGCTGGTCTGAGCACTGTGGGTGCAGTGCAGCTGACAGTAGGACCCACGGGTGAAAGACTGATGCTCTCCCTCTCCACTTTTTTAGTAGTCTTCCACATCTCCATCTTTTTAGGTATATGGGTGAGATCTTTTGAACACATCCCTATCAATGCTTTGGGAGGCAGTTGGTAGAACATCTTTTGCTCTTAGTTTCTTTCATTCGTCTTTCTTTCTACTCTGAGATGGCCTTTAGTCTCTGTCTTTGCTGGGCTCTCTAGCATCTTCTGTTCCATGATGATGTGCTTTTGCTTCCAATGTGTTGATAGCCCTTTCCTCTTGTGCCCTGCAATTGTTTTCTCCTCAGTTATCCATCCAAAAATGGCTTTCTTTTTAGGAAAGTCCTTGTAAGTAAAAGTATTCTGCCAGCATAAACAAAAGCACATAGTTCTGTCACCTGCTCTGCCTTTATGGTAAATGGGCTCTCTGTGGACCTAGACATCTCTGCTGCCTGAGCCAGCAGTTCAAATGCAGTCATCTTCTCACCCTGTTTATAAGGGCTCAGGAATGTTATAGGTCAGTATAGGGCCATTTCTTGCTTTACCAAAGCATAAGAGATTCTTGTTATTTCTGGTATTTTTAGACAACCATACCTGTAAGCCTAACAAATACTGGGTAATAGCATGCAGAAAAAAATTGATTTATTGCCTCTCCTACATAGCCCAGTGATACAGGAGAAAGAGTGATGCCCAATGTTCCTGGAAAATTAACTGCTAGGTGCTGAGGATTGTTTTGATTTTTTGATTATCAGGCAGTTCGTTGATCTTTGCCTTACAGTTTTTGGTAAAGGTTTGTGTTCTGTGCTTTCGTTCATGTCTGGCTAAACCACAGGTAGGTTTTGTTGCTCAGACAAGAATAGAGTTTGCATGGGGGAAATGCCTCATGGTTATTAACTTAGATACTTCTAAAGAATAGGCTTTGTTAAAATCAGACTTTCTTTTATTAGAAAAATAAAGCAGTGAGAGGGAGAGCTTAGCCACTTGAGTGCAATCCTCAGCTCAAGGTATCGGCACATCTGAGTGTTGTCCCTGTCATCCAGTTAAATGACCCAGGCAGATGTCCCAGCCTTGACCCACTTCTGGAGCCAGCCTGTAAATCAGGAGTCTGAAATCCTTTCATCTCAGGGGAGACTTTTACAAGGGTGTCTGCACATTGCTGAGGAGGCATTTCTGCTGTGTTCACCTGTCAGACAGGAACTGAATACATTTTTCTGCTATTCTGTATATGAATCTCTTAAATAGACATCAGGTAATATAATTCTCTCATCCTAAACTCAAGCCACTCTCTCAGAAGGCAGCGGTGCCCTGTTACTGAACTCACAGATTTGTCTGTTCCCTATCCTTTGCTCAGATAGCAAGGAGAGGATTGAGCTGATTAACTCCATTTTCTTGCTCTCCTTAGTTTTCTTTTACAGTCAGTGGAAGAAAACAGCACGTCTAGGACAAGATGAATTGTGCGCTAAATGTGTCCTTTTCTCTTTGTTGACTGTAAAAGGATCACAGAGAGAATAGCTCAGGTGTGCAAATCTGAGGTTGGGTGAGAGGAATCCTCCTGCATGTCTCTGACCATCCTATCGGTCAGGTGCCATAACCTGGCAGCGTGGGCAGTGTGCTCCTGGAGAATGACACCACCCAGCACAGCCCCTGCGCTAGCTCCCCTGCTCTGACCTCTAGCTACCTTTGCAGGAGCTGCAGCAGGATATCCATTTATTGCATAGATTTTCACTTCTCTAGATACTTTGAAAATATTATAAACAGTGTATATCTGTTACTTTAGTTATTTGTGATCACAAAAGAAATAGTAAGTACCATGATGTTTTTCACACATTCTTTATTTAATTCATGCTCTGCCATTCTCTTTCTAAGCTTGATATAGTTAAGTGATATGCACAAAGTACAAGAGAGTGCTTCAGCTTCAGTTCCAATTTTTTGAGGACATCATGCAGATACTGTTGTATATTACTTTTTTCACAGAATGGAGATTAATATAACTAGGCAATATATTAATTTACATAAATTCCATGTAATATCAGTATCCACTTCGACTGCAATGCAAAATTTGTTGAATACTGGCAGTCAGGAATAGATTTTTTCATCCAGCTGACAACTTGTGAGATACTTATGAAAGTTCTACTGTAATCCTGTAATCTGTAGGGGCTCTAATTCCTGAGGAGACACAGCATATTTTCAGTGATGGCTTGCAAGGTTACTGTCCTCAGCATGGTGGTCTGATCTGCTCATAAACCACCTACCATCACAGTTTATAAAACAGTGTTTTAGAGTGTAGGTCTGATCATTATCTGGTGTAAATTTATTCTTTTGCAATCTATAGCCTTATGTCTGTTTATACCAGATAAGAAACTAGCCAAATACTAAAGCGTACCACCAGTCTGACAACAGAAAAAGCAAACCTTTTTGTCTCTGTGAAAGAGCAGTCAAGACAACCACCACCAGAAATGCAGAAAGTATGAAGTTAAACCTGAATTGGGGGGGGGGAGGGAGGAACAGGAACTCAAGCTTTTGAATGTGAGGAAGGCAAAAATAACTCCAGTTGGTCCTGAGTGATAGAAGATTATCATCTTTGCATCTGGCACACTGTAAACATTTATTATGAATACAGATTTTATGATACATTTCACATGGGTGTGACTCAGCCCGCAAGTATGAGGATTTCTCTCTGTGTTGACCTTTCTAATATTTACATGAAAAAATGGGAGGCTATGATGTGGGACACATGTTGAGAAATGCTTCTCTGTGTCCACACTTAGATAATTGGACATTGCGTCTCCTTTTGCTCCCAAACATCTGCTCTCATTACAGCTGTCCAGGATGTATCTCTTCTCTGCATTGCCAGGCTAACATCTTCACACATCTAAATGCAGTGAAATTGAGGAGAGCAGGCATCTGGGTCCAACTTAGTCAAAAATTAATTTATTCTCCTCCTTCTGAGAGTAAATCAATTCAAATTATCATGATGGTCACTTATTTTCTCTTCCCAAAATATGTACATAGCAAAATAAAAGGAAAAAAACCCTTTCTGTTTGTAGTCAATATTTCGGTGTAATGTTTTTATCTGCATACAGCTGACCTGACTCACTTCATTTCTGCTGTGAAGAATTTCCTTTTCCAAATCTCGTCAGTGATCTTTTTATGTTTTAGGGCTCTTCTTTGGAAGCTTTGCTTAATTGCTTTGTATTTAGAGGCTGCCCAGAGAATCTTTGGAGTCTCATCCTCAGACGAGAGTCCACAGACCTGGACTAGAGGTGGTCTGGAGCAGCTTGCCCCAACAGGTCCTTCTCTCAGCAGGTCCAGAGAGGCTGGACCACAGACCTCCTGGGATCCTCTCCAACCTGAGTTATTCTGTGACTCTCTGACAGTCATCTCTTACTAAATTTGCTGTAGTCCTAATCTTTACCTTGGTCCTCAAATATTTAAGTCAAGACTGGAATCTCCCTGCCATGGGCACTATTCAGTGCTGCGAAACCAAGCATGAAAAAATTGCCATAATTGAGAGAGATTTTTAAATGCTACATTTTTTCAGTGGCTTCATTTTCAGACCTGAGAAGCCAAAGGATTTAAGATCTCTTTGAAAACATAACCAAACCTCCACTGCATTCACAGAAGCTGAGATGCTCTAGTTTTAACCACCCCCGAAAGCCACCTGCCCAATAACCAGACTTGCAGTAAGGTTCCAATTGGGAGTTGATGCTTTATATAAACTCTTACAGAAAATGCTGTCTGGGGGAAATCTGTGGCTTGTCTTCTGTAGTATGTGAGACTGTATTGTTACACACATCTCTTTTTGCCTTCATATTTGTAGGTATGCTACTTTTAAAAATGCAAACAGCTTCTCAGATTTGCTAACTGTAAGGCAAACTGATTTCACTCACTAGAAAGATTTAGCCAAGCATTTTCTTTCTTTTTTTCTCAAAATTAGCAAAAATGGGCATCTGTGTTGTTAGTAATCTATTGTTATTATCCAGTTATTTTGTGATCGGATAGAAGGCAGCTAAATGTTCCCATCATTCTTGAGAAGGTTATTTTCTGATGAAAGAAAGAGGGAAGAGGGGATCATTTTTAAAGGTGAACTGAAATTGCACAGCTGAATTTATAACAATTGCTGCACAATAGCTGTAACTGAGTATCTGACAAAACAAACAAGCGTGTTCTACATAAGTAAATAAAAGGGGAACCAGAAAAATGACATAATAACAAATGCACTGCAATGAGTAAAAGAAATACACTTGTCAAAAGCAAGTAAAGCACTTAGTACTGTAGAGTTTCATTTCTCTTGAGTGGAGCACACTGTGCACCTGCCCAAACAAAATGTGTGCCACATCCCGCGCATACATTGGCAGAAGAATCAGTTGTTCCCTACCATATCCATTCCTGGTAATCAGTGGTTATTTTTAGTATAAAGTGAAGAAAGTCTTGCTTTGTGATTAGTTGAGAACAGACACTTCATGACTGTCAAAGGTTCACTTGTCTGGGGGCTTTCAGCAGTTACCAGACCGCTGTAAGGGACTGCTCTAGCATTGGATACTGTCCTGCCAGGGTTTCAGGAGGAGTTCAACCCTGGTCCTTTTGTTCACCAGTTTATTCTGAAAAACTATTTGAGCTAAACAACGTAACAGCCACCCTTCTGGTGGAGGGTCAGTGAGAGGAGAGGTCATGCACCTTGGCAGAAGGCTGCACAACCAGTTCTGGAGAGCAGCTCCAAAGTTAGGGACAGGACTCCTTAGTCTTGCTTCTGCCTGCAGGAGGGAGAGGATATAGTGGTGAATACATCTGTCTTCAGGGAAATGTGTGCTTTTGTTTCCTGTGGGTGCTTTTGAAAATTTCTACCTCTGGGAAAGAGTGTTGTTTATTTGCTCAGTATTTTTATTGTAGTGTTCAACTTCACTGAATGGGAATCCATGCTCCCTTGATAGCTACTGACTTTTTCATCTCTTCCTTATGCTTTGTCTTTTTTTTTTTTTTTTTTTTTTTTTTTTTTTTTTTTTTTTTTTTTCCCCCTGCTGCATACTCTCTGAGTCTCTCCTTTTTCCCATTCCTTTACTAGTTCTGTGCTAAGAACTGCCCTGCCTCTCACTTTCCTGTTTTGTCCCATACATAATCAGGAATGAAAAAAATGTCATTATTGACTACAGAGAGACAAGACATAATGCTCCAACTAGATTAGTAGGGAAGGAAAATGCCCTTATCTCGATTTGGGAACAAAAGGTAGCCCAATGTCGCACATAAGGTTAGGTGGGTAGAATTCAAACTTTAACTTATGGTAAATGTCAGACCTGACACAGAAGTGTATGAAACATTTGAAATTTGAACCACCATCTAGATATTTGATAAATTTAAAGTACAATAGATTATTAAGGGACAAAAAGTGGTTGAGGACAATCTCTAGGTGTTTATTTCATGTGTGCAGTATACTTCAGGTATCTGTATAGACACCAATTATGAGCTTTTCTTTATCACTGGCTTTCTGGTTGTGTTCCTGCTTTTCTCAATATGTGATATTTCACAACTATTTTCCCCCTCCAGGGTTGCTGATGGCAATAACTCAGCTTTTTCCCATGGTCTGAAACTGGAGTCTGGCTGCAACAAGGCTGTATGAATGCAGTTATTGTTCTGAATCTCACCTGTGACTTCATTTTGTTTCTTTTTCCAATCAGAAAATGAAGAGTTTGGCCCAAAGACGCCAGTCTGCACCATCTTTGATCTTTGTCAAAGCACTTAACAGATCTAGATCGGTCTCAAGGTGAGTCAGTGAGTTTTGCTGCCTGTACTGTTTTGCAGTTTCTCAGCTCAAAACTTGAAATGTTTTTGAGCTATTGTCCACACCAGGTTGTCAAACACAGTTCAGGCTGCTCAGTAGCTGCACAATTATAAAGCCTATTGAAAGATGTGACAGACCCAGCCCAGATATTGGCTGGTCTGCTAGAGGGGTTTCCCCAGTGCTGCCACACTAAGCTGCTTATACCCAATTGGGCAAGCAGAGCTGCTCCACAGTTTGCAACCCGACATGCAACATTTGGGCTGCTCATTTCTAATTAATTTGTGGCTGGCTATGATTGACAGCTGGGGTGATGGCAGGGGCAGAAGTTGAATGTTTCCTACTTTCTGCCTTGTGCACTTACGCGGTGCCAGGCATAACTCAGGAGTGGTTATTGTGGGATTGTAGGATCTAATTTGAGCTAAGTTTCTTCCATGGGCTGCTGCACGGTACAGGCTCTCTGGGGCTCTGGAAGTACCTGCTAGTTTAGGACAATGCTGTGGGCCAGGATCTGGTGGTCACTGCCTTCTCCTTGTCCAGCATTAGCACTTGTGGGGCTGAGTATGTGGGTGTATGTGGGTGCAAAGCATTCAGCACTTTGTGTCTTCATCTTCTGGCAGGATCAGCCATGCCTCCTCCCTCCCTACTCCAGTGTAAAGCTACCATAGAAATGGGAGTTTCTATGGAGCTAGTCCGCTGTTCAGGCCCAGCCCTTGACCTGCCATGTGAACCATTCTGCATACATAACTTTTGTCTTCCTGCACTACAGTTCATTAGACTTTAAACTTACAAAACGTGTTTATTGAGAAGGGAACCATCTGGTAGGCTGTTAATGCTTCCAGCTGAGTAGAGCTCTTTACGAAGAAACATTATTGAGTGAAATTAAAGTATGGCTTTGTAAGGAATATTTTTTCTTACTCTGTGGTGTGTTAAGTAATCAATATGTGAGCTTTGGAAAGTTTTTTTGTGTTTGATTTAACTAATACCTGGTTTCATATTTGTCGTCATGGAGAATTCCTTAGTATTTCAGAAACCTGTAAAAGTATTCAGAGTTGCAAAATAGCAAAGATAAATGAGTTGAAACTACTTGCAGGTCTTCTTGCTGTCTATGACATAAAAGAGGAAACTTAGAAATGAATTCCTAAAGGCATTTGCACCTTTTTATGTAGTCTAGTGGCCTGAGCCTAGGACTGAGAGCCAGCAACATGTGTTCTGGTTCTGTCTGTAAAATTTATTCTGTGGCCTCTCTCTGACTTTGTTTCCACGTCTTTAAAATAAGATGAATGAGTATTTTGTAACCCCTTCATGAGAATACTGTTGTTTAGATTGTCTGTACTACCGTATTTATTCTTCATTTACTCTTATTTCTTTGTTCTATTTGTAGCTATGCTCATATGTGATACCATCTTTTGGGCATAGATGACATGTTCATAACTGAGGTTGTGAAATGAGAGGTGCACTATTGCTATGAGGAGTAGCAGTAACTGAAGAGTCCCGGGGACATGAGATGGGATCTCTCAGTCTATGAACTTTACACATTTTTACAGTTTATACACCTGTGTCTCCATAATGTCTTCCCTTCAAGTTGTCTTAAGACTTGCTCCTCAATATGAAGAGAATGAATTATATTTGATACTTATATTTCAATCTTATGTCATTTGCCTACTCAGGTTCAGACATGAACATTTTACTTCAATTCCACTTTTATTTTTTTTGTTTTACTGCCTCCTCTGTATGTATTAAAAATTGGACATAGATGGAGAGACACTGAGTGGGATGAAACCTAATAATTTTACTCTTTCTTAAGTGTAAATATGTCTTGCTTGTATAGCCCAGATCAGAATTATTTCTACATTTGGTGTGTGGAAGGATTTTTTTGTAAGGCCAGTTGGCAGAAACTTTGTGGTGGAGAGGACTAAAGAGGGGAAAACGTTGCCTTGTTTTGCAGTAAGCAGATGGACGCAGAACTGATGGATGCTGCCTCGGTCATGTCTGTCCTCTGCCTGTGGCATTCAACAATTTAGAGGCTCCTGTTGTTTTGAATTGAAGTCTGTGGCCGTATGAGAGGCATTGAGTGAAGTCTGAGTACCCCAGAGCCAGAGCAGGTGATTTTGTAGTTCAAAATCTATCAGTTAGAGGGTAACACTTTGGATGTTTATTATTGTTCACAGGAGCAGTAATTCTCACCTGTGCCTGACTTCCTTGTTTGGCTGTGCAAAACACATTCCTCTTCATCAGCAAACTGATGGATGAGTCTGAACTGTCCACTCGGTTTATTGTGTAAATGCTTAACTCTTGTGAAGTGCTCTCTGTTAAGGCAAGCTGAAGAGCAACAAAATGCCTGCTCGTGTTTTCTAATCTCCTCCAAATGTTTTATCTCAAACCTGTTTCAGCTCGTAGTTCCCTTTCTTGTAGACACAGCCAGCCTGCAAAATCCATTATTCTCCCCTGGCAGTGAACCTTAGTACTGGGGCTCCATAACACTTACTTGTTAATTGTTGATTAATCACTAGTAGATAATAAAGCTCCTATCTGAAGTTAGCAAACATCTGTGAGGGATTTATATGAATCCTCTCACCTCAGCAGCTGGCTCACCTCAGTATTTGTTGAAATTAATGAACAAGTGCAAAGTTTAAAAGGGCAGGAAACACTTAGAAGCACAAGTCAGTTTGTATTTTTATACCACTTTATATGTCAGGTGTCTTTGATTTATATACAGGGCACTGTCATAAAATGTGGTGGCACCCACTTTGGACAGACTTACTTTGGGGCATTTTAAAGTTTATTAATGATATTTATTCAAATAAACCATTGTGACACCTGGAGATGGCTATTTAACATTCAGAAGATTAAGGTTTTTCATGGTGGTGTTGTAGCTGTGTTGTCATGAAGATGTAAGTGAGGCAAGGTGATCTAGGTGGAAAAAGCAGACGCTTGTTTGTGCTACTGTCGTCTTCTTCAGTCTTGAAGGAGAAGCAGATCTGAAAGTCTTGTGTGCTTAAAAGCTTGTCTTCATTTTCTCCAGCTATATCATTTGGTTTAATGAAAGTTAAACCTTCCTTACAAATCTTGCCTTGCCATGTCAGTCATAAAAGGAGTTACAAGATACTTGGCCTACAGAAGAATTCTGGGATGGCTGTATGGCACAGTGGTGCACAGATGTGCGACCACACTGTCATTCCTGTCTCACTTGACTGTAACTGCAGGCAGCAGCAGACCGTAGTAAATAGTACAGATATTATAGTGGAATTTGGGCCCTTCCAAGAGACGAAAATATGCAGACTATTCTTTGCCTTGTCTCCTTGCTTCTCTTCCTTTTTTTCTGCAGTTTCTCTTTTCTCACAAAATAGTGATGAATAGGCATGTAAGGACTGTTTCACATCATCAGATGTCCTCTTTGGAAGCACTTTGAGCAAAGTTATTCTAGAAATACATTGGAAAAGTAAGCTTTTGATGTTTTACTTGGCTGATACTCAGATGCAGGAAAAATTGATTGTTAACTCCATTAATGTGTGTGAAATCAGCAAAGGATTTGGGTTAGTTATATTTGGCCCTGGACCTGTTCTGCAGCTGTAATTTTCCTCTTACTTTTTCTTGGTGTCCTTTAATGAAAAGTGCACAACCTAATGATATATTTCAGTGCAACACAAATGATGGGCTTGAAACAGAAATGTCTGAGGTCTGGATTAAAACACCAGGTTTTGTAATCTCAAAATAATTGATACAGAATAATAACGACTTGTTCCAGGCCGAATTTTTGGCCTTTATTCTGCTGTTCTTCAAAACAATTTTTGCATGTGACAAAACCCAAGCTACCAAGTTTCTGCTCTGCATTGGCAGGCTTCTGCTGACATCTCGGATATTTCACAGGGACAGCCAAATTCTGTGCTGCACTTGCTGTCATCTTCCCCTTAACTAATGGACACCTCACCAGATCTTTGAAAGTGATATTTTTACATGCTGCAACTTATTAATATAATTTCACAGTTTCTGAGTCTGCATGACCATTTATAGATACGTGTCTCTACACATTGAAGGTGTTAAAATATTGGTAATGAAACTACTCTTTATTACAGCATGAAGTCTGTTTGTGATGTTATTTTGGTGTAAGACACAAGTGGGCCCTGTTTAAAAAAAAAAAAAAAAAAGCATAATTTAAAAAGGTTTTATGTACAAATCTTTAAAGAATCCGAAAAGGTAGTACCTAAAAAGTCACCTCAACCCAATTTTATTATGTGGCTTTTATGGTTGAAGAAGTTAAATGTAAAAACTGAGAATTTCACAAGTTTCCAATGTGTTTTTTCCTTTTCTGTATGTGGAAGCAGTGTTACACCATTCACAGAGAGGCTGCTCTTCCTTCTCCCAACTCACAGTAAGTGATTCTGGCATGTTATCTTCCAGGGGTCCCGTGCCAAATGCTAAATATCCCAGATAACGAAGATCATATGTGTAATCTAGTAATACATTCCACTTGGCGCTAGTCAAATACAGAGTGTTCCCAAAGTCCTGGACATTGTGTTTTCAGGATTTTAGTCAGAAGATATGTGGATGATCCAATCTATGTGACTAGATGAAGACAAAAATAGAGACTTTTAATAAATGTAAATTGCCAGAAGGCCTTAACTGTCTCTTTTTCACAGGGAAGATGAGTATTTGGTGTTTCAGGCAAATCCGATTGTGGGGAGGAAGGGAATAAAAATTCATTGCAAGTAACTAACTTGTTAAGTAGGTATTTTGGTTGTAATCATTTTGCTCATTCTTCACTTGTTTCCATGGTAGCGAATAATTTCACCTAGCAAAACAATCTCCGTGAGGCACATTTGGTTGGTGAGGCTCAGCACCTCGGTATGGTATGGGGGCATCGAGAGGGAGCGCCTGCCACCCTGTCATGCCCCACAGCCATTTTATTTACAGGGTGAGGCCTTTATGGGCAAATGTGCCTGGAGCAGCCACTGTCCTCTTGGCCATCACGGTAGGGGCAGTTGTTGCTCTCCCATAGACCCCTGGGCACCACGACAGCATTTGTTGGAGGGGGGATGGCACCCACCCAGTTGAGGGTACCCCACTGCTGGGATGCTTGTCCCCACCGGTCACCACAGCAAAAACTGTGAGGCAGAGGAGTGGGACCCTTGGCCAGGGCTGCCACAACCTGGCCGATCAGTGGTACCATTGCTGGTGGCATATGGGGCATGGCCTAGGGCCACCCCGCTGCAGGGCTCAGCCCTGGGATGGCGTCAGACATTTAGCCCCTCGTGGCTAAATCTCAGGGGCTTTGAGAGACAAAGGCCGCCATATTGTGTGTGTGCCCATTTCTGTGTGTGCCTTACACGTATGATCAGTGGGGGGTTTTGCCTCCGAAGCAGTTGCACAGCACCAGTGGTGGTGGTGTGGGGAGAGATGGGCTCAAACCAGGATGGGAGGTAGCATGGCCAGACACTGTCCCAGCCCCCTTCCATCTCAAATGCAGGTGTCGCAGTTTGGGTGGGAGGGGGTTCCCTTGCAGGCTGCAAAAGGGAGGTGAGGGGAGAGGGTACTGGGGCAACGAATCACTCTGAAACTGGTGCTGTGGGCAGTAGGGGAAGATTGACAGTGTTTGAGGCAGAAGGGTCTATCAGGCAAGTCATGTCCCTGCCTGGGGCTTGGTCCCTGGTGTGACCCTCACCCGCCACTCACTGCTTGTGAGAGGCCAAGTCAGGTGGCGGGGGGCCGGGTAGCTAACGCTGGGCATGCTGTGCACAACTGCCATAACACCTCTGAAGCCTCCCCTGTGCTCTGGGCCACCCAAATGGCATGGTCACAAGAGGTGAGGGCTCTTAAATGCCTTCATTTTACCCTTAGGAAGAGGTATGTCGTGGAGGGGAGCCCTTGCAAGGCAGTCCCTCTAAAGCCACAGGGCTCGTGGTTTAGGGAAGCACGAGGGCTGTCACTATCATCAGGGTGGTTCCCCCAGGTGAAAATCAAAGTGGCAGCACCCCAGTGGCAGCCCTGTGTCCTCCACTCCTCATCTTAGAGTCGTTTGAGAGACTCCAATACACTCAAAAATACAGAATTTCATGAGAGAAAGGAAGAAAAAGGGCAAAATCCCACAAAACCCTTTCCCAATGTGAGGAATTAAGCACAGGAACTGCTCGTTTTATCTTATGATATTCCATAACTTTTTCCATAAAGCTCCAGCTACAGGAGTCATGTGGTTACAAAAATCACAGTTTCGTTAGAAATCACATTTCTAATCATCAAGATGGAGGGAAAATCCTGTTCCTAAAGACTCATTCAACAAAGCGAATGAAAAGTTCTTTGCTTCTGGGCTTAATTTTTAGATTTAATTCAGCCTCAAAACTTATGATCAGGATTTTTTTTTTTTTTTAGATTTTCCATTTAATTATAAGTTTTGGTGTTTTAACATTTTATGCTTAATCTGAATGGGCAGAAATCTCTGTATGAGAACTTCCCCAGATTTCTCAGTATATCATGTTTCCCTATGTAAGGTAAGGATACATAATTTGCAGAAAAATAGTGTGTTTTTTTTTAAAAAAAACCCCACTATTTTGTATGAAATCGCTCTTCCTTTTTAATGGAATTGCACGTAATTAAAACAACTTGTGATGATATTGTACAAGTTGTCATTTTTATAGTATTTCTAATTCATGCTTGATTTAAGCTAATTATGACACTGGAGTATTGTTTCCTTAAACCATGTGCTCGAATGCAAAAGCTATTTTTACATACTAATAGCCGAGGATAAAATTTTATTAACTGTTAACAAGGAACAAAGTGAACTTTCTGAGGCCTCAAATGGCCTTTTAACTCAGAGATTGGCATTCCTGTCCCCCTGCTGTGTTTCTTCTGTTTTGTTTTGTGTATGAGCTTGTGTGTATGTGTGCATATGTTTGTTTTTGATAAAACCCATCAGTTCTTCATTTATGACATACAAACTGGCTTATAGTGATGTTTGTACATCTGGAGATCGAAATGAGCTGCAGCTCTCAGAGATATGCTGCCTTTTTTATTAAAAGAAAAGGACTAGAGGTAACAAGAAGGAAGGCTTGGAAGCAGGGTTTTGGAGGGATTGGAGTTTAAATGAGGGATTAATTTTACAATAAATGACTAATAGTTTAACACTAGTGCTTTAAGCTGATTCCCCTTTGGATAGAGTTGTGACAGTTTTAAGACAAAGGCAGCGAGGGGCACTGCTCATCAGGGTGAGCGCAGGGCTCTGCTTATCCAGATGTCTCACTGTCCACATGTGCTTTTGGCTCCAGCCCATTTTTGGGGGCTTTTTGGATTAGGCCTTAAGGTCTGGCAGAATGCAGCTGTTGTCCAGCCATTGTGTATCCCTGATTTTAGACAATAAAATCTCTGCCAAATGACAGTCTGGCCAAGCAGTTTGGGCAGCGGCATACCTGAGGAAATCACAGATCGACTTGCTCAGACTGCTTTGCAATCGTTTATCTTGTGTAAACAAGCAGAAAGCCTCTAATGATGTGCAGGCTGATGTGCAGTCTCTGGTGCTCTCACCTCTGACAAGGGCCAGCATTACATATGCATTGAACTCTCCTGGCTGGTATGGCATTGCTTCTTCTGGTGCAGTTTCTTCCTCATGGAGCACAAAACTGCTGGTGAGGAGTTTTGAATCACATGGAGTGTGATTACCTCATGGGAGTAACCGTCTGTCTTTTCTCTGGCTATGACCTAAGTGTTTGAGTACTGGGGACTAGATCAATAAAGGATAATAAGCCTCAAGGGCAAGACATGGGAAAAATTTTGGTACCTGAATCTAAAACCTTTAGTTAAAAAACATCATCTTATTGGTTTCCTGACCTTCCAAGTGCCTCTGTGGTTTAGGCACTCTCCTACTGACCAGAGAGCTCCCCAAACACCTAGAGTTGTGCTTTTGCATATCCCAGTACAGCATGACTGCTGGCAGCACTGTACAGGTCTGTGTCAAAGAACTAAACACTGCTTTATGAGAGTCTCCTCAGAAGCTCCATCCACTAGTCCACAGACCCTGTACCTGGTCAAGAGCAAGGCCCTCACAAAAACAGTTGCAAATGTTGCTCTCTTCTAAGCCTCTGGCTGAGCTGGCTTTTCTGGAGTGTTTTTTAATAACTGTTTAGGGCAGTGGTTTCTGAAAATGCAGTATCAGGGCTGAAGTGGGAAGGAGTCTGGCTCATTGGGTATTTTGTCAGGGAGACACCACAATCTGTGTTGCAACCAGTGTTTGTGCCATCCAAGCAAGCTTAGTGTAAGCTATGGTAGGTGTCTGTAGCCTGTTCCTTAGGCAGGTCTCCACAGACCACCACTGCTCTTTGCAAAACTGCTGGCCTTGAAATCGGTGTGCTTTCAATGGAAATTAATCATCCAGGTTCGTCTCTCTGCCTCCTTAGGCAATTCTGCTTCCAAGAAGAGTGAAGTAACTATTAAAGTAGATTTGGAGTGAGTGGAGACTTTCCTTCTCCCTCCTGCAGTTGAAGCTGGGTCACTGCATAGAAGGACGTGCAACGCTCCCGGGACAAAAAAATTATGTTTACAGGAGCAAGCTTGGCTCTGTAGATTAATGGTAAAAGCACTTACCTGAGAGGGGAAAGGCCCGTGGCTGTTCCCAAGATTATTTTTGCATATCACTCACTGACACATCCACGTTCAGCCTGTCCTGTCCTGTAGCTGAAAGTGGTTGCAAATACTGAGATGAGTGTGCTGGTTTGGGTCCTCGTGCGCTTTATAAGCAGCCTGTGCACCGAACACTATCTGTATTCAGAGGAAGTAGGTATCTAAGTGCACATCTAAGTAAGTGCATCCTAGATCTTCATGGCAGGATTATTCAGAAAATGCAGAAAAGAATGGTAAAGACCTTCACCTGAATGAATTATCAGATCTTTCATCCACCTGCCTTCCTTCTCTTTCCTCTGCATGTTCTGGTAGTAAAATCATATCCAGTATTTTGCAAAGCATCTAATTTTATCAGAGCTCCTCTGGAAACACATTTAGTTGCTGAGCCCCCTGGACTAAGCAACATCACACCCATACCCCTCTGTTTTGGTGTCCAAGAGCAGGACAGATTTGCCAGTGGGTGGTGTGTCAAGGCACTCATTTCTTCAAGGAGATCACTAATCAGACACAGGCAAGCTCTTCTGGTATATCAAAGGCTCAAGTAAACATGGGGGAAAATGTCATCATGTGAAAGGCTCTTGTGTTTCCTGCTCCTCCAGGCTGCTGTTCTTTAGACAACTGGCCTGTGCCTGCTTCTCCGTTAGGTAATCACCATCAGGTCAGGGATGTGGGGAATCCTCTAACAGTTTTTTCGCAGCTGAGATTACTGGTGGAATAGAAACCTCTGACTAACCTGCCTGAGTAGCTAGGCAAAAAACTTGTCGAATATGTAGGCATTTATAGTAGGGCGAACAGGTGCATGTGGCTACAACTAATTTGTCTGCTGGTTGTTCCTGAGGAATTTGGGTTATTACATTTGCAATAGCTGGCAGTGGCAGGCATATCAAGTAATCTCTTCACTGTAATAGGATAATTCTTGTGCTGTAGTACTAGTATTAAAAAATGGTTTGAGGCCCTTGAGGCAAACCAAAGCCAGATTTGTTCCTGATACAGCTGGGACAGGTGCAGTGAAGTGACAGTTCCATGCAGCACCCATATTGGTCATCCCTCGTAGGGAAGCGGTCCTTCAGAACTTAAGGCAATACAAGGGCTGGGCAGATCCTCCCTTCACATCTGTGGTGGAGCTTTGTGGAGTTCACCCCACAGTGTCCTACTGTTGTGGGGATGCAGGCAAGGCCGGGCAGCAGCGGCTTCAATGAGAGCTGCAACTTGCAGGAGGATAAAGTGTGGTGAAGGGGCTTATCTTTTAAAAACAGTACTTGCAGCTATTTATAGGTCACTTTGTATGATATTACTTTGTTTATAATTTGCAACTTTCCTCCTGAAAAAGGGTCAAGCAGGAAACAGCAGCTGGTGGATTCCAGGTTTGCTTTACCTGGCCATATATTTGAAGTCTTGAACTGTTTTGAATGCTTTTGTTTTTCTTAAAACTTGTTGTGGAATAACTGCAGACTCTACCCAGGTGGTACAAGCTGAGGAGGGGAAGAGCCTAGCTGAATTCTTGAAGAATGAGAAAATCAGAGGCTAAAGGGGAATGACTGTTGAGCAGTAGGACTTTGAGAGACCATGAGCAGCCCCCCTGGAATTACCTGGTAATTGAGTGAGGTGACTGACGGGCAGTAAAGATGGGTGAAACTGAGATCCCCGAGTACTCTCCTGTATGCCTCCTTAGAATGGGTAGGAAGGAGCTGGGGTGGAAGTGGCAAAGGTAGCCTATGCCTCCAGACCTCTTGTAGGCCATGAGAAGCTCCAAAAAGCCCACACAACCATGGTGCAGAACAGCATTGCTGGGATGTTAAGTTCTGGCCTTTTCTTGCCCTCTGTTCATCCTACTTTTTTCTTTTTTTTTTCTTTCCTTTCTTTTTCTGTCCCCCCCAAAGGTCACTTTTTTCCTGACTTTTTTTTTCTCTGAACAATGAAATCCTTGTTTGGGTGGACAATGCCTGAAATGGCATTTCCTTGGTGCAACTGGAATGGGAGAGTAACTCAAGGTGGTGCTGCTATGTCACTCAGTAAAAATGAGTGGGAACTGCAGTGGGGAACAGAGGATCAATTCTTCCAAAGGCCAAAAAAGGTTTTATTGACTTCTACATGTGAATATGTCCTCCCTAAACCTCTCCCCTGCCCAGGGGGACTTGGACCAAAAGCCCTTGAACTTGCTGATTGCTAGCAGAGCTGTATAGCAGGACTGGAGGACACCCACAATGCAAGAGCTTTTCAATAGGATTTAAATAACTTGCACTAAATTCTTTTCTGGTGGAAATAGGCAAAATATGACCGAAATGTGTGGTGCTAATTTATACCAATAGAGAATTTTGCCCTTGTGCTAAATTTTCAGAGTAAACACCTTGCAGCTGTTTGTTAAAATAAAACAAAAAACCTTGGAAGCAAACCAAACCACAAGCGTGTTTCCTGTCTCCAGCCACTGCACTGTAGTACATATTTGCTCTGCAGAGAATATTGTCCTTTTGGCTATGTAGAAATTACTTAAGTGCAGTTTGTTTTCAGTTGAGCTGCCAAGCTTCCATTCTGAAATGTGTGAGGATTTTTTTAATGATGCATTTTACCCTACAGCTATGTGGTATTTTACTAGAAGTCTTAATCATTTACTGATTTTTGGAAGACTGCGAAAAAATATTACAGTTATGTGCCTCGACACCTGGAACATTTAGTGTAAATCACGTTATTCATCATAATAGATTTTATTACTTTTAATAAGATTTTGACATCATGCAAAGATGATTTTAGACACAAAGCAACTTTTAGAATCCTAGAATAATTTAAATTGGTATATTTTCTCAATGTATTTTGAACTAAAATGTTTACACTGAGTTTTAGAAGTAGCGGAGTGTTACCTGATTTCCTAGATAAGTATTAGCCCTGATTTCTGCCCTAAAATGTAAATTTATCTATTTATCCGAGCAAAACTTGCTCCCAATCTCTATTAATATTCATCTTCCTTCCGTTATCCAGGCTTGTGCTTTCCATGCTTGTGCTGGAGAGGGGCTTGCAGTGCATTTGGATCCAAAGGGTCTGTGACCCTATTGGGACTCACTGCTTTATCTTGGGTGCGGTGCTTTCCACTGCAGCTTGCTTGGGGTCCAGCCACTGGCATGGGTAGAGTGAGGATAGCCCCATGCTAGAGGCTGTGCGCTGGGGCTGATGCGTGCTCCAGCGCAGAGGGCTTTCTGTGAGATCCACAGGCGCAGTCCATAAGGGAAAACACAGGGGTGCGAGGTGACTGCCTTGTATTTGTTCACGTACATTCTTCATAAAAAAGAAATTGCAACTAATAAAGCACACTTACAAAGTAGGAGCATTTTAACGCTTAATAACTAATGTGCTTTGAAAAACCAAGCAGATCTCACTTGTTTCATTGTACAAAAGCTACTGTACGTGATGGTGATGGCCTAGGGGACTTTAACAGAGTGCTGCAGAAAATAGACTTGCTATTTCTGGAATGCTGCACTGTTTTCACAAAGTACTGCTTCAGCTCTATAAGATTTGCCATAGATAACAGCAAGCAAACATGTCCAGCATCCTCAGAAAGAAGCTTCCTTAGCATAGCAGGGATCAAGTTGACAGCAGATTTTCAGAAATGGGTTGGCAGCCCATGTGATTAAGAGAGTTTTATGCTTGTCTATCCAAGTCCCTTCTATAAATAGTCAGTGTAAGATTACAACAGCATACTAACTTTGTGTTGGCCCATATCTTACCTACCACCTTCCTGGAAAACACTCCTACCCTTCAGGCTGATATTTTTTGTGCTTAATTTCACCCTCCAGGTATAATTGCAATTTATTAAAGTACCATGTAAACTTAGATGAAATGCATATTCTGAATCATGAGGAGTTGAAGTGGGAAGATCCTGAGCATGTGGGTGACTTGCCAAGGGCACTGGTCATAGCTGGAAGGCAGTGACAGTATGGAATAGTTAGCACCTTTAAAAATGTAGAGGATTTTTTTTTTATATATATATATATATATATATATAATCTGTCTGTCTAAATAGGGTTCTGATCTGCAGATTGCTCTGTGTGGGTGAGCCTTGTCTGTGTGGAGCCTTGTTCACAGCAAAAGGAGCTATGAGTGCTCATCCCTGAAGCCAGTGGGTCTTTGTGTGGCTGTGCCAGACCCCAGGTAGTGGGGAGAGGGCGGGCTGGGCTGAGCTAGTCCCAGGAACTGAGCAGGGCTGTTGGCATCCCTGTTTTCAGCTCCTTTCTCTGTCTATAAATGGTTTGTGAGTTTGTGCCAAGCTGGAAGCCATGTTTCAAGGACATCTCCAGCTAGATAACATTAATGTGCAGAACCACGTAGCATCTCCCAGTTTCTGCCCCTTTCCATCTATAGCTGGTTTGAGCAAGTGATCAAGCACCTACACTGGACTTTGCTTGTTCCACAACTGTTTTTCAAAGACAAAGTCCCTTGATGATAAATTTCAGAAGTATATCTGCTGTGTGTAAAGCAGTTATAGTCTCCTTGCTCTCCCCAGCCTTTCTAGCATGAGGAGTGACTTCCAGCCATGTGCTTTAATGAGCTGTCAGCGTGATGGAGGCTAAATTCATCAGGAGCATGAACAGGACCATCTCTGTTGTCTTGTGTTCAGTCCCAAGCATGGGCATTTGGTTTCAGTATACAAGAAAAGCTCTTTCACTTCATTTTTCTCTTTTCTATTTTGCATATAGAACATGATGATCTGCTATGCTGATTTTGTCGAGTTGGCTAGGAAACGGTACAAGTCACGTCCAAACTGTCGTTTGTGATCAAATTGGATACGTGTTGAAGTCCTGGAATGTTAATATTGCACTTGAGTGCACTATAAGCAGCCCTACAAGGCAGATCAGTACTCACTACTGTGTTACAGGTTTGGGGTTTTTTTTTCCGCCTTATCTCAGGGGAGAAAAGTAGCCTTTGCACACCAAATTGGAGCTCTCTTCTTTTGGTTCGTTAAAGAATTGTTAAAGAAAGGTTATTAAGTTAATTAGCTTGAATGCAAAATACCCTCTAGCCACACAGTATGGGTAATATGTCTTATGTGTTCAAGGATTTCCAGCAGTAAACCATGTTGGCTTCTAAGCTCCAGTTAGCAGGTCCTGCCTCATTAGCAAAAATAGGAAACAAGCATCTATTAAACTGCTATTGAAGTTCCTTCTCACAGGAATTTTTAGGAGCTTAAGGGTCTGAGTAGGAAGCACAGAGAGAAAAAGTGCAAATATTGTTACCTGATTTCCAGTGTAAGCTTTCTTAAGAAAATGAAGGAACTTGACTTCTAGATTGGGGATGCTTTTGGGGGTATCTCTGCTGGTCACAAATCACATGTCGTCTCTGACTGATAAATCCTTTTTGGCAAAAATCCATAATGTGGGGTGGGCTGTAGACATTTCTTACTGTGCAGATAGCTGCTGTTTTCATCAGCCTTGAAAGGATGTGAATAACTTCTGCTTCTCTCAGTGGGTTGCTCTAGCCCAATGCTGTGAGTCAGTGATGGTAAAGTAAATGCTTTACTGAGAGACACTGAAGTTGAAAATTCATTGTCTTTGTTTTTCCTAAAAGATAAACTGCTGATTTCTTAGAGCCATCCAAAACTGGCCTTTGAGATATACAAAATAAGTCTGTTGTCTCTGAACACCATGAGGAGGGTTGGCAGGTGCTCTGCTTGGTGGCCTCTCTAGCCTGTAGCCAAAACAAGCTTAGGTTTATGCTGCAAGCTGCAAGCTCTGTGTGTGTAGGCATAAAACTAGAAAGAGCTTCTCGTCCTTACCTGGGCTTCAGCACTGGCACAAGCATGCAGTATTTTTGCTTATGGTATCTATGTATGAATTGAATATAGGCTAAGTTGTTCACTGTGAGAGGAGTTTGGAAAGGTATTATGTATGTGTTTGACAGACCAAGTGCATCCTCTCATGTGGCTGTGCTGACATAGATTTCAGCCTTTTGAATAGCTGCCATTTTACTGCTCTACTAATGAAAAGGTGCATTTCTCACCTACCTCTTGTGAAAGACTTCAGAGGTTAAAGAGCAAAGTTATATTTTATTTCAGTAGGGATCAGTTGTGTGGAGAACGTTGGTGCTGCAGCAAAAGAGGAAATCAACTTCTGTGGCTGCAGAGATATCAGTGGACATAAGTTCTGGAAGAGAACAATAACCAAAACAATGGAGTGAGATTTAGGATGGAGCATGAACAGTCTGTGAGAGGGATGTCTGAGATACCTGCAATAGGTCATTCCAGCTTAGGTACCGTGGAACACATTGTTCCCCTGAGGCATTTTATAGCTTAATCTAAATCATAGGTAGGCTGAAGACATCATTGACTGAAATCAAGGGAAAGCTTTCTATTCGTGTAAACGACATTTGGATCATGGATTTAGTAACCACTTAGCATGTGCTCTTAAACTCTCCTTTGGAATGAAAGTATCATTTCTTTCATTGTTTTCACTACAAATAAAGAATGGAGTTTACATCTCTATTACACAAGAATAAATATTTTGGGGGTCATGCCATTCAGGTATCAGTTTTACTGAGAAACCCCAAGGAAGCTCTGCAGGGGGAAGAAGTATATTTTTGTGCTTTTGTGGTTTCTGGTAAATACAGGATTGATGAAGTGAGCAGTGATGTGTTTGCTTTCACATCACATGCAACAGAGGATATATTTTTCAGTGTTTGGTTGACTATTTTGGATTTCAACTTTATATATTACACCTACAAAATTGAAGAGTTCTTTTAAATCATTGTGTCTTTTGAGTAGGCACAAAATACCTATTTTTATTAATTTGAAAAATAATAGGTGTAAAAGTTTTAAGTTCTGGAAATGCCAGGAGAAAAATTTTCAATCCTCTTTCTACTAATTTCAACAAGTACAGTGATTTTAGTCTTTTCCTGAATAATTCAAGAATATCTCTGTATATATCCTCAAATTACAGAATTTACTCCTTGGTTAAAATACATATGGAAATTTCAGACCCCCAAAATAGTACTTTTAGAAAGAAATGTCTGCTTGAGACTAGAGCTTTACAATGGCATGTAAACATCAGTATCAGCCTTGCTTCTACACAAAGTGAAACATGGCTGATTGCTGACTGAGCAGGATATCCTCATCTTTCAGGAATCAATTCAGAGTTCCTTCTTGACAAACCCAGATGATGGCTTTTTTTTGTTTTGTTTTTCTCTGCCAAACTGGAAAGATATTACTTCGTGGAGTTTTTACATGTGTTAGTCACAGAATGAATTTTAGGGAAACACAGAGAAGGCAGAAAAGGCCCTACATCACTTTTTAAATTATATCAGAAATCGCATTGACTTAAGTACTGAGTTTTGCATAATTCTATTAAAAGGAATTTTCAAAGAATCAGTATTTAAGTGCTTAGCACTTTTTCAAAAATAGACCAGAAAAATCATTGAGCCATTAAAAACTGAAGTCCAAAAATACCTCTCATATAAATCCCTACACCTGAGGGTATAGCTGATCTGCATTTTCGTCAATGTAACAAAACTTGGGTTTCCTTCATGTCTTGTAACAATGGAACATTAATTGAGAGGATCAAAAGCATGCTTTCCAAAATATATTTTTGTCATTGCTGGTGAATTTTCTCCATGTTCTTTCATCCTGGGGCTTTAGAAAATTCTGGATGAATTAATGGCTTTGATTTTTTTCCATTTTGTTTCAAAGGAAGAGAATATTTTATTTTTAATTTTTTTTTTTTCAATAAGGCTTATCAGGTAAACTCTATTAATGTATGTGAGAGTGCTTATTAGAGTTTCGATGATAGATATGCTTGAAAGAAACTGGTTCAAAAGGCAGATTTCATTAAAATAACTGATTTATGTTATTGCATTTTCTTGTTCTAAAACCAAGTTCAATTTGCTTGATCCTGCTGGCATTAATAACCCTACGTCACCTTCCTTTGCTTACCTATATGATAGATTTTGCTTAGCTTAATTTGGGAGGTTCCTGGTCTTACAAATCAGGATGTAGAAAATGTACAAACAGGATAATCAAATAGAGTTGTCTATATGGAGAGACAAGAGCCTGACCCTACAGGTTCGTCAGTAGGGACAGGCACTTCTGTATGATTTTATGAACGTTTCTGCTGATTTGGTTACAGCAGTGTAACATGAAAGGGTTTTTCTCTAAGTATTGTTTTTGCTGGGTTCTGATAAAAGTGAGTATTCCCCTGACTTAACCTTTGAGGTAAAGGCCATGTGTGGCTTTCATGCGGATGGATTCATCATCATTCCTGATTTCTGCTTAAGCTTCTGTGCCAAGTGCTGTTAGGGAGTTTATGAAATTGAGTCCCAGTAACGTATCAGTCACTGATAAACTGGTGAATCGGTGAATTCCCAGTCCCACGGAAGTGGCAGGGTAGGAGGGATGCTTGCTGTTTCCCTGACTCCCATTGCTGGCCTCACAGAATGTATCACTGTTGTATTGGACTAAAACTCCTCTCCTTAACATCCACACTCCTGGACACCCCTTCTACTTAGGAATGATCAAATAACTTAGTTTTGCATTATTAATTCTGAAAGTCATTCCTCTTCTTTCTGTCTTCCCTGAAGAAGTAGGTAATGAAAGACAAGATTAGGACACAGTTTAAGACAAATTAAGTTGAGGAATTCTTTCAAAAACTCAGGCTCCCAGACAGAAAGGGGAATCCAAGGCCAAACAAGGCTCTCCCCATCAGGTAGAGATCCTCACCAGCCCCTTACAGATCAGTGAAAGTGTGTGCTGCTAATGTAGGCCAATCTCAGAGCTTATCCTTTCTCTCCCAGCTGTCAGGACTTCCTAAATAATTTCCTGAGTAATCCAGCCACAGGCATCAAGGAGAGGAGGGTTGAGGAATCATCCAGGCTCTAAGGGAGATACAAGAAGGTTTATGACCTTCTTTGAAGATTTTCTCTGTTTGGTCTTGTTTTCTTTCATATCTCTGCCATTTGTTTTGTGACTTTCACTGTATAAATCCATTTCTTCTCCCAGCAAGGTCACTAGGTGTTTGTCATCCATTCCAGCAGGACCAGGAACAAACTATAATTGTTTGAAGCTGCTCACTTCAGCCCTTTCTGGCCAAATGGATCCTGCCAAGTGTTGGCTTAATTTTTCTTTTCCTTAACAAGCAAAAATAAGTAAATACATTTGAATAAAAATTTAACTGATTCATTCACCCAAAATGAAATGGTTCAATTTTAGGCACCTCTAGGAAAAGCAAATAATTGAAAAGTTGCATTTAAAAATTGTGAGTAAAGATGCTGATGGATCCTGGTTTTAATCCAGAAATTCATTATTTAAGGTACACCAGGGTGTAGAAGACCCAGGTTCAGTTCTCTCACCTGCCTGGAAGAATTTGAAGCCGTATCTCTGGCTTTCCAAGGAAGAGCTTGAACTGCAACCAGCTTCTAGAGAGCCCTAGCGGAGGAGTGTCCTCCCCTCACATTCATTCAGTTCATTTGTTAGGGCAAGACTCAGAAACTAGGCATATCCTGTCTGGGTGACTGAGCTGACCATTGTGCTAAAGAAACTCTCGTTTCTGCTTCAATAACTATTCAACTACTTCATGTAGAACAGTTAGATCAGGAGGGGTTGAGGGAATCATGTCTCCACCATCAGCAACTTTGGAGTGCAACGTACCTGATACCTTCTTAGAAAAGATCAGTGTCTTCCAGGAGGGAGCCTGACCTTTCCCCCATAGACCTGGGTTTGGATTTTCCAGCAGCCCTTGCACAGCACAGCTACAGACTAGCATAGCTCTGCTCCAGTCACACAACCAAGCCCTCCGACAGGAGCTTCAATGCCTGTGAGTTGTGTGCTGGGAGAGAGGGAGAGGCTGAGCAGCCTCTTCTCATGGTGCATCTGGTACATGATCTGTTTCTAGCAAGGTTCAGTGACACCTTATGTTTGCCCATGGTTCAGAATAATTTCTTCAGATTGCTTTTAAACTCGAATAGGAGTCTTCTTCTGACAAAGGTGGGTGTGCAGTTATCCATTCATCATGTATATGACTCCTCTCTCTTTATGGAGAACCTACAGAAGGTACAGTATTTTCTCTCTATTCCCTTCAGTACAAAGGAAGACAAATAAAAATAGACAAAATGGAGAGGCCTATATTTAAATTATTGTCCTTTGATAAGTGCTATCTATGTGCTTGGGCTGTAAAAGACTGAGCAAGGACAGTCCCTAACAGATTTTGTGTCAGAATCTGATGAATTATCTTCGTTGTCCCTCTCACCTTTCACTGAAATGTGGTCAAATAAATAGCCTTTTGACAGTGGGTGTGGGAAATTGCTGCCTGGTTCTCACTTACAGGCAGTTGGCTGATTTACCTTCCTTTATTCTCTTTATTTCCTTTTGCAGGGAAGGCTGCTTCTCCCCCATCAGCCCAGAGGCATGTCCGCTTGTGCAGTCTTTCATGTGCCACAACCGAACGTTCATTCTGGACGGCCATGTGCAGCTGAAGACAGGTCTACAAACCCAGGAACGACACCTTTTCCTCTTCACAGACCTTCTGGTTGTTGCCAAGTCCAAGTGAGTATGGCACCTCAGGCACTGCTCCTACAGAACAGCCCTTTTTCTTGGTGGAGCATAGCATGGATTTCCATAATGCTTTTTTAGTAGCAAATCTTCCCTAAGACATAAGAAAGCTTTCTATTTGGTCAGTGCAAGTTAGGTGCCTGACCTCTCCAGGCACCTTCAAAAACCTCATAGTCATAGAGGAATTTGAGGATGCAACATTTTAAAGAAGTATCAGATGTTCTTGAATACATTGCTTGCGTTGTATAATCTTCCCTGCTTTGGGAGCACAGTTTTATAGAAAAGACTCATCATTGCTCAACGGTGTCCATTGCACTGCCTTCCACTGACTGTTGTGTTTTAGACAGGTCATCTTCAGTCATATGGGGTGTGCGTAACACTGGTGGCTGTGTCACAAAGGGGTTAGAGGTCTTAACGCTTACCTGGAAGCTGCTTTGTTACACACCAATGATGAGCAGCAGTATAAAAATAGAGATTGCAGGCAGCATCAAACTCTCTGTCTCTGTAGGTTGTGCTGTGCCAGAAGGTGCAAGGGTAAGGGGAATGGAAGCGATGCTGAGCAGTCTGGATAGTGTTCATGTGTAATCAGACTTGCTGTTGAGTTCTGATTATTCACTCTACCATTCACAATTAAATCAGATTTACAAGCTGTGTCTAGCATGCCAGCTTTATGCAGCATTTGTGGTTTAAGGCAATTTTAGAGGTTGCTTTCACTTGTTGTTATGGGTTATGGGGAAATAATAATAAAAAATACTGATGCAGCTTCATTCTCTTAGGCACTGTGTTTGTGGTTTCACAGGGTGGGTAATCTCAATGTGAATCTTGAACTCTTGCAATGTGTCTTTACACTTAAACAATTGTTTAAGAGGCTTCTGGGAACAGCCAGAATAAATCTGTGTTTTCTGTAGAAATCTGAGCTCTGTCCATTTGAATCACACATGGTAAACATAACCCTTCCAGGTGAACTTCCTCACTTGATGTGGTGTGACAACACAGAGGATATTTTACCCCAAACATGTTCCACTACGGGTGGGTGGTGAGCATAAGGATATTTAGGGGAAATCTTGCTATTCTACCAGCAGTAGCAGTAATAGCATTGTTACTGTATTTATTTATGTTTCTGTCTTGTTTAGGGTAGGATTCACCTCACCTAATTTATGCTTTAAAATGATAAACCTTTGCAATTTACCTAGACTTCAAGGCTTCTCTTACAGTCACTGATGGAAAACCAACACCCTCCTGCAGTGAACTCACCTGGCCTTGTAAGAGTGTTGACAGTAGATGAGTGGAGTCATGCTCTTGGGGGTCTCTCATTCGTTCCACTGGCTATTCAGCAGTCGTAGTCCAATAGCTTAGCTCCTAAATTGTAGAAGACTAAGATCAGGAGAGATTAATCCCTCCCTCCCTGGTCAGCATGCTGACCAGAAGCAGTGTTACAACTCCAGGCTGAGCTGCACGTTACTGCAGGTTTGGCTGAGTCCCTATGCGACTGTTTGCATAGGAAAGTACTACTCAGTGTAACCACTCCAAAATCTGGTTCCCAGGGAGTAATAATGGTTCTTACAGCATTTGATTTAATGTGGTGAAGAGTCTGCAATGTTTGAAGAAGATGGAAGAGAACAAATTGTGCTTCTGCATGTGAAAACGAGGGAGGGGGGCAAGTCTTTACTAGAAACGGTAAAAATAGTATTTCTGGTGATATTATGATATTACTTCATGTATTTTAAAGAACTAATTGGGATGTTCTCTCTACAGCTGCCCTGTCAGCAATTAAAACATCAGAGCTGTCACTAATGAATACTACTTAAAAATCAGTATTTTTAAGTCTATCTCACACTAAAATACTATTGCTGATTCCTAGAGCGAAAACCTGAGTGGTGTGTATTGCTATGTGGCCATGACTATTGATTGTTACTGACTTTTTAATAGCTGATACAGAGTCAAAGCAGCAGGTCACCAGGACAGAAGTGGTGATACAGTTGAATCTGACAACTTCAGAATTATTCCTTGTAAAGGTGCTAAAAATTTGTAACACTATTTTGTGTTAAGTAGTTTTTCAGCTTGGGGCATATGAACACCTAAGATATCTTAGGTACAGCTCAGTGCTGTACTGGTGTCAGCTCAGCTGTGGGTAGCTAGTCACTGTACAAAGGGAGGTCATGTATAATTAGACTTTGTATGATCAACAAACAGGTACAAGTTTTTCCTAAAGAGAGCAACGAGTATCTTGTGTTCTCTGAGCTTGCTGAGTAAACTCCTGTAAAGCACTGAGCTCCTGCTTAAAGGCAGCAAATTGGCATTGCTCCCATGGAAATTTGTGGGAGGTAAGTCCTCTCCACAACTGGTCTATGTATGACTTTGGACAAGATGTCTGTAGGTTCATTTTCTGCTCTTTTCTAATAATTTTTGAAATGGGGACTGTTATCTTTTCAGATCATGCATTAAGCCAGCTTATAAAATATAATAATAATACTCACATGCTGTGCTTCCTTCTCTGCTGCCCTGTCCTTTACTGCCTTCATGTGAGGATTGTCATAAATTGATTGAAAAAGTTTTTCCTCACTAAACCAATGTTAAATATGTGAAATGTTATACTGATTTCTATATATTGATTAGATTTCATACAGAGAGCATGTGTTTTTATTTGACAGAGTAAGTATTTCGAGGATCTGTCAGTTCAATGATCAAGGTTTCTCACATAAGTTTTTGTGTGGGAGGAAGACGGGAATGGCTTCATCTTTCTCTTTTGTAATATATACATGCATATATACACGTGCACTTTAAGGTTTTTTTCCCAGTGTGGCTGGACATAGAAATTAATGGTTGAGTGTATACATGGAATTACAGTAGCAACCTCAGAGCAGATCCATTAAAGCTTTTGTCAGAGGGTCCTATTAAGGAGATTAGCAAATCTAGTGAGAAGTTAATCTTCCATCTGTTAACGGGTGCAAGGTATCCAGTTGCCACTTACAGAAAACAAAAGGAACAGTTTCCTCTGCAGAGGTGGCACAATTTGGGGTGCATCAATTACCTATGCCTTCGTGGACTCTGGATCTGCCTTTTACAGTGTAACACTTGCAAGGAAACTTACTTCCTTAAAAAAAATATCTTCATTAGATTGTTACTCTTTCCCTTTTTTTAAATGTTCAGTCATGCTGCTTCCTTAGTCAGCGATGATATAGTAATTTCTAGAGGTAATGCTTTGGCACTTAAATAGAAGACCCACATTTCACAAATGCTGAGAACCCACGGATTGCATGGAGTATGTGGCAGATAGAGATAAAATTATACTTCAGGCTCTTTAGATGTTAATGGAAGCTACTGTTTCAGTGCCTCTGGAAACCAGGCCACTTGAATACTGATAATAGCTGAGAGCTGTGACTAGGCATGGCAAATGGGGTAAGAATATACATCAAGCATGATTGGAGAACATCTTTGTGCTTCTGCCAACACCCTGCTGACACCTGCTACTGGCACTGTAGGGGTCTGGCTTTATGAACTGTAAATGCTAAAAAAGTGAAACAGCATGTAGAGAGTTCACTGTACTGGCTAATGGGAAAAAGAAACTGAGGAGAAAGAGAGGGTCAACAGATTGATTCAGTGGAGTCAGACCAGCCATCCATTTATTAACATCTGCATTAGAATACACAGCTGTATTTTTTTGTAAATCTACATTTTCACAGTTCATTCAGTGGTCAGTCAGTTACAGTTATTTCTGCATTCTTGACAGATCTTACTTGTTGCATCACAAACTGATTTGTTGATGAGCATGTTGTAGTGTTCTCCTGTACTTTAAGTTTCTCTTTGATGGGATAACAAATCCCAACAGAGTAAAAAGAGGTGAAATGTATAGTTGACCAGGATATACCATGGTCAGCTTAGTTCAGCTGACCATGATGTTTAGCTTTTAGTTTAAAAAATACATGAACTTGAGATGGTATTTTAGAGTATTTTATGGTGATCTAATTGAAGTGCACCCTTTTTTCCAGGTCTGATATGCACTGATGGTCCTCTCTTGCCCACCCCTGTAAATGCAGCTGCGTTATTAGTAGTGCACTACCCCACTACACCTGTTAGCACAATGTCAGTTGGAAACCTCAAACCAGTCAGGGTGCTGCAAGTTCATCAGTGTCCTCTTTAAAGCTGCAAGGTTCAAGTACTTTCATGCTTCAGACTGTATTAGTTCAGTCTGTCCTAAATCAAATACCTTGTAAATGAGACTAATCTCAGAGAAGGTAGTCCATGTGTATCAGAGCTCTAAGAAACTGCTTACCTGGCATATTTATTTATAGAGCACTAATCACTATGGTGCCTGACACTGCCCCATCCACATTTGCAACACAGTGATGAGCTGACATGCTCTTGTTTGCAATTCTTGGATTAGAAGGGCAAAGTGTTTTCAGAGAGGGGATACTTTTCCTCCAGCCATTCCCTGTTGGCCCAGGAGAACCATGGCTCAGGTAATTCAGTATGCAAGGCCTCTAGTGCAACCTGTCTTAGTTGCATTGCTACAGAGTTGGACTGACTGTGAGATTTTACTTACTTCTCACATAGCACTGGTGCCCACCAATGGTACAAAGGAAGGAGACTTATCATGAGAAAATAAGTGTAAGAAAAGAGTTGAAATTAAAATGTGAGGTTCTGTAAATTTGGCCTTTACTGTACTCAAATGTTTAGTAGGATAAAATACAAGAAGGGCCAGATTTTAAAAACTGGGGAAAATATGTATCTTCCTTGAGGATGAGTAGATATTTGGAGAATGCATGAAGTCCTGGCTCATTCTCCAAAAGCATACCATTCATGGAGGCTGTATGTGACCTGTGCTGTAGTTAATACAAATGTCAGTTTTCTGCTTGTTCTTTCTTCAGGATCAGTTTATTTGCTCTGGGCTAGTTGTGACTACTTAAACTCACCATAATTGTTGACCTTGGGGCTAAGCAATCCAACTGTACTGTAAACTCCTCAATGGCATTAAATCACCGAATGGGAGAGTCCAACACAAGTGGCAATCTTTGCCTCATGGTGAGATTTGGAGGGGAGCTCTAGACATGGGCAGAAGATTTCCCCCAAGAAGGGAGATGTCTGGGGATGCCACAAGCAACCTATTTATCCCACATTTAAGATATCTGTTAATCCCATTAGATGAGAAATTGATATATTTTTATATGCAACCCACATAAAACATTGTTTTCTTTAACTATAGCAGAAGTGCTTCTTCCATCAGCTCCAATGCAAGCTTCACACGTGCCTGAAGGAAGAAGAAACTGAGTTGTCTAACCTGCCTTGCTATGTTTTCATGTGTGTGACATGCCTGTGAATTTCTGCTGGCAGGTCGCACTCTCATTTCAAACTAAAGTGCCAAGCACGTCTCTGTGAGATGTGGACAGCATTTTGTACAGAAGAAGTCTGTGAAGGCAGCACAGACCCAGAGAGGTCCTTTGTTTTGGGCTGGCCCACCACAAACTGTGTGGCAAATTTCAGGTAAGAATTAAGATATGTTTTATTTACCAAGTTACATAAATGTTTTTAGGCTGACAGGTAACGAGACTATCACGGATTCATTTCAGCACCAGTGAATGTGGGAAGCCGGAACTTACTGATTCTTAAACCAATTCCTTCTACTGCTGTGAGCAACCCACTTACTCTCCATGCCTCATCTTCTGTCTCTCTGCAAATGTGACAGTGATACTTGCTTATCACTTAAAAATTTGAGAAAATAACATGATTTGGCAAAGCACTGTCTGTGTTGCAAACTTGCTCAGTGGAAATTTTTTTTGGTATAACTTGATAAACATCTTGGCTAATTAATGAGATGAACTACAAATTGCCAATCTAATAAAAGAATCAGAGTCCCATAGTACACTTTTAAATAGAAGAGCTTGTGTTGGAAGTAGCAGGAAACACAGTGGAATATTGACCTTGTCCTATTTCTCTTTTTAATTTAATTGTGCCAGAAAAAATGTCAAAAATCCTCTTAAAGCAGAATCTCTGAATTTTAATAGAGAGAAAGATTTTTGGTCTGTCTTTGCAGCATTGACTGTAGGACACATTAGAGCTGTAGAGGTAATTTCAGTGATTAGGCTAATTTTAGTCACAGTAGGAGGGCTCTGTCGTCATTTTGGATAAGGGAGGGCACTGTCCTCCTGAAATCCCAGCTTCTTAGCACAGTAATTTGGCTAGGTCTTGGCAAATGCATTTTCCTCTTTACCAACAGAGAGCAAAAGCTGACGCATGCAGCTTAATTTGTGTGTCATGTTGTCCATATCCAAAGAGAATGCTGTGCACAAACTGCTCTCTATTGAGCTTGTTGTGTTGTTTATGTTTTTTTCACTTAATAGTCCTGAAACAAAGCTGAAATTTTCGATGGATTTTCAACTGAACTTTTGCCAGTAAACATAAGCTTAGAGACAGTATGTGATCCTATATAGCTATCAGAAAGTAGTTGGATAGGAAGGCAATAGCTTCAATCAAAACAGAGTCGGATTTTACAGAAATGAAATTATTTTATGTCTGGAAGTACACAGAAAAATCTAAGCCACCATACATGAGTCTGTAGATGCATATCTGACAGAATTGAAGCAGCCAAAGCAGAATCACATTTTTAATGTTTATAAAGTGCATTCCCCTCACAGCATCATTCAGTAGGTTTGTAGTTCCCTAAATGCCTGCTCTGAAAATTTTAAGAACTTGGTTTGCAAAAGCAACAGCAAGAATGCCAGTTACTCCAGCTGGTGCAGGATTTAAATCAAGAAAGATGAAGCAAAATTAGGTTAGATTCCTTGCACTATCCTATTATTAGCTACATTTAACTGGACAGGTTTTTATCCTTGAAAGTGTATAAATGAGATAAAGATAAATGAGATAAGCCTTAAAATGTCCCAAGTTAAACCTTATTAAGTACAGTGGGACCTTTTTTTCTTGTGGCTGTGTGTACTTTGTGATGTTGTGATAAACCAAATAAATAAGAAGAGAATTAGAACAGTGAAAGTGGAAAGGAGTCTATATACCTGAGGAAATATCTTCAAGCTTTTGAATCAAACTCTTATTTTGAAGTGCCTTCCTCTTCTATTTGGACATTAGTTTAAGAACTCAACTAATTTCTTCCTGAATTCACTGTTAAAGCTTTAGCTTCTGATAAAAACTGGTAATGCGGGCTTTTGATCTCTGTGGTAGGCTTTTCAGTCGATTTTGCAGGAAAACAGATTTTTCATTCAAATCTGGAAAAATCTTTTAGTTTTTGTGGGTATTTGTGGAAATTGCAACCAAGACGCAGTCCATTCCACCATGGTTTGTTCAAGGGCTATTTTGGTATTAGAATGATGGCTGATTTGTCCCTGTTTTTCGATAATTTTTTCAGGTCTGCAGAACAAAAGGAGACGTGGCTGTCTTTTTTGCAAAGGTACTTTATTATACAGTCTTTGAAGACACTGAAAAGAGTCCCAGTCTTCCAGACCAGTGATTCCCAAGCTGTGGTGCCTATGCCATCATGATAGATAAGCTCTTTCAAAGTAATATTAAGAAAAAAAATCTCATGTCTTCCTGCAGAAGATGGTATGTGCCATTCATGCAATGTTCACTGTGAAAGGAGGGAAGAACTTCTCTGGGCCTGAACATGGCTTGTCACAAAACTGGAGTGATTCCTATCACACATGGTCCCTTCCCTACATATCTATAGGAGTCTCTGCCACCACTGCTCTAGTTGAGCCTGGGGCTCTTTCCATGGCGATGGTATCTAAACAAGCCCAGCTCAGGATATCTGCTGCTCATGGATGGCTGTATTTTGCTCTTACAAAATGTATCTCAAGCTGGAGGATTTGGTGGGTTTACATAAATAGAGCTGTCTTATTTCAGTCTGTGTTTGGACAGAAAACTACTAGCAGTGGTTTTGTTTTCTTGTCACCTAGTTCTGCTGGTTGAGGTTTGTGTCTTTATCTGATTCTTCAGAGTTCCTGGGGTTGTTTAAATCATCCTTTCTGGGGTGATTTAATTCACTCTTCTCCTGTTCAGTCCTTTGAACTGGTCCGTACAATGGGATGTAACTGATTCCAGTAGGAGCCTGTAGTGCAGACTGAAGTATCACTATGATGGGTAGTTTTAGCTTGTTTTTTAAAATCCGTTTTTTCTGCTGCTTACTCAGATTTCTACAGTGAATTTTAACACAACAGGGCATTATTACCAGGACCCACAGTCAGCATCCTTTCCAGATACTGCTGGATGCTTTCTTGTCCTCAGAGATCTTTCTACTGCAGTACATCTGCAAACAATCTGCTTCTTATCCAGTTACGGCATGATTGCTATTTGAATCTCTGTCTTGCTATTTATGTTTACGGTATTGAAAATTTACTTGTTTTGTACTTGTTTTGTCAGTCGAATAAGAGAAGAGAAGGAAAAAGACTATCCTAAAAGCATTCCTCTGAAGATAATTGCAAAGGACGTGGGGACTTGTGCATATGTAAGTGCTCTTGAGCTAAATGGGTGTCTAAATCTACATCACCTATCAGTGCTAGTCACCTGTAAATTATTTCAGCATTGGAGGGTTCCTCTGGTTTGCAACCTCCTGTAGGGATACAGCCCCTTTGAAAGACTCGGCATATGCAACCCGGAAATGTTTTTCTCCTGTGTTTAATACATTAGTTCCATTTTAAAGATGGTGTGCTTGGTAAGAAATACTGGTTCTAGCACACAAACTAAAGACTGTTACAGCGTGAAGTCCCAAGAAACACCTCTAGTGGAACTTATGCATAAGCATCTTCAGAAATGCCAAGACAATGTACTCTCTTTTTGCTTGTAAAACCGATCTAAACCCACAGCTGCCTTCATTCAATTCTGCAAAGCTGCAATGTGTTTCATTGTTTATAATGATCTTAAGTCAGTAAAGCTATGTATATGAACACCCTAAAATTGCCTTAAACATGTTTTTTCATCAGTTAACTGATGCTGGTAAATTTATATGTAAGAGGTAAATTGGTAAAGAAAAGTCATCCACAGGGTGATTTACACCTTTTTTGCTAAATAATTTTTAACTAATTTAAACTGAATTATTGTATGTAGGCAGTTCCCTATCATTCAATGATAATTCATCCATTCTTCCTCTGCTTCTTACACATTTGTCTTTTCTTTCCAACTATGCTTGTAAGATCTGTATTTCATGCTCAGAAGCCTAAAGAGCATTTCCAAGGACACAAGAAATTTTCACAGAAGTTAGACTTCATTGGAGATCTTTGCTGCAGTTAATCTCCACTTAGAGTTCTGTATTTGCATAGACATAAGTGTAACTGAATCTGCCTTTTTTTTTTTTTTCCCCAAAATCGTTATGAAGGTAAATTATAATAGAATTGCCAGGTTACTAAGACAAATGTTAATAAACAATAACAATAATTGTGATAGTTCCAATGCAGGACTGCAAGTCAAGGTCTGCTCAGATGTAAACGTCTATAAATCATACATGCACTCAGGTGTTGCACTTTTGTACCAGGGTTTGTTGGGTATTTTTAAATGTCTTTTCTCCTTAGCTGTAATTAGATCATGTGCCAGATACGGTTTCCTGATCCTGACAGTCCTAGAAATGACACACTGTAGTCTAGCTATTACCAGTAATAAAACAGAGGAGGAGCAGATGGAAACTTTGTGATGCAAATAGTTCTTATGGCACTGTGGTCCCTGTGCTACAGCATCTGGAGATGCCCAAGAATTATTTCATATTTGGAGGGTAGAGAAGGCTGAACACAAGGCAGAAACCATTTTAATATTCTAGCCAAGAGTAAAACTTATGCAAATGTGCTGACCTACTCCTGAGAGCCAGATGTCATTGCTTCAGGCAAATGTTAAATTTTTTATGGCATGAGCGTTCAGATACATCCTGAAGCAATATATACAGTATTCTCACTACTTTTGTTTGATTGCCATGGAAGCTTGTTATTATCAGGGACTTCAAGAAACGTACAGCTCAGATCTTTTCTAAATGCAAAATGTCAGAGGGTTGTTTCACTTGAACATCCTACGGCCAGTATAAAATTTATGTGCTACACAGGGTAGCAGGGTATAGCAAACTGTCTTGGGATTGTCAGTGAACCTTTACATCCTGGCTCTGCCACCTTCCCTTCTTTGGGCCATTGGATACGCCTGGGTGGTTTGCTGCAGCGGGCATATGTTGTTCTGCCAGGGCTTTAGGCTGGCCACAAACCAGCTGCAATCCAAAAGCCTGTAGTCTTGTTAGAAGAGCCAATCTAGCGGGTCTCCAAAGAGGGCTTAGTAACTTGTGCTTGATGTGTGAGAGCTGCCTGTTGGCTTGGAAGTGAGGCCAGCACAGGTGTGATGGTGCAAGCAAAAACCACTCTGGACGTGCTCTCCTACTTGTTTTTGCCTCTGCAAGGTGATGGCAGCAGTGCTGCCACATCCTGACGAGACTGAGGACGGAGTCATTAATCCTGGTGGGTTTGAAATGTGCTGCCCTGCATAAGAGTAACCCATGGTGCCGAGGTACATCACCCAGCTGTATGAGAGTAATCCTGGTGCCAGGCAGAAGGTGTTGAAATCTCACCCTAGAAAGACTGCTTTGTAGAAAGCAGCACTTCCTCTGACACAAAGCTTGGCACTTCATGCTGGTTGCTGTAGCTATTTAGAAAGCAGTGTTTCTGCTGATCCATGCTTTTCCATACAACTAATGAACAGATTCTGGAGGATGCTGGAGAGGTAGCATTTTTCATGGATGAAAGATTACCAAGAGGAAGTGCTTCTGGTACTAAGCCAAATCTAGCTTTGAGAAATATATATAGAATGTGGCAAAAGATATAGAGATGAACAGGCTTTGTACAGTATTTTCTTACCAGGGAGATCTTCAGTAGAAAAAGACAGAAATTAACAATTAATTTGAGAACCTCTTATTTCACTGAAATGTTTCATTTTTTTCAAAGGAAACATGCATGATTTTAAATTAATCAAGCCATTACATTTCCCTTATGCAGTGTCTAAAGTGCAGTTAGTGACTGTGTCTTTTTGCATATTTTAATGTGGAGGTCTTGTCCTCAGTAATCATGGCACCCTCCCTTATGATGGAGCTGTTGGGGAAGCAGAGAGCAAATACAGGAAGTATGTGACAAAGTAGAGGAATCAAACCTCGGTCTCAGACAGCTGGATCTTTATCTATGTAATATAACTTATTTATCAAGTAAAATTTTAACAGAATACTCTCAAATTTCCCAACAGTGAATTATGCAGAGCTATTTCACTTCAGATACTCTTTGCAAATCCAAATTTTTAATGTCACTTTCCACTTCTTCTTTTTTCTGTTCACAGTCAAAAACCCTAAGTGTAACCAATGTTGATACAACAAATGACGTAATTCTGATGGCCCTGCAGCAGCTGGGAATTAATGTAAGTCCTTGCATCAGTTTTAATGAGTCTTGTAGTCACTTTTAATAATGAAATCTTCTCTTGTACTTTTCCCAAGTTTTAGGATATGAACATTAATTAAATCCTTTATCATAGCAATTCAGTGTTGTTGAAATGAAGCTAAAGTGCCTTGTTAATATATAGACCTCTAGAGATCATCAAGTGCCTTAGAAGCTTTGAGTAAGTCTCTCATCCCTGTAAGGGATCCATCATGTTTGAAGGCGCTTTAAAATCTGTTTTGCTGATGCCTAGGAGAAAATGTCTTGACACAAGAAGTGAGAGTTTGATAAAGCTCCTTTTTGCATATTTCAGTGTAAATAGGAGACCTACTGATCTCCTTGTTACTTGGTTTCAAGACAGGCAAACATGCATGATCAGCTGTGTCCCCAGATTACAAGAACTGATCTCAAGTGCCCAGACAAAATGCTGTAAATATCCATGGACCTTTAGGGTTACGTGAGGTATGAATGTAACTGAGTGTTTGTACAGAATCTGAATGCACCCAATTTAATGTCCTGAAACTGTTTTGGAAAAAGGATTTTACAGGACTTATGATAATGCAGGGTAGTGCACCAAGTAGATGTAGAGATTCACAGGAGATCAAGTACTGCCTCAGCTGTCTCCCTTTGCTCTAAACCAGACACAGTATTGCCTCAGGTGTAGTAATGAATCACCGCTAGGGACAAGATTTCTGGCTCACTTATTCTGTTTCTCTCATTGTTTCACAATGTGGCTCCAACCAGCACTGATGGTCATAGAAGCTCCTGGATGACAGCTTTTTAACTGGCCTTTCGGTCTACAGTTTGGGTAACAAGATTTTTTAAAGTGTCTTACTCTCGATGCATATACTGATCTCATTGCATGGAATCTGACAAATCTTTCCTTACCACAGCCCTGAGTGTGAAGGATCAAGTATGTCACTCTTGTGCTTCCCTAACATTTCTGGACACCCCCAGCAGAAGTTGGAGTAAACTCAGAATTTTCCTTCCTTAGCATTCATTATCCTAATTTATACAGGCTTTTAATGCATCCAGGAGCCTATTCTACGAGCTTGGTATTTCCCAGGCAGAGTAATTTCTGTCTAGCCAACATTTTATGGCTCAGACATCCCATTTACACCAGGGCTGGGCTCTGGCCTGAGCTCAGAATCCAGCAGTCTGTCCAATTAAGGTAGCTCTGGAGTTGATGGAGAGACTGCAAGGTGAAAAGGATAAGATGTGAATTAAAATCAGGATTTTAATTGCAGATTGTCTCCCACAGTCTGCACCAAAAATCAAGAGGCTGTATTGAAACTGCAAGTCTTTATTATGATGTCCTTCATTTTTACCCATTTTATGGGTGTCATTTTCACTTCCTCATTTTGTGTACAGAAAAAACAGGAAAATGGTAGTATTGTAAGAGTGTTTTGTTTAAGATGAGCAGGAGGAGGAGCTGGTTAGGTTTCAGCTTTGTGTTCTTTTGTATGTATCACAATCAACCCTTTCCTCCTCTTTACATTTTTATTTCAAGCGGAAAAAGAATGAAAGCATCCAAAAGATGTAAAATCTTGCCTGCAGAATTATTTGCCCAAGTAATATACTACATTTTTTCACTGCATCTTCATAGCATAAAGCCTTTTTCATTAGAAGCATATTATAAGACTAGCAATAAAATCTAACAAGCTAAATAAATTAAGCTGTAGCCTGTGTATCAAACACCCAACCCCCTCCTACAATTGTGAGGAAGCTTTTCCTTATACACTGTCTCGAGGTTTTTTATTTATGTCCAGAGAGAACTACTTGAAAGGAGCTCTACAACTTTTCAATGGCAATTATAAAAACTACATTTCATATGTTGTGTGATTAATGGGGCTATTACTTTGGTTGAGTTCACTCTGGTTTAACACATCAGGGTTTTTTCCTCCATGGTTTCTCTGGTAAAATGACGGCTAGTTCACGCAAAATGGCATTGATCATCTGTTCCAAATTATCAAGTGGGGCAGAAAGAAGGACCTTGGGTTTCCCAGCTCCATAAGCACACTTGCTAATTTTTCTGGGACAGTCACATTTATACTGACAAATGGCCTCATAAAGCCCATAAAAGACAACATTTGGAATCGAGAGATGAGCAGTCTGCCTCCTGAAACTGCACTTACTAGCTCTTCCCCTTCCCCTGCTTCCCTTTTCAGCAACGAATCCTTTCATATATATATTTAAAAGAAAAAGTAAATACCCTTTCTTGTGCTCTTCAGCTGTATTTATTTGCTTCTGGCTGCTTGCCCTGAGGCATCAGAGATGTCTCCAAAGCCTATTTATTTTCCTTCTGCCCCCTGCTAGCTAACTTAACAGCAGTGCTAATATGGGCCAGAAAGCTCTGTCAGTCAGAGAGCAAACTGCGAAGGCTTTATTGGGTGTATCAGCATTACATCGGGTGCATGCAGCAAGTAGAAAGAGTCTTGAGAGCTTTAGGGACTGGTAAAAGTCCAGACAATGCAGGATAGTAGGCAAATCTGCTTAAAAGGAGGCAGGATTTATTTTTAGAGCTAAATATATACTGTCATGAGGTATATATCACCTTTTGTAGCCAGAAAACTTTTAGATTTTATTTATTCTGATTTAGCAGTGTCACTGAAAAGGGATTTAAGGTATAAAAGAACACTTTTCATGCAGTGTATTTATCCACTTGCTATTACCTTTTGTCTTGAGAGTGGTTTATATTAAGTGTCATTCTTTTAATTTCTATTGTCTCACCATCATATCTGAAATAATGTACTATTGTCCTTCTTCAACTAAACTGCAATATTCATTTGTATATTTATGCTAAAGGCAATAGTTAGAATTTGCTTTCAAATCAGCAGTTTTACACAGCTTTTCCCAAAGATGTTCACTTCTCCAATCCTCTGGAAATTGGCTCCTTTGATGTAAATTTATTCTCTACTTTGTAAATTTTTGCAAGAAGACTCAACAGTCTTAAAGGCACCATCCAGCACTCCCAAGCCCTTCCACACAAAAAGGCTGCACAAAAGCGCTGGCAGAAGCCCTGTGAGGAGATTCTGGGGCAGTGTTGAGTGCCAGGAGCCCCTCAGGTTCCATACTTGCCTTGCCATCATCACTGTGGGCTCAGGTCTCAGGCACAGGTGCTCCTGCCCTGCTGTCCGGCACAGGGCATGGGATGCTGTTGGCTGGCAAGCTTGAGCTCCTCCCAATTGCCGGGGACGTAGAGGAGCTGGGGAGATGGTGGAGCAGAGCTCTCGGGGTAGAGACTGGGAGTGTTTGTGTGCCAGAGCATTGTCCCAGAGGATGCGATTACCCTGTGATTCCGGACGGAGCTAAAGGGTCACCTTAGCTCACATGAACGGCCCATTGTCTGCCACACGCTCTGCAATACGCCTCTGCTTCGTGCTGCTTATCTGTAATCCTTCTGGGGGATCAGAGCTGCCTCTCCTCTGGGCCAGATGCTGCTCAGTGCTGGTGGGGAGAAGTGGGGCACAGAGGCACTGGGGGCCAGGAGCAGTGCCCAGGGCCAGAGGTCCCCTCCATGCTGGGGGCTGCCTCATTTCCAGCCTCCTGGGACTGGGGAGGCATGGGGGCCAGGGACTGACTTAGCCACGTGGCAGGCAGGCCTGGCATGGCTAATGTCTTGGTCTGGCCTCAAAAGGAATCCTGAGTCCTGGAAGGCTGTGACCTCCATCCCTCTGCATCCAGGAGCAGTGAAAGAACTGGGGCAAATCTCTCCATGTTCCTTCAGAAATGATGGGCTCCAGCCCCTCTCACTGCTCAGAGCTGGACCCTGGTCACATAAACCACATTGCACATGACAGACACAATTCAGAAGCTTTGCTGGTGGCAAATTTGGGCACTGCAAAAGTAAAAGGGGTTCCTTCAACCCCACTAGCAAGGTGCAGATTACCTTTATATTGTGAGAAACCTAAAGCAAACCTGTTCTTGATGGCTGGCAAACTTATTCTTAATTTTGGTTTTAAAGGGCTCTGAAAAAGACTACAAGCTCTGGGTGATTTCAGGAAGAGAAGATGCTCCTTACCCTCTTATTGGTAAGTTCTTGGCATGGTTTCATCCTTGAAACATTCACTCAGTTTTTAGGGCTGAAGGAAGCAAGAAATACAGAGAAGACTGAAATGCAGTTTCCTCTTCTGTTTTGGGTTGTTTGTTTTTTTTTTTTTCCATGTTTTTTCTTACTTCCCTGTCACGCAAGTTTGCCTATTTGGGGAACTAGTTAGATGCTGATTGTCTGCGTGTGTCACTAAGAGGTTGAAAAAGTTCATTTATCTCTGCCCCAGTTTTGCTGCATGAGCCTGTCTTTCTACAGAGTCAGCCTCTCCACTCACTCACCTCCTCTCCTGAGGCCAGTCCAGCTATACCATATTCCTTCCTACACTTCCATAGCAATTGTTTACTCCCCTCCTCAGCAAAACTCTGCAGAGTTTTGAGAAATGTTCTGTTCTTCAACAACTTAAATTAACTGATTCAAGAAGTCCTTTCCAATTCTGTATTTCTCTTACTGGCTGACAGTTCCCTTCTGATTAGGAGCAAATTATTGCTTATTCACTTTCTCAAATGCTTTTAGAAACATTTCCTCCCCAGGAATCAACCCAAAGCTCAGAAGTGATTGGATAGAGTGATTTGATTTTGACCCATGATTCACTGGGAACAAATCCCTTCCCGTTATTAAGAATCTTGCCCTGTAGAAGCCCAGCATTACTTGTGCTGTATGAGTTCACAGATGATTGGAACAAGAAAAATCTGTGAATTTTCTATTTTCCTCCTGCAAATCTAACCCCAGTAAATCTTAGCATTCCTTCTTAAAGCAGCCTTAGCTACAAATGGTTTGCTGGAGTCAGACAACATTAATATTTATAAAATGTCTAACTTGTGCACCTTATAGACAGTACAAACTGTTTTGTCTTTGAAACGTACCAGACTGTCTCTCTGACTATTATGTGTAGCTTCTTCAGGTAAAATCATGGGTTTACACATAGAACCAAAGAATTCAGAAATACGAAAGGCCTTTTTAACTGACTGACTCTTTCTTGAAGCAAATTCAGTTACAATCCTTGGAAAAGACAAATCAAGTATAAAACCGATGCTGTTCTTTATATTTATGCAAAGGTTTATTATATAAGGCCAGCTTTTATCATAGGTAGATATCAGAAGCAGAGTTTGACTGTGCTTCAGCGTCACACTACCTATAATTTCAAATAACATCTCTTCCACTATCAATCTAAGTGCAAGTTAACTAAAACCTTAACATTGTACCTGCATTTAATATATGTAAACTGCCAGGTCTTTAGACAAATCCAGAAAAATATCTTTCTGGTGGCATTTTTGAAAGCTCTTCCAGAAATGAATTGCCTTTGTGTAGTCCCCAAAGATGCTGGTTAGTGCCAAGCATAGCTCATTTGCATTAGCCCTGTGATTAACGTTCTTTCCTGTTTTAGCCGCAGACAGGAACTATAATTGTGTGTCATTGACTGAGTTGCTGGCTGTTGCACTTACGATGGAGAGGGAGAGATTACTTTCACACTGGCTTTTTGGTTTTGCATGCTCAGCAAAAATTTGACAGATGACTGGTCCCAAAATCTCATTTCTCACCAAAATGATGTGAGCAACCAGTACCTAAACTTTCAGTGTCACAAGTAAAGCAGCAGAAAGAATGAATGCTGGATTCAGAAATATTCATTTGTCTTTTTTTCTGATGGGCTTTTATGTGTTACAGCTGTAATAGGTCTGATTTTACATCTGTTTAACTACACCAAATAAAGTAACTCCGTATCTGTCAATGTATGATTTATGCCTATGTAAATATGTAGAAAAGCACCAATTCTGAGATTACAGAGAGAAAGTGCTGCAGACCAGCATGCAAAATCTGCTTTTCCTCCAAGGCAGATGGAGTTTCGCAAGCCTCCAGTCAATCCAACACAGATTATTATGATTTCTCTTTGAACAGGACATGAATATCCCTTTGGAATTAAAATGAGCCACATTCGTGACGCTATGCCCCATGGCTCAAAGCACTGTGCCTGCCCCCGGCAGCTTCAGGGGTCCTTCCTGACGGAGCAGCTGCCTCAGGAGCTGCAGTGCCAGTTTGTGCTGAAGCCAAGCCGCCTGGCTGTGTGCCAGCAGCTGAACGGTGAGTTGCCCCGCTCGCCCCAGCATCCTTCACCCACAGCCCCTCTGCCTCCCTGGCTCGGCTATAGAGAGCAAATGCACTGGGATGGGGAGGGGGGGTGCAAAGCGAAGAGCAGCATGCAGATGTACCTTCCAGCTGCGCTGGGGATTTTGCAATGTAGCTCTCCCTGATTTGAATGTGCTGTTGTGTATGTGTCATCTTGGTAAGTTACATTTTGACAAGCTGTCTGTCAAATAGTTGTTCAAAAACCAGAAAAAGACAGACAAGATCTCACCCCTGCAATTTTTTATAAGACTGTTAGCTGAGCTTCTCTCTGTAACCCTTGCTGTGCTCCGTAGCAAGGCAGAATGCTTTTATGGTTCAGGAGTCAAGGACTGACTTCGACACAGAATGCCCATGCAACGTTTGGCAGCATCCTTTATCTCAACAAGGTACTTAGGACTACGCATCTGCCTCACTGGGACCCTCACGTGGCAAAGCGTAGGCATGTACTTGAGTACCTAGATGAAGTGAACAAATACAACTTACTTATTTCAGTTCTCTGAGTAAAATGAAGACAGTAATATTTTCTTCTGCCTTTGGCCTTGGTGCTGCAAAAATGTGAGCACCTGCTCTCTGTTTTGCACTCTGTTGTCAGTGACTCCTCACTGCTCATGAGTAAACCAAAAGAGGAGATCTTTATAGGATTGGGGCATTAGTCTAAAAACTCTTAAGGGTAAGGATGCATCCCATGGTGTGTTTTTATTGTGCTTAACACACAGACATACTCAGCTCAATTAACTCTGCCCTACTTCACCATTAATGACCATATAGTAATAAAAATAATATGCACACTGTTGTCCTGTGTACTCCCCAATAGCTAAGATCTCCCACAATATATGAATAGAATCCATTCTTAATGTTTTTAGAAATTAACTATAGTGAGGCTATACCAGTGTCTATTACAAATTATTCCGGAAATTGATTGCGTTTCATATAAATTAATTTCCTTTCCACACGCCTTCATCCCCCCCTTCCCAGTAATTTGTATCATATATTACTTCATGGCATATTTTAAGAATGAGGCAATCTAGCAAAGAGGTGTAATTATGTTTACAGGCCTTGCTTGGCAGCTGACATTGACTGGCAAGAGAAAATAGAAATGCAAATCAGGCTTGTAAAGTTCTAATGCAGATGTGTGTCAGCAGTGCTGTGGAAGCCACAGGAGGGGAGGCAAGGCTGGCTTTGAGGCAGCAGAAGCCTGGGGCAGCCTGCAAGTCATGCACAGGGACTGCACTAAGTGGGAGAAAGAGGCTTTTAGTCCATTCACCTCTCCTACTTTCATGAGACAAAACCTTTTACAGTGATGTATAGGTCTGGCTGCTTGCAAACCAAATTATCTTCCATGTAGTGCTGTTCATTGTGCTCTTCCTAACTCCTTCTTACCTATTTTGGTTTTTGAAAATGGCAAAGGGTACCTGTGTGCAAGCCAAGGCTATGATCTGCCTTTGGGCTCAGCTTCAGATCAGCAAGCCAAAATCTGTGTTGTTGTTAGGTAAACACTCGGCACGCCACCACATACTGGGCAAATTTACAGGGAGCGGCATCTGAAACCCCACATTTCACTGTCACACATGCTGTGCTATCTTCCCTCCCATCACTTCCCTGCACCAGTAGTGCTGTGCTGGACATGCTGTCCCTTCTGGGGGCATCAGGGAGTAGCTGCCCAGTTGTACCAGCATGCACCATGGTTAGGCAGCATTGTAGGTGTTGACAGACAGACAGGACTGACAACTGGCCATCATGTCAAATAAGTAGCTGTGTGGACACCAGCTGTGGTGGTGTAGTTGCATCAGCTGTCTTGCAGGATGTTTAAAAAAAGTACAGAAGAATTTACTGTCTGAAAGAACCGGACTGTTTCTGTTGCCTCTCCTGCAGCCTTTGAGCATGTAACCGGAATGGTCACCTACCAGTTAAACATAGCCATTAAGTAGTGCTCATGAGAACATATCTAAAAAGTATTGTAAATACTAATTTGTTTAAAGTTTAACTTGAAAGAACTGACTGCTGTCAGTGGCTAATCTGTAATCCAAATTATTATTTAATTGTCTGTTAAAAGAGAAGGCAGAATTTCAACAAGTTGGTCTCATTACAGAAAGGAGGTCTTTGAAAACTGTTTGACAGGGGTTTGGTCAGAAGGGACGCTACATTGTTAAATAGATCTGAGGGGTTTTTTAGAAGTTTCTGATTAGTTGCAAGAAGAGGAAATGCCACTGTCAAGGCTGGGACACTACCTATGAATAGAAATTCCCTGCATGTAAAATATGAGCAGAATAGATGCCTGCTGTGAGCTCTGAGCAAGATCTGCAACCAAAGAAGTATTGCTTTTTTTCTGATTCTGGCCTAGAATACTCTACCAGAGCAAGATCCTGGAAGTAATTCTGCATTGGTGTCTGTCTTAGCCGAGAGGAGTCTGGGCTTCTTCTAGTGTTGTAACTTTGCACAGGTTCAAGAAAACAAAGTGTACATCCTCCCCTTCTCATCTGCTTTTTACCTTAAGACTTCTCAACCCCCTTAGAATAGGGGATATGAAAAGGATGTTTTCTTGTTGTTCAGTGAATGTTAGTTTTGTAAGTGACATGACATTTTGTTGCCATGCATTGGTTGTTGGTTTCTGCCCTGGTATGTTGAAGAACACTGATTAAGATTTCCTACCTGTCCCAGGAGAGAGTTGCAGTTAATCACAATTACCCCTTGCTCACACGTCAGTTTGAGCCATGGCTTTTAAGAGTGGGGTAAACAGTGAGAGACTAGTAAAAGTTCTTAATTTAAGACCCTTTTTTTTTCCACTTCTGCTATTCCTTGTTCTCCAAAATACTATCTCTTCTTAACTGTTACTTCCACTGAGATCTACAGGGTTGCCAGAAAAAAAAAAAGCCAACATGTATTTGCCATTGTGTGAGTAAACTCCAAGTGAAGCAAACCATATTCATGTGCTAATATCCAGTCCATCTGAAAGAGAGAAATGTTTTGAAAGTTGTAGTTTAGTTATGTTCTGCCAAAACATGGCATGTCAAGTAAAGCCTTAGGCACTGCCAAGCTTATATTTCATGAAGCTTTGGACTACTTAAAACATATATCCTCATTATTTTTTATAAAAAGAATTTTTCATCAGGCTTTCACATTCATATGTTAAAATTTTGAGTTAAACTGTAACTTTTCATCCTGTAAGCCTCTAATGAAAACACTTCCACCCATTCCCAAAGGGAGCATGATCTCCTGGAATGGAATGGCCTATAACGAAAAAAACTATCTGGGCTGCAAAACAAGTGTAGTATGAAGTATGGGAGACAAAAATCTGGTATTATACCACAGTCCTTACTTCTGCAAGACTTGCTTCTACTCTCTGCCCTCTACAACAGCAGAAAGCAAAATGACCCAGTGGAAGAACTAGCTGATAGAAAGGTGCATAGAGTAGCCAAGCAACTAAATCAAAACTGTCTGGCTTTGAAAACACATAGAAAAGGAAAAATATATCAGAATAAGTTTTTCTCAGTTAGCACTTTCATCGTAAACAATCTCAACCCACCCTTAGCAGCAGCCCGTGCTGTTAAGAAGACTACACTGGCTGATGTTGAGAAAGGTCATATGAAAAGAACCCTTTTTGTATCCCAATACTAGTATTTTCTTCTCAATACACTGCAAATAAGAGCTTCATTTAGTGGTGCTATTTAGATATCTTATGAAATACGTTAAAAAGACAAATGGAGTCCTTCAGTGAGTTGGCAGCATGCTGAAATGCCATCTGGAAGGCGTTGATTAAAGGACAGGCATTGTCCCTAGGCCATGGTCAGCAAATGTTTGGAGCGAGGACACTAATGATATACTTGCTTTGTGGAGAAGAGAGCAAAGGTAGCGACTTTTTCTGGTCTGAAAATGTCTCACCCCATTAGTTGATTCTCTGCTGTTACTTGTGGGGAGAGCATGTGCTCTCCCACATTTCCAGGGAAACTAGGATGCCTCTGGACAGCAACCCAAGGTGAGGGCAGTGGTTTTTATTATTTTTTTCCAAAGAAGGTCTGTGGCTTTGCACCTGTGGGTGGGAAATGAGTTATTTAACGTAGTCCAGCTCTGTGTGAAGTCAGCAGACAGGTTTGCCATCCTGCACTTGGTGGTAAGTGCATATGCTGTGGTCCAGCAGATCCTGATGATCCTCTTAAGAGCGTGAGTAAGGCAGCACATTCTATACACACACACACACACACACACACACACACACACATACAGGTGTGTGCATAGTGGATTAGGCTGAGCCAGATGCCAAGGAGTTGGTTGAGTTCATGACATTTTTTCCTTTGAAACCATAGCAACTGCTGCAAAACAAATACTGGAATTAGAATTGAAATACATTTCTTCTAATAAACATCTTTCTCTTTTTCCAGACTTAAGCCAAAAGTCATTTAAAAGGAAAAGATCTATCATAAATTGGGCTTTTTGGCGTGGCCCAGGAACTCACTTGGACAATGCACCCCCCTCCTCAACATCTGCTGCTCCTGGGAAGCTCTTTGGCCTCTTGCTAACAACCATCTGTGAGGATGACAACCTGCCCAAACCCCTCTTGGTGAGTCCCAGGCTCAGGGCTGGCTCTTACAAGTGGTGTAATTTCTTTGCGTAGTGAATGAGAAATGGTGACACTTTGTAAATGGGACACTGAAATTACCCAAGGAGAGAAACCAGAAGGAAACCTCATTTGTGGTTCTCAGCAAGAACATTGGTTTTTAACATACGCTGTGGTCAGGCCTGGTTAATAACAAACAGCTTGAGAAATGTATGTGATCCGTCTGCTGCTCTGGGCTATTTCTTCTTTATAGCCCACGCTATAAGGCTGGTTCCCTAATCCTCACTTACACAGTGTAAATAAATACCACGTTCACACATACTTTTTAAACTACTCCCAAAATCTCTGTAAAATCCTCAACTCCATAAATATGGCATCTGCTGTCCCATATAGACAGCCCATGCCTGCATATGAATGCTACCTGCCCTTAAGCAGACGGTTCCAGAGCCTTACTTGAAGGCATCCCAGGGCAGGCAAGCACTCTGGGTCCTCATTTTTGATCTGACAGCACCGCTGCAAAAATAGGTGGGAAGGTGGAGGCTGAAGGAGAATCTTTTCATCCTGTCTTGAGGAAGTGCTAGTGCTGTGGGTGCTCTCAAAAGTAGTCCAGGAACATGAAAATGTCCTAGACCCCATTCCTAGGCATAATTAAGGCAGATATGTGGCATTTTTGGTCAGGACTGAGGGCTGCCCTGTTGTCAATACAGGAATTGAAACATTTGCTGAGTGGGAGTGAGTCCTGCAGGACCTGGCCCCTATCCTAACAGCCTGTCTTTTGGCTAAAACAACTGATTTCAGTGGGGTTCTACCAGTTTACAGGAAGAGATGGTTTGTCTCCTAAGCTTGTTCTTGATGTTCTGTTTTATCACTGCCTGCACAGTGAATCTGTTACAAAGGCTCTCAAATAAACCACCAACCACCAAAAATTAAAAATTTATTATTAACATAATTAACCATCTCTCCATAAATTACAGGTTCAAATGTCTGAGAGGAGAACAGAACGAATCGTTCTATAAGGTTTTAAGGCAACCCAAAACACAGAACAAAGCCCCACTCCCTAGGGTTTAGGCAACCCAAAACGCTTTATCACTCACCTGACAAGTGAGGGCTCTCAGCCTCGAGGACCTGCCCAGGGCAGCGCCCCGACCCAGGGTCCCTTGAGGAGTTTCCTTGGGCAGCATCCTGACCCCAGGGGAGAGTCCTCAACTGCAGCTGCTGCTCCAGAGGACGAGCTCCCAGTGGCTCCCCAGGGGACTCCATTGATACCCAGGCCCAGTCTGACCGGGAGTCAATAGCGGCTTCCATTGCCAAAGGCCCCAGTTACCATGAAGCCCCAAGAGCAAAGGCAGTCAGTCACTGGGTGGATGCACCTGCCACGGAATCATACCAGGACTTTTCAGGTCTTTTAATAGTGTGGGCTTGTTATTTTGTTTTGAGGGAGAAGTGTGCATTTTTATCATTTAGGTAGTTTAAATAAGCCCTCCAGAGATGGACTCTGGAAGAACCTGGTCCCTCATTCTCCCTGTTTGAGAGATGAGCTAATGCTGCATTTCAGAAATTTCTCCAAACCCTAAATAGTAGTAATTTTTTATCTGAAAAAACTCCTAAGTTATTAGGCATAGAATCACAGCTTAGTGGACTTTGAGTCTTAAATGCGTTTATGCCACAAAATATAGCTTGCTTACTTTTGATTTCATGCAGCATCTCTGGAGAAGGGAATACTGCAGCTGAAGGACTGTATGGGGTTTACCTGAAAAAGAAGGAAAATATCAGGGGTGAATGCTGTAGGCATGTTTGATATCTCTGCTTCAGAGCTTCAGACTGGCTTTCGCGGCTGAAAGGCTCTCTTTTTGCCTTTGCCACACTGAGTTGTCTTACGCCATTACCTTCATTTGTTCAATTTTGTCTGGGTCTACTACTTTAAGGGAGAATTCCCAGTTTTATTTTGTGGGTATTTTATTCAAAATACATTTTCAAAGTGTTTGTTCATGTGCTAAGATCCTGTGCTGTGGGACTCAGCCTGTTTTGACAACAGAGCTCTAAATCCCCACAGAGAAAGTGGAAATGCTGACACGAAGGTGCTCCTCCAAAGTGTCTGCACTTACATGAATTCTTGACTTTCAACTTCATCAAGACTGAGAAAGAAACTTTAAAGAAGAAGAGTAAAAATAATACCTTCCATTAGACTTATTTGCACTGCGATGTGTCAGGAAGACCTACCTTACAGCCCAGACTAAGAAAGTCACCAAACCCCCCTGCTTAGCCATAACTGTTACAGTAACTCCGTTTAATGATGACAGTCTCCCCCAGTGTCCCTTTTCTTGCCATCTCTTTTGATAACTATGTCCTCAGACTACTGTGTGCACGCACATAATCCCAGAGATTGTCTGCATGTGTTTCCCCCTTGGAAGAGACAAACATGACAAATTCCACATCAGTTGGAGCAGGCCTGGGGAGAGATGACCAGCATGTATGAGAGAGGACCCACAGGAGACTGCAGAGAATTAAGCAGCTGGAAAATATAATGTACATATTATCTCAGGAGAGGTCTCTGATTTCAGCATTTCCTTTTCTGCTCATTTTCCTCTCTTATTTAGCAGAAGAAATCAGGCCCTCCTGTTATTTTAAAAGCAAGGCAGCAATCTGCTTGTTCTTCATTTCCTTTTAAATATCTCATGTAATGAGCTGCCTACCTGTTTAATCCTTTGCAGCCTCATTGGCTTCAGAGAAGCCGCAAGCCAGGCTTTAGCCCCCACTGGTTGACCTCCCAGGAGGGAGCACCTTGCCCCAGAGGTGGTCCCGCTAACAGCCCATGAGCTGCCTGCGGAGTATGATACCACTCACAAGAAGCAAAGGGGGTAAAAATCTGACTCTGATCTCTGTAGAAGTGCAGATAGATACTAACAAACAAAGCACTTACCACCTTAGATAAAATCTCTTTTTTTCCAGACATCAGGCATGGAACAAGTCTTCATCTCTGGTTGGTGATAATACTGAACACACTGATGAGCAGTCAGGGTCTCTTCCTGCAGAGTGGTGTCTGGCTGAGGCCACTGTCGATGCAGAGCTTTGGATTAGGTAGACCACTCTCCTTTCCCCATACCACAGTATTTATATATTTAAATAACTTGGCTAAAACTTGTACAGATCCTAGAAGATCATACAGGAGGTTAGTGCTTAGCAGTGGCAGCACAATATTTCTGAGGGGATGTTTTCCAAAATCAGTGACCCAGACCACAGCTTTGTCGTGCAGTGGAAAAAGTGGCAAAACTACATTTTAATGGCACAAGACAATAAAATATATTTCTGAGAAAGTCCTTCTGCCTTTTAATTTTGTTTAGGACATGCTTTCCCTTCTTTACCAAGAAGGCCCTTCCACTGAGGGCATTTTCAGACGCTCTGGAAGTGCAAAAACCTGCAAAGAGCTCAAGGAGAAGCTTGATTCAGGTGCTGAAGTGGACCTAGCCTGTGAATCCATATTTGTGACAGCGTCTTTGTTTAAGGTATGTGAAGAACATTGCTTTCCTCCTTTCTGAGTGAGAGGGGTGTAGATCCTGGGCACAAACAAATAGAACCTTTCCCCAGGGACAGGCCCAAAGAGGACTTGGTGGGCTGAATTAAGAATGGGCTGTCATGTTAACATTGTGAGGATCTCCAAAGGAGGCTGCCACTGAATTAGGATGGGGAAGAGGACTAGCCAGCTTGTTTTGCTGCCAGCTTTCCTGAAGTCTCAGCTACAACCTGGTCCTGTTACGCTTTTTATCTCTGCTTAAATTCAATGAAGTACTCTACACTACACACCCTAGAGAGTGTATAATGTTGCCAAAAATATTTGGATTAATTTTCCTATCTTTTCTTGCAGACTAGTACGTTAAAAACAATGTTCCTTCTGCAAAAAGCATCCAAGCCTTCAGTAAAATTTCAGCTACAAGGAGAAATAGCATATTTCTTTTCACATTTTAGTAGAGTGCATCTGTTTATGTGTAGTTTTTGCTTAAAAGAAATAGTCATCTCCATTCTCAAGCAAGCACTTCTTCAGTGGAATATTTTTATTGGAGAAAGCCATTCCTCTTGCTACTATATGAGAGGTTATCATGGGTGAGACTTACACAATTACTTTCCTACTGGTGGATTTAGGCCATGTGTTTAGCACAGGATAGCTGCACCATGCAAAGCGCTGCTGTGCAATGCTCATCCCATGGTAACAGTTTCTCTGAGGGGCAAGAGCACAGTGAACAGTTACCACCTAAGAGCAAATGTGGCATTCATGTGCATCATAGCTTCCCTTATCCTTGCTTGTTTGGGAAGCTAGGATTTGGGCTTCTTCCCAAGTTGCAACAGCTTGCCTGCCAGTGTTTGAGGTATTAGGAAACAGGAGCAGAAAGACTATCCATGACTAATACTCAATAACCAAAAGAGATTGATAAAGGGAAGGAAGGTGGGGGTGCATTGGAGTGCTTATGGTCTGGAGGTATTGGAGCTTGTCAGCTAAGGACTTAGGGACTACAGATGAAGTTAAGTGATAAGTAAAGACAGACATTATGCAACATCAAAATAACTGGTCCCACTACAGATTTTTTAGTTCAGCAATAGCAGATGAAGCATCCAAATATATCTGTTTTGACAGGAAAGGGTGAGGAAAGGGCAGGAAAATACTAATTTTAAGCACAATCCAAAATACTTCTTTATCTCATATGATTTTCTGCGGGTTTTGGTTGTTGTGTGGAACAAGATGCTTGTCAGTTAGTGCTGTCCCACTGTCAATTAGTGCTGTCCCGTTGATACATCCTCTTGGATCTCCATATCCTATTCCTACTCCCTCCTGTGCTCCAGAACAGCTGTTCATGTTTTGTTCTTCTTTTCTCTTGATAAGGATTTTCTTCGCAACATCCCAGGCAGCATTTTGTCATCCCAGCTCTGTGATAAGTGGGTTTCCGTGATGGATCAAGGAAATAATGAAGAGAAGATAAAAAGCATCCAAAGGTAGAGTTACTTATATTATCTGTATTCTTTTCCTATAAATTTATATCTCAGAATGCAGAATCCCAAATATTCAACTTAAAATTGCATTGTTAAAAAAATACATGCTAAAAATATCTTTGTGTATAACAGAGCATTCAAACTTACATATATACTTAAGCAATTGCCTGTATGGGACAATTTGCTGACTCTCTTTTGTCCTGCTTTTCTGGCTTTTGTGGATACCAGTAAATAAATTAAATATCTTTTCATGGAAAAAAAAAAACCCAACCCAAACCCCAATGGTTTTTATAAATACACTGTCCAAGACCAGGATTTCTGCCTGATACCAAGCCCAGAATTTTTCCCAGGGAACTTCGTAGTCCTGGGTAGCTGAAATCAGTTCCTCATATATTCCCCCTCATTCATCTCAAATTTTAGTGATCATTTTGAAGCTAAGATGGAATTGTGAAAGAAGTACTGGAGCATAGTGAGTGATAAGGGAAACCTCCACCCTTGCAGGTGATATGAAACAAAAGTGGGCAAAGTTTATGTCATGGAAAATAGAACTTTAGTCACTAGCTGACCTCATGTGTACTTACATACATTTATACTTATGGGAACTAGATGACATGGAGAGACAACTGAACTGTTTGGTTAAATGAATAGTGAGTTATCAGGAACCTTAGATGAAATACAGTTTCATGTCATACATTTTGCTTGGTTCATTGGTTTGGCAGAGTATAATTTTAACTATGTGATAAGGTGTCTTTTATCCTCCCAGAAAACTCTTCAGAGATGTGTCACACTGAGGGAAAGCAGATGAGCAAGAACACCTTTTTTTGACATGCTCCCTGGTTTAATTAGTGGAGCATGTTACCCTGTTTCTGTATTTTCATTATCGTGACCTGTGTGTATCTGCAGAAAATGTTTTTATTTTGTGCAGTCACTAAGTTGAAGAATTACATTTGTGTGTTTTCAGGTTAATAGAGCAGCTCCCCAGAGCTAATGTTGTTCTCTTACGTTACATCTTTGGAGTACTGCATGGTATAGAAATGCGATCTGAGGAGAACCAGATGAATGCATTTAATCTGGCTATCTGCATTGCACCTAGCCTGCTCTGGCCTCCTGTTTCCTCCACTCCTGATATAGAAAGTGAATTTGCAAAAAAGGTAAGAGACGCCGCAACGGAGTAAAAATCCAAACCACCCTTCATCCTGTTCAATCAGTATGTTGATTACAAACATAAACCCAGTCAATACCTCTTCAGCTCAGGACTTGTCCTCTTATCAGGGCTCCAGAAACGTTTACTAACCCATTCACATAATCTGACTGGAAGAAGGAGAGGGAGATCATAAAGCAATACCCAGCGTAATAGCAAAGTGCTTCGCTCATTAAAAAGATCTCTTGTTGTGGTGACCTTGGAACAGGACAGAGTAGAAATGGAAGAGATGTGTATGACAATTGTATACTGGGACATTTTAGTTGAGCCTGGCTGTACTCAGGCCCAGGAGATGAGAATAGGAGTTCCTGTCTGTCAGAGGGCACATCATGGATAGGCAATTTGCTCCTGTTCCTCATTTGTATGGTGAGCTTGCCCTGAGTGGAATAATGGAAGATGTGACAAGACATCTCTCTCCCATTGCTTTGTTGCAGATTTCTAGTCTGGTACAGTTCCTCACTGAGAATTGCTGCAGGATTTTTGGAGAGGAAATTACGTCCCTCTTTGGAGAAATTCTGATGACATGCAAGAGAGAGAACAGCTCAGGTAATACAGATGATGTTTTGATCCTGTTAGACAGCTAAACTCAGCCAGGAGAAAGATCAGTATATTCTATGGAAGAATGCTGTTCCCTCTTCATGTGGTGTTCCCAAGTACTGCTGTTCTCTTTCCTTTGCCCAAAGTATTGGTGATAATCAGTGATTCAACTTACTATAGACCAGGACCATATCACACAATGTCCTCTTAAAGAATCCCTTGCTCCTATTCCAGTCATCTCTGAGCCACTATGTTAAAAAAGGAAGGGGGAAGGCGAAACAAAAGAAAAAGAAGGAAAATAATCTTGAGAAGATTTTTCATCTCAAATCTAGAATTTTTCCCCCAGCCTTTGTTTTCCGAGTATCAGGAAGTCAGTGATCAACCATGGTTATAATACAACTGTCGCACCATTATATTAGGGTTGAAAGCATCTATTCTTCATTATGACAAGAGAGAGATATCCAGAGTTTCAATGGGGCGACCAGATTTTGCTACTAGCACAGAAAAATCATGGAACTGGTGACTGAAAATGTCTGACAGACTAGTTGGCAGAGCATTCCAGAATATCATTAATGCTCTTTTTCTCTCTAGCTCTGTGATAGCATCAATTTTGACCGGAGTTTTGGGTCTCTCCTTGAAATATTTCTAAAGCAGTGTTTCTTTAAAATAAATTTTGACACAGCTGGCCTATACTAAAAGTGGTAATGGCACTTGCTCCAGCATGCTAGTCTTACTCAGTGTGGCTGTCCCAAACTCCTCGTGCTCTGCCTCAGTGAAATCCAGTGAAATTTGGCCTGCCCTCTTCCCAAGAGGAGAAGTGCATGGGATCTGCTGTGCTGGGATGTGCTGGGACTGAATTCTCAGACCCACAATGGGTTATGGCGGCTGAGTAAGTTTTCAGACACGCACTGAGGCATGGTGACTGCCCATGCATGAACTCTGTCTGCTGCAAATGTGAGATAAGTCAGTTTAGCATAGCCTAGAGCAAAATAGATTTTAATGCAATTCCAATTATCACATGTACAGAAAAGGGCCCAGGTGTGCACTGCTCAGTGGAAATGAGGTGAGTGCTTTGAGACTAGAAATTTCTTCATAGTGTTTCTCTTAAAAACATTGTATTTTCTGAAAGACTATGAAAGTACGTAGTGTGCCCTGTTATCTTCCTTTGCCTAAGAAGGAAAGAAAGGTTAAATGTTGCTTTTCATATTCAATAACGACAAGAAAATTTCAATAAATTACTGATTCAATATACTGTATCTAAATTACTGTTTACAGCTGGATTACCTACTACTAAAGTTCACCACCTAAAAAAAAAAACCCACATAAAACCCCCTAACCCATATTTGTGCCACTATCCTATGTTTCTTGAATGAATTGTAAATTAGTATTCATTTCAGTTATTCCATTTCAAAGTTAGACTATTTTTAAAAAATTATTGGCATTTCTGCTTGAAGAATCTTTATAGGTCAAATGCTCCTGAAAGTAAAGGATACTTGCCAGAAAAACAATATACAGCTGCTTGTCAGCAGGGTGGCTTGGTCACTGATGTGTTAACACTTGGTTTGTCTTTGCAGATGCTGCTTCTCTCCATCTGAATGACTCTTCCTATGACAGCCTGGAAAATGAGGCGAACGATGAAGCTGACTCTTCTTCTAGCGACTGGATTAAGAACCGAGATCAGGATAACAGGAGCAGGGAGTCTGTCTTCACTCTGAGTGATGGTGATTCTGAGCATACAGAGGTGGATGAAATCCAAAGTAAAACCAAATCAAGACAGTTGACAATTTCTGTTGATGTACACCGTAAGTTTTCATCGCAAGAAAACTCAGATAATGAGTCTCTCCACTCCAGTGCACTGGGCTTCTCTTCAGCAGCTACCTCAGGCACTCTCAAGAGCTTGAGGAGACTCAGGCGCTCCTCAGAGCCTGCAATTGGTCTCCTCACCCCCAGCTTCGCCCGCATTGGAGGTGGTCATGAGAAGGCAACACGAAAAGCCAGCTGTGATGTTGTCCTGTCTCACGAAGATGAAGACTATCTCCGACAGCTTCGGTCATTGCAGATGGAAGGGCAAAAGCTTATCAATCAGAGCTTGATTATAGGGATTAACATTGGTAAAAGTGACAACAGAAACCAAAATGTTGAAAAGAAAGACTTGTCCCCTTGCCCATTGCCTCCAACACCAGAGGCATTAAATATTTGCTCAGGATTTAGCTCTTCCAGCCTCTCTTCTCCTGGGACATCTCCATCTGTGTCGTCAATGAGCTCTCTGGACAGTGCTTTCTCTCAGTTTTCAGACCAATCTGTGTTTACCCCGACTGAAACCTCCTCCCCTTTTGATAGCACTTTTCAGTCGCTAAAGAAACACGAAGACGCTGCCGCTGAAGCGGCTGATGACTGCTTGGTTACACCCACCAAGGTGCCACCATCTCCACAACCTACCAACACTTTGGCTGAGGGGGACTTGGTGGAGCCCAACAGCAGGCCAATGCCCCTGCAACCTACTGATGGAGTTGACGGCTATTTGATTAAGCCTGACATTCAGCCATTACCTCTGAAAGTCACAGGAAGAGACAGACTTCATGATCCAAGATCAAAGAGGAGGTCTAGAAGAGCATTGCAGCAATCCAAAGTTTGAAGAGACTGACCAAAGCTTTTTTGCAGAGGAATCTTAATGCTTAAAATAAACACCATAAAGAAAATGCCTTTGGAATTAATGTGTGTTCATTTTAAGTTTAATATCCAGGTTGTTCAAATTTAATTGAGCAGTCCCCAGATTCACATGTTTTCTTTTTTTAGGAAACTGTCTGAGTAATGTTCCCACATAAAGCTTTGCGAAAAATATTGTAAGAATAATAAAAATTGCTAAAAAAACAAGCAAACAGAAATCTCCCGAAAATCTGGAAGGGTCCCAGGAGGTAACTAAGAGCAGCGCCCTGTTCTCTGAGCCTTCCAGGGCAGTGAGGTGCCTGCTGGGCCTCTCCCCTTGACCATTTATGTGTTGAGCCTTGCGGATGTGAGTCCCAGTCCTTTGTGGTTTTGATGTAGCGTGCAAAGTCAGCATAGACTCCATAACTGTGGTATTATACTACTGTTCTGAAACTGATAGGTATTACCTTCATTGTCCTCCAAGGGATAAGTGTATTGTTTTCTGTATGTTTATAAGGTATGTTCAATAGGTGTAGTTATTTTTTTCACACTGCAAAAGAAAGAAAAAAATAAGTTCAAAAATAAGAAAAGAGAAACGCTGAAGCTTGTAACTAACACCTTGCAACTCTGTGTTTCATTTATTGTGCTTCGTTGGCTGTTCTGTTTGTGTTTAAGTTGTGAATAGTTTCTTAACATTGCTGTAAATGGCATTATGTATTATTGCAAGCAGAACACATGTAATTTTATTATGCAGCATCTAAAACATCGTATAATATATTAAAAGTAATGCATTATCTAAATGCTTTGAGTTTGTATAATATATCCTGATAAATTTTGCTATTATATATGTTCTGAAAAAAATGTGTATTTTTGTACTTGCAAAAAACTGCTGCTAATTTTACGAGTTCTGTTTTGTTGTTACAGCACTGGTATTGATGTGTATGCATTCAATGCTATATATTAAATATTATTTGTTATGTCATAAATCCAATTTATATTCTGTGTAATTTTTTTTTAGGTGTCAGTTCTACAAGCTATGGCTGAAGCAAAAATCATAGTGATGCCACTGCAGATCTTGCGTGAGGAAGGACTGCAGCATTTTCCCTCCATTTTGGGTGGCATCATTCATGGTGTATGTCATCATCCTGTTGATTTCTGTAAATCTGAGTAATATTCAAACAAGAATTCCTACCTTTTTGCTCTTCATCTAGAGACGTGGGTGTTTTCAGCTAATGGAATGCAGTTAGTATAGAGGTGCAGAGACATCTTTTTGGGTAATAGATATTAGGGTTGGGAGCAAGGAAAGGAGGAGAACAAGACACTGGCTGAGAGCAAGATTTATTCTTTAATATTAGTAGGGTTATAGATAAAGCAAGCAAGAAAAAAAACTCATCTGGGTGTGTATGCATGTATAAGTGCTTCTGAAATTGCATTGATTCATTCATGAGCTTTCCATTTTAAAAAGCCCTCCCCCACTGCAGTTAATACTGGCCAGTACTGAGTTTCAGATCCCATTCTGCTTGACTGTGCTCTCATAAATGTGCTTATGCTCCAAAGTCACTACGTATTTCTGAAAAATTTAAACACTGTTTAGTGCACTAAGCCGTTTCCAGGTATTATCAGCATAAAAGGTTTTTATCTCTGTATCAGACAGAATGGATACTCTCCAGCAGATCTGGGGGGGAGGATGTCAGTTAACAAAGATAGAAATATCCTTATTTAAAAATATAGAATCAGAGGGTTATTATTTTGGGCTCTAATCCTGCAAATGTATCTGTAAGCAGAGCTGCATTTGTGGAGGCCCACGTAATGCAATAAACCATCATGCACTTAGAACTAGATATACCAGCATGTATAATTGTGTTCAGGCTCAAAGACGTCACCACAATTTGTTCTTTTTCATCTTTCTCATATTCAGCTATTTCAATAAAAATGGTAATATGCAGAATCAATCTGTAAGAGTCATCTTCCAGAGGTAAAAATCTTCTGTATGTATTTTGAGATCTGTCATCTAATAGTCCTATATATGCACCTTCTTTAAAACAAAAAAAGATGCTGTTTTGAAATAAAACAGCTACTCTGCATTTCTTTTCGAAATGGTAAAAAGCATAGTGCCATGCTGCCAAGATTACATCAAGTAGCAAATTCTGATTCATTGCAACAATAATAAAGCTTTAGAAAAATCTCTAGTCTCTGCAATATAAATGTTCTGTCCTACAAATGATACCTTCCAGCAAGTCATTTATCTCTGCTAGTCTGAAGTAAAAGTATATCCAAGAGTGCTTCGATGTGAAACAAATTATGTGTCTGTTTTTGAGCTGTAGCTAATGCTAGAGTGCTTTCAGCTTTAAACATATGGTGAACAAGCTGGATGTAGACCAAGTACAATTTAAAATGCAATTTTGTCTTACAAGACATACACACCGCTGCTGCACAAGGAATGTTCTGTGACAATCACAAAAAAGCGCTGATGGAGAAGATCACCGTCTGCAGCTCCTTACTGAAGAAATTAAATGCTGTTAAGATGCAAAATGGATATACTGAACCTTTTCAGAGTGTCTGGTGTGACTCTGAAGATGCAGTAAGCAGCAGCTTTAGGTATGTTATTGTTGGGAAGCCAACATTTAATGGATGGGGGTCCTTGCTGCTCTCTTTCCCTGGGCACACCAGCAGGCTGGGCTGGGATATTGGGTCCAGAGAATATTAAAAAGAAGCTTTTGTAACTTTTTTTGTGGCTCTGCTGATGGCCTGTGAGAACGTGCTGGTGTAAGGGTGGCCCCGAAGGCTGAGCCCCCACTTCTGCCCTGGCTCCATCTGGGTGCCCCAAACACTGGCATCCCTGGTGAGGTCCCAGGGTCCTGGTCACCACAGGAAACCACGTCTCCCTCAGCTGCCTGCCTCCCTCAGCTGGGGTGGCTGCTTTGGAGGACATGCCCAAGTTTTTGTGACAAATTGTAGATGAGATATTTTCAAAATGTTTTCTTCTTTCCTAGAGTAGCAAAACCTCACAGAAGGATTCTTTAGGAAGGACAGGCAGGAGACACGAGGAGGGGATGTTGCCCTCTATGTCAGTGACCAGCTGGAGTGCATGGAGCTCTGCCTGGGGATGGATAAGGAGGTGACCAAGAACTTATGGATCAGAATTAAAGGGAAGGCAGGGACAGGTGACGTTATAGTGGGGGTCTGCTAGAGGCCACTTTACCAGAAAGACTGAGTGAATAAGGCCCTCTATAGACAGAGAGGAGCAGCCTCACATTCACAAGCCCTATTCCTTATGCAGACCTTCAACCACTCCAGTATCTGTTAGAGGGACAACACAGCAGGGCAAAAGCAATCCAGGAGGTTCCTGGAATGTGTTAATGGTAACTTACTTCTCCAAGTGATAGAGGAGCCAACATGGAGAGGTGCTATGCTGGACCTTGTTCTCCCCAGCCAGGAGGGGCTGGTGGGGAATGTGGAGCTCAAGGGCAGCCTTGGCTGCAGTGACCATGAAACGGTGGAGTTCAAGATCTGTGGGGCAGTGAAGAGGGTGCACAGCAAGACCACTATCCTGGATTTCAGGAGAGAAGAATTTGGTCTCTTCAGGGATCTGCTTGGTAGAGTAGCACGGGATAATGCCCTGGAGGGAAGAGGGGCCCAAGAAAGTTTAATATTCAAGGATCACCTCTCCAAGCTCAGGAGTGATGCATCCCAACAAAAAGGAAGTCAGGCAAAAATGCCAGGAGGCCTTTATGGGTGAACAATGGACAAACTCAAACACACAAAGGAAGCCTACAGAGTGTGGAAGCAAGGACAGGTAGCCTGGGAGAAATACAGAGAAACTGTCCAAGCAACCAGGGTTCAGGTTAGGAAATCTAAAGCCCAAATAGAATTAAATCTGGCCAGGGACAACAAGGAGAACAAGAAAATTTTCTACAGGTACATTGGTGATAAAAGAAAGACTAGGGAAAATGTGGGCCATCTCCTGAAGGAAACAGGAGACCTGGTTACCTGGGACATGGAGAAGACTGAGGTACACAATGAATTTTGCCTCAGTCTTCACTGACAAGTGCTCCAGCCACACTGCCCAAGTCACAGAAGGCAAAGGCAGGGACTGGGATAATGAAGAACTACCCACTGTAGGAGAAGATCAGGTTCGAGACCATCTAAGGAACCTGAAGATGCACAAGTCCATGGGACCTGATGAGGTTCATCTGTGAGTCCTGTGGGAACCGGCAGATGAATTAGCTAAGCCACTATCCATCCATCATATTTGAGAAGTCATGGCAGTCCAGTGAAGTTCCCACTGATTGGAAAAAGGGAAACGTAACCCCTATTTTTAAAGAAGGAAAAAAGGAACACCTGGTGAACTACAGACCAGTCAGTCTCATCTCTGTGCCCAGCAAGATCATGGGGCAGATCCTCCTGGAAACTATGCTAAGGCAAATGGAAAACAAGGAGATGACTGGTGACAGCCATCATGTCTTCACTGAGGGCTAATTGTGCCTGACAAATTTGGTGGCTGTCTACGATGGGGTTACAGCGTTGGTGGAGAAGGAAGGAGCAACTGACGTCATCTATCTGGATTTGTGCAAAGCATTTGACACTGTCCCGCATAACATTCTTGTCTCTAAATTGGAGAGACATGGATTTGACAGATGGACCACTCAGTGGATAAGGAATTGGCTGGATGGTCACACTCAAAGAGTTGCAGTCAATGGCCCAATGTTCAAGGGGAGAGCAGTGACGAGTGGCGTTCCTCAGGGGTCACTCCTGGGACCAGTGCTGTTTAACATCTTTGTCAGTGACACAAACAGTAGAATTGAGTGCATCCTCAGCAGGTTTGCCAACAACACCAAGCTGTGTGGTGTGGTCAACACACTGGAGGGAAGGGATGGGCCATCCAGAGGGACCTGGAGAGGCTTGAGAGTGAGCCCGTGTAAACCTCATGAAGATCAACAAGGCCAAGTGCAAGGTCCTGCACGTGGGTCGAGGCAATTCCAAGCACAAATGCAGGCTGGGCAATGAGTGGATTGAGAGCAGCCCTGAGGAGAAGGACTTGGGGATATCAGTGGATGGAAAACTGAATAAGCAATGTGTGCTCACAACCCAGAAAGCCAGCTCTATCCTGGGCTGTGTGACCAGCAGGTCGAGGGAGGTGATTCTGCCCCTCTACTCTGCTCTCGTGAGACCCCACCTGCAGTACTGTGTTCAGCTCTGGGGCTCCCAGCATAAGAAGGACTTGGACCTGCTTGAGCAGGTCTAGAGGAGGCCACAAAGATGATCAGGGGGCTGGAGCACCTCTCTGATGAGGACAGGCTGAGAGAGTTGGAGTTGTTCAGCCTGGAGAAGAGAAGGCTCTGGGCAGACCTTATAGCGCCCCTCCAGTACTTAAAGGGGGCTACAGGAAAGATGGGGAGGGACTCTATCAGGGAGTGTAGGGATAGGACAAGGGGTAATGGTTTGGAACTCAAAGAGGGTAGATTTAGATTAGATATAGGGAAGGATCTCTTTCCTGTGAGGGTGATGAGACACTGGCAGAGGTTGCCCAGAGAAGCTGTGGCTGCCCCCTCCCTGGCAGTGTTCAAGGCCAGGTTGGACGGGGCTTTGAGCAACCTGGGCTAGGGGAAGGTGTCCCTGCCCATGGCAGGGGGGGTGGAACTGGATGATCTTTAAGGTCCCTCCCAACCCAAACCATTCTGTGATTCCATGAAAAATAACAGAATAAAAACGATGACCGACTTAGGGAAGAAATGGTAGCAATGACTCCTCATTCACTGCTGTCAAGCACACAAAATGAAGCAAACTGACAAATTACGTCTTTCACTTGGCCTTTCTGTCCCACACGGGTTCATGATCTCATCATTAATGAGCATCCTGCCTCTGTTTCACAAGTACTAACCATCATTCCTCTCATATAATTTCAGGGATTCATATAATGTAAATTTAGAGCAATTTGTTCTCAACCTGCATTGAAAGTTTTTGCCTTTTTTTTTTTTTTTAGCCCTGGTAAAGGGCTTATGTGGCTGAAATGTCATTGCCTGGGTTTTCTGGGGTTTTTTTGGTGGGTTTTTCCATTTTTCTCCACTGGTCTCATAAATGATACTGCTTCATCCCTGCAAGCTTTATCTCTCCAGCACACAGGAAAGAAGAATGCATGTCCCATCTATTCTCTGCTTAAACTAGTTTGTAGAGTTCAAGCAAAATAGATTATAGGTCCTGGGGCTGAAGCATGACCTTTAAACTGAAAGTGTCCCTCTGTCCATGCCTCTAAATCATCAGATTTCTGTTAATACCTGCTGCTCTAGCTCTTTCCTTGTCCTGGAGACATATCTGGCTCCAGGACTTGGTGGTCAACATCTTATTTCCATCTCCAGTCCTGATCTGCTGTATGACATTTGGCAAATTTATTTGCTTCCTCCACCCCTTGTTTCACACCACTAATCTCTCTAAATATCCTAGTTTCCTGGGACAGGCTGGTGGTTGCTGATGTTTGCACAGAGCCCAGCACATGGTGAGGTGCTGCATATGAGGGACCTGGACAACGGTGCTGCTGCACAAGGGTGATACTCACTGAAATCCTGAGTTTATTATGAACATGGTAACATCTGTGTTAGATGGGACACTTGCTAACCAAGTTGCTTGCTTGGTAACACAGAGCTGTTTTTTAACTTTCTACCGTGTCCATGACCTCTTCCCATGACCACGCCTGGAGCAAAGAGAGAGCAGAAGTTCCTGCTTGAGGGTATTTACTCCCATCTCAAACATAACTATTCACCCATGCCTATCCAGACATGGGAGACTGGGAGGTGGCCAGTGCTTTTGGCAACCACACACACACATGCACTGACACATATGTGCATACGGTGAGGCTTCCATGGCCCATGCAAACAGACTTGGTTCACAAGTCCTGCAGGCTGACTTGTGCCTCTATAGCACAGCCAAGACAATGTCAGCAAGTTGGACCTATCAACCTCCTCTCATTTTCATTCATAGAAACACAGGGGCATGGGATAGTTCAGGCTAGAAGGGGCCTCAGGAGGTCTCTGGTCCAACCTCCTGACAGGGGCTTGCACATTCATATAGGTCATGTTTGGAGGGGAGGTAACAATGCCCCAGCAAGTCACCGCTGTTTATCGCAGCCAGGGAAATTTAGCAAAAGGTGGCTGACTCAGCTAAATAGAATCTTTTGGAATTGATGATGATGATTGTTTTAAGACCCCCCCCAAAGTTCTAAGAAACCAGCAAAGCTGTAGTCTTACACCCAATCTTCAGGTTATCCCAATAATCTTTTATATTAGGAGCAGAGACTGTGATACTTGTTTTCCCTCAGTATTTAACATCTCCCCATATCCTGGGTCCAAAATACCTGTATACACATAAGGAGATAGCCTTGGTCACACCACTGGACAACCTCATGCACTCGCAGCATTTTGAGGAATCATCTAGAGGAGAACCCAAAGCACCAGCCACACTGGGGGCTTTTCCCTCACCAAGGACTGATGTGAGAAGAGACTGAGCGAGCATCTGTGTTGAGCCTTGTCTTTGGCATTTGTGCAAGGCCACTTCCCCTTGGAAGAGTCCTTTGCTCCTGTCAAGTGTAAGAGGTGGTGGAGCATGATGTCTGTCAGCTAAGAAGAGCCCTACATAAACATCAAGTGAATCGAGCCAGCTCTCTCATTCACAGAAGCATTTGCATGATTTCACTTGCTCTCAAGATTAGTTACCAGTGTCTCTGGATTAAGGCCACTGTCAAGCTAAACTAATTGACCTGCTAGTGTCCAAAGGGGAAAACTCTTTGGTTAAAGGTGTTGAATATTTCTGATAGGACATGGTTGCCACACAAGGCCTAAAGGTTTTGGACATCACTTGTGTTTCATAAATATGCACAATGTACTCTAGGTTTGCTCCAGGCCTTAGTTTGTCTGGGTTTTGTAGTGGCTTCACTGCAAATGTCAGCAGTTCCTCGAGGACAAGTACTCTGGTAGCTGCTGTCAGTTGCATTAGGTTAAATATTTCAGAATTTAGCCATTCTGTGACCCTACATGGGAGAGGTGTTTTCAGTACAGAAATAATTTCTCTGCACTTGATTCTCTTGTCACAAACTATTTCCATCAACCTGCTACAAATTTGCTCTCAGACGCAGCTGTATTTCTGATGTGACCATTGAAGACAAAGTTGTTCTGCTCTTTCTCCTCTTCCTCCTCCTCCTCCTCCTCCTCCTCCTCTTCCTCCTGGATATGGAGAGATTCTGCAGGGTTTCCTGCTGCCCTGGGGGCTGGGACGGGCAGTGGATAGTGAGTGGTTTGTCGGTGGGAAGGAACAGGACCACGCTGCCAATGTGCACAGCTGAGGCTACATGGTCCAAATGGAGGGTTTAGACAGTGAACCCCCATGGTAAGGGCTGATGAAGCAGGAGTGACCTGTGGAGGGCATCCACTGATGGTTAAAGGCTGAACTCAACAGAACACCCAGGGATCAGAAGGCAACACTGAGTGAGGCATCCCAGTCACCCCACCCTCAGCAGAGGAGCCCCAGCCCGCTCCCTTGGACCAGCAGTCGGCTCGTGGTTCCTGGGTTCCCCACTGAGGAGCCAGCGGGGCCACCCCCTCCCCAGGCTGCCAGGGGTGAGTGTCTGCAGGGGTGTGGGGTTCACAGGGGGCTGCAGGGGAAAAACATTAGGGGCATTGTACAACTTCTTATGAGGTGTTTTAAGGGGGTTGTGGGAATGTGCAAGACTTTGTTATGGGATGTTTAAGGGAAGGATCAAAGGCAGGGAAAGGGAGGGGTCAAGATGGACTGGGGAGGAATCAGTGTGAGAAGACAGAGGGAAAATAGAATGAAAGGGGCTGATCTGGGTAACAGCTGGCTGGCCAGTGTGCTCCTCTCACCAAGCCCTGCACCTGATCACTACAGCCAGCCCTACAGTCTTACTAAATATTCATATGCAATGATGTAATTAATTATTTACTACTAATAGTAATTACTCTTACATTCTTTCCATCTACCTTCTGTGAGGGTGCACCCTCTATACTGAGCCCGTGTGAGGGACCACCAGCAACCTTCAAGCCAGACTAGTGGGCAGCATCATGAGAGGCAAGTGCCGGCAACTGGAGTGGGACCATGAACCTCAGAGCCTGGTGGGTGCCAGTGCCAGCACCTGGGGAAACTGGGGCCTGAGGCCAGCTCTGGGGCAGAATGAGTAACTAATGTCAGCTACCAGAGAGACCCATTTTCCATAAGTGGGTAAGTATTTCACTAGTGGATGTTAATCTTGACCAGCCAGAGAGGAACAGTACGTGCTGCCCATGCTGTTCACATATGTGCAAGCCCTGTGTGTGTGTGTGTGTGTGTGTGTGTGTGTGTGTGTGTGTGCAACTACCTTACAACACAGTCAGCAGACAATTTTGAACAAGAAGGGGTTTTTTGAAATGTCAAGTGCCCCATGGACAGCCTGCACAAAAGATGTGGTGTAAAATGCTTTGAAAGGACTAAAGGCAGGAGAGAGATGATCCCTCCAGACCTGGCTGGAGCCACCAAGGGGTCAGTCACTATTTGCTATGGGGAGCAGCTCACGCGGACCCCTGGCCTCACAGCAGGCAATAGCAGCTCTATTAACGCAAGCAGCCAGCTTAAAATATTTTACCTGAACAAACTGGTTTTATCTAAAACACCTTGAAAGCACAGTTGAAATTTCCCCTAGCAGAGCTGGGGGGCTGGCTTGGTGGTTGTGGTAGGAAAGAGGTGGGACTGCACTCAGGTGCTTTATTGGCACATATTCTCGGGAAAGGGATGTCTGACACCATGTCCAGGAGTGCCTTTGACTCAAGGAACCTGAGGTGACCAGGCAGCCAAGGAAATTCATGCCCCAAAATCGCAATTTCAAGCAGGACTTGGTCTCAATAGGTGGTTGGCATTGAAAGATGCTCTTCACTGCTCAGGCCCATCTGAATACTTCCATGGCATTGTTATCCCTCTGCTAAATATTCAAATACTTGCAGAAACGTGCAGCATCTAAATGACATCATACTTTTCATGGAGAGATAGCATGAGGAATCTGGATCAGAAAAGCACCTGGGCTTGAGCTTAGCTTGAACATGTATGTAAATAATCCCAGAGAAGACCAACTACATTGCTTATGTGCCTAAATTCCTTACTGGGTTGGAGCCCATGTACTTATTTTCTAAATAAATTAGAAACATACCAGATGTTCCCACACTGATGGAAAAAATGGATCCCTATCAAGTGTCCATTTACAGCTTTAATTTCTATTACAGAGATCTATTATTTTATAGAGACTTTGAAAATATTCTTTTATTGTGTAAGAACTAAGAAAAAGTTTTCAGTACTTACGCATCCTGTCTAGATTAAAAAAAAAAAAAAAAGAAAAAAAAATCGTCCAATAAAATTTTTGGCAAAACCGAAGTCTGAAATTTTTGCATTTTTTTACCTGGGGATATGAGTTACAGTATACTTGTCTGAGGTGTGTAAATTCAACAGTATAGTAACTAGTTTATGCAGAAAATGGAGGCTCCAACTTTGCCAAGAATTTTTACTATGTAAATTCTTCACTTTTCTCACCTTCAAAAATGCCGTAAAAGCCACTACTCTGCAAATGGGTCTCTGTGAACAAAATTCCAGCTCTGCCTCACAGCCTGGAGACCCACACGATGTAGGTACAGAACAGGCTCCATTGTAAAATGGGTTGTTAGTCCAAGATATTTATAGCCTTAATACAGTCCCCACACTTAGCTTTCTGCTAGCAATGCATAGGCTCTCATATTGTAAGGGATGGATGCTCTCAAACCTGAGAAACCTAGTGATTTTATTGGGGTTTGTTGCAAGGAAGGGGAGAAGATGGGACAGGCTTCATCAACCTAGCGTCCTTCTACGATGGAGTGATTACATCAATGGACAAGGGAAGAACTACAGCTGTTGTCCAGCTGGACTTCTATAACCTTTGTCATGGTCGCCCACAACATGCTCTTTCTAAATTGGAGAGATGGATTTGATGGATGGATTGTTCAGTGGATGAGGAACTGTTTGGATGATTGCATCCACAAGGTAGTGGTTAATGGCTCAATGACCAGATGGAGATTGGTGACAAGTAGTGTCCCTCAGGGGTCTGTACTGTTTAATATCTTCATCAATGGCAGAGACAGTGGGATCGAGCACAACCTCAGCAAGTTTTTAGACAACACCAAGCTGAGAAATGCCTGAGAGATGGGACGCCATCCAGAGGGACCTGGACAAGCTCAAGAAGTGGGCCCATGTGAATCTCAACAAGGCCAAGTTCAGGGTCTTGCACCTGGGTTGGGGACACACTTGGTATCAATACAAGCTGGCGGATGAAGGAATTGAGAGCATCCCTGAGGAGAAAGACTTGGGGGTACTAGCAGATGAAAAGCTGGACGAGTCAGCAAGGTGCTCTCACAGCCCAGAAAGCCGACCGTATCTTGGGCTGCATCAAAAAAAGTGTGGCCAGCAGTCTGAGGGACATGACTGTCCCCCTCTACTTTGAGATGGTGAGACCCCACCTGGAGTACTGTGTTCAGCTCTGGAGTCCTCAGCCCAGGAAAGACATGGATCTATTGGAGCAGGTCCAGAAGAGGGTCATAAAAATGATCAGGGGGCTGGACCATGTCTCCTATGAAGAAAGGCTGAGAGAGCTGGGATTTTTCTGCCTGGAGAAGGCTCCAGGGACACCTTATTGTGGCCTTTCATTACTTAAAGGGGGCTTATAAGAAAGACAGGGATGAACTTTTTAGCAGGGACCGTTGCAAAAGGACAAAGGGCAATGGTTTTAAATGAAAAGAGGGTAGATTTGGACCCCAGCCAAGGTGTCTGAATGCTTTCCTCACTTGATGCTTGGAGGGCATTTGGGCAAACATCCAACAAACCCAAGATAATGCATCAGGCTTGAGGTAGGAGGCTGGATTACTTTGATTTATTTTCCCCTCAGAAAATGTGATTACAAAATAGGTCAGCCCAACTGTTATGCATTCAGCCTGTTCCCTTGCTGATGCTTGATTTCAGCTTTTTTATGTCAGTGCTATTGATTACAAGGAACTGACAAAAACATGCACCTAAGTTCTCTTCTGTCAGCTTAGCAATTTACAGAGGAAAAAAAAATGCATAGACTGATTTTTTAAACAGAAAAACAAGCCCTTCTTTCAAAGCTGACCTTATTCTTTAAAATAAATAAACAGACAAAACAACAACAAAAAACAGCAAGAAAAAGTTCTGTGTTAAAAGCTTGGAAATTCATGATTTTCAAACATGCATTCATTTCCATTGAGACTTAAACTAGAGATTTAGTGACACGTTGCCATGTGCCCAGTGTTTCAGCTGTTGGCTGGGGAATATCCACATCCAGCCCAGCTCTAACATCCCCCACAGGGAGTTGTCCTTGAGAGACTCCCTGGTGGCCACCAGATCTGGGTGGTTCATCGCTCATGAACACACTGAAACACTTCAAATACTGATGAAACTGATGCTTTTGACAAAACTGCCCAGAGCAACAACTCCTTCTGGAGGTGGGAAGGTGAGGACAGGGCTGTCCCATGCACCCACTCAGTGATGGGATCATCCATGTGGGAAGAGCCTCCCTGCAGCACTGGGGCTGGAGTTGATGCTGACTCTGCCTCCCTTCTCACTCCCTGGGGGCAGCCAGTGGGGATGTGGGAGAGGGGGACCAGCTGCAATGGCCCTTGACTCCTTGCAGGTGATGCCTGCGCATTTCTGTGCAGGTGAATTAGGCAAAAATCTTTTGGGGTCCATGTCACCTTTCGACATCTTGAACCTACTGATATTAGTGAGTTCACCCCTGAGCTCTGCCTGCCTGAAAAAGGCATACTTGGGGCTTTTTTCAAACCTGCCACCTGCGACAAAGTGCTGTTGAAGGGCTGGCTAAAATTGCAACCAAAGTGTCCTCAGGCCCAGGGCATCTGAAAAGCCCTGGGATCCAGATGTGGACATGTCTGAACCTACGTACTGCAGGACCCTGTCCTGCTCCAGAAGCTAGGATGCATACAGCCTGCTGCTTTTCCTGAAGAAATGGAGTTCATGCTTGGTTTGAGTATTTAAATCTCTCTGCTTTTCACTGGCTGAGAATGTGGGGGAGAGGCTGAAATATTGGGAAATGCGTGTGCTTTGTAGGTAACATCGAGCCTTATACCAAAATCAGTCCTGAAGGATGTCATCTGAATCCCTTATTTGTAGACTTACCATATGCAATTGGTCTTAACTGGAGTCTGGGCACTCCATGAACACCAACACGTGTGTATGAAAATCTTCATATACATATGCACGTGTGTATTCATCTGTGTGCACAGATGAGGAACATGCTCAGCATTGCTTATTGCTTTCTCTCCCATTCAAAGGTTTGCTCAGACCATTAGCAAGACCTGGAGGCTGTTGCCCTCCTCCCACTGCCCCCGACACGTGCACACACACTCTTGTAATTAGCAAACAGCACAGCGAGCTGTGTGCTCTGGGTCTGTTGCCCAAGACACTGCTGGCTATAGAAAAGGGCACAAAAGAAAGCAGCCTGGGCTCGCAAACAGCAGATAATTTATTTGCAATGAATAATTCAGCTAGATTTTGCTGTGAATCTGAATTAAATACAGAGCATTAAGCACATGGAGATCCCCAAATAAAGGGCGCTATTCACTCCTAGCACAAAGGAATATTATTTACTATCATTAATTAACTTCCACACAAAGCCACAGACATTTTTTTTTAGGTTCTGAGAAAGAGTAAGAGGAGAACATGAGCACAGAGCTCTATAATTTCCCCTCAGTTTTCTCTTTCTGCAGACACACACTGGCTGCAGCCTGAGCTTGGCTCACTATGGCATTTTTGGCAACATCATCTCTTGCTGGAGCGCAGGCAGGTTGCTCGGTCTAGCGGGAAGGGATGCTCCACTGAACACACTGCCCTCTCGCCCCTCACAGCTGGGCTGTGCCGGGGGGTGCTGCCCCACGTCACCCCAGAGCCAGGCTCAGATGGTGATGGCCATGGGGCAGCGCCCAGTCCTCCCAGTACTGATGAAAAAAGCCAGTAGATGGTATAAACTGCCATTCCCTGAGCATATGCAGTTTAAAAGATTCAGATTGCTCTGCATAAAGCCTAAGGAGGCAGAGATGTGTTTGCCTTTGGGAAATGGGTTAACGGCCTGGATGCTCCATCTACCTAGTGAGAGCATATTTTTGCATTTAATGAGCCTGTGTGCTAATTAGTTCTCTGAAGTCTCTCATTTGAAATACCAAGCTTTAGGATAACCAGAAATGCAAATTCTTGGCAATATCGACAGTCATTATTATTGCTGCAGTAGCACCTAGAGAGCAGCTCTTTGCAAGCAAAAAGGTTGATACAAGGCTTGTGCTGGGTGGTTACAGAGCTTGTCTTCAGCAGTTACATTGGGCTTTTTGCAGGTGATGCTGTAGATCATAAAAAAAAAGCTGTATGGATATTTTTGGCCAAAATACTTTTCTGTTGGAAGACAAGGGTTTAAGTTATATTGAAACATTTCATAGATACACATCAATTTTTCTTAATTATTTCTGTTTAAAAAGTGCTGAAGCCCTGTTCTCTTTATCCAAGAAAGTCCACATTTTCTTTAGAGATTTTAGGTGAAAAAAAGCAAAATTAAATTCTACATCAGATCTTACTTCCATTTATGACATATTTTTAGAAAAGTCAAGAAAAAACCCCAGAGATTCAGTATCTCAGATTGAGTTAAATGTTTCATTTGATTCCATGTGATTTCCTTCAACTTCTATATTTGTTGAGAAACCGTCAAGGCTTTGCAGCCTGAGCAATCTGCTGGGAGGAGGACATGGGGTGGCTGAGCAGGGACCAGAGCCATCAGCAATCATGCAATGCTACACTGGCCTGAGTCTGGAGACACAACCCTGACAAAGGGCAGGACAAGGGGATGTAAAGCACCATTTTTAATTAAAAAAAAAAATATCTGGAGAGGATATAGTTGGAGGAAAAGGCCTGGCTCTCTGCCCTGAGTCCAAGATGGTGAAAGCCCTCCTTCACTGTGATCCAGACAATCCTCCCACCTGGATATGCTACATCCCCCATGGCTGAACACCATCTTCCTGATGTCTTGTTATTATTCCAGTGTCATCAGATCCTTTTGAATTTAGAATTTCCTGTTGGGATTCACTTCAAGATTTAGACCTCTAATTTCAGGTGTCTACACATGTATGTGCCAAGCATCCCAGCTCCCACTCCAGTCAGTACGGTCATAAGAGCACAGCCAGCAACTTGTTCAACAACTAATGGCATGGAGAGGGGTTGGGCAGGTGAGATACGTTGCCCAAACATCAGTTATTTGAAATGTCCTAGGACAGTGGATGCATCTACACAGGGCTGGCAGATGCCACACAAGATATGCAGAGTCCCTGACCCCCTGGGACAGCACCTGGACACCAAGTAGGGTCTGCAGTCTCCAACATGGCACTAGACACCTACTCTTTGGCAGCCAGATCCTTTTCCAGTGCTTGCTTTAGAGGAATGGAGTCATTCTGGACTCTGCTGACCATATTGACTGGATCCCCAGTAACGACAGCAGGAGCTAAGGACTTAGCTCACATGTGGACACCTTTGTATGTACCTCTAAACCTTGGTGGGCACTCAGAGAGCTCACATCCAGCCCGACTCCCAGCCTGACATCCCTTTTACCTTAGAATTGCCTGCAAAAGCATCTTCTCAGCTCCAATCTCCAAATGGTCTTGAGGTACAGAGGCAAGCAGGGAAGGCAGACTGCCATGGAGCCCCTTCCAGTACAGACAGCCACAGGGCCTCTCATCTGCTGGTGACTGCTTTCCAAATGCAGCTGTTTGTTTGTCCATGCCATATTTTCCCTATTCCCTGTAAACATCCCATGCTGCTTGGCGTCAGAAATCCAAATAAAGGGTATCTACTGCTGCCCCCACCTCCTTTTATTCAGGTGACTCTCAGAGTAAGAAAATAATGAGAATGTGGAAGAGACAGACAAGAAGCATTTTTTCCAATAGATTTTTCTGATTTTTTTTTTTTTTCCAAATTTCTATCTATGTTTGAACTGGGCAAATCATGAGCAGGAGAGGGAAAGGCTCCTGGACAGCAAATGTGTGCATGCAGGGCAAGAGAACTCAGCTGGGCTTAGCTGGGGAGACCTGCTCTGTTCCCAAAACCATCATTACTCTCTCTCTCTCATGGACATTACCGGGAACCTTTCACCAGAACAGTGGCTCATTAATTATTTCTGTCTTGTCAAATGAACCTTTCCTCCTTAATTAGGCCATTGAGGAAATACTTCAACAATGACCATTAGTCTGTGCCCCCAGCAGCCACTGACACACCAAACAACATCTAACAGGGAAAGAAGAGCAAGCATCTCTTTGCATCAGAGAAATTAGCTCAGACAAGGACAGTGAAGCAAGCTGATCTTACAGTGCTCTAAATGTGATGTTCAGAGCTCTCCATTCAACAGCTTGCTTTAGGAATAATTACTGGAGGAGTCGTTCTCATTAACCATGAGGGACAGATAACCACAGCCCAGCTCTGGATGGGAGATATCTCACCTCACACTGACACACCTGTTTGCTGCACTTGTGGTTATTTCCTTGGGGTGTCTTCAAGCCCCTCCGTTGTTCCTGTGACCTCACGGGTTCCCAATAGGTTCCTGCTTCAGAGCAAGTGGTATGATGAACGCCAGGTCCCACCTCAACGTGCTGGGCTGGGGACCCAGGGCACCCATCCCAGCCATGCCACACATCCCGCAGAGCCCTAGGACCTCTTGGGAATGATGTCCATGGCCCTGATTCATGACCTGGCTCAAGGCAAAGCTGTCTTGCAGCTGAAGGAGCTTCATGACTGGATACAGCCCACATTTTTCTCTAAAGCTGTGTTTACTTTAAAGCAGTTCATTACACAGCTTCGGAAGCCAGTATGGCATGACAAAAATGAACACTTCACCATGCTGTGAGGCTGTGCTCAGACATTGGTGAGGGAGAACTGATGCTAACATGCAGCAGAAATAGGGACATTGCCTCTTAATACTCCTTCTTGAGACGATGCACTGCTTGTTCTTCTTTTCTATTTCAGAGCTCCTTTGCTTAGATGTTGTTGAAGGGTGTTGGGAAGGTGATTTCCATTGCCAGCTGTACTCAACAGCTCCCCACCCAGGATTACGTGCTGTTTGGGGAAGGGAAAGAGCAAGGGGAAGGGGAAGGGAGGAAGAGCTGGTGCCTCTGATGTAATACAGCTGTGCCAGAGGTAATAGCCAGCATTGGAGGTACAGCCGCTTACTCCTTTGCCTGCCAGTCTTTGTAACTGCCAAAAGTATTTTTTTTTCTAAAGGAAGATAATTCTGGGGCAATCATCAAACGCTCCTATAACATGCCCTTACCTAACCACATCAGTCCAATTTATTTACATTTCTCAGATCCCTCCCTCCAGAAAAAAACACTCTGGCTTCTGGCTGGAGAATTAACTGAGCGAAACTCTGGCTTATCTCTCTCTGCTGTAGGCTAATGAAAAATGGACCTGCCATTCTTTTGGCCCCTCCCCTCATTAGGCTATGAGCACATTTCACCCTCTTGGGGTGGCTGCAGGACTCTCTGCAACCCAAATGGGTTCTGTGCTCATTAACACCCAGGGAAGCATCTCAGGGGCTCAGGGGCAGCAAGTGAGGGGAGTGGGTGCCCCTGTCCCAGCTCTGCTGATTTTATGGGTGCCAGATTTTCTTAACCCCTCTCAGTTTAAACCTGGGCTGACACTGGTCAGCCACCATGTGTAGGACAGGGGTGACATTCACCCATCTAGCAGAGAGGTCTTTCTTAACATGACTCATTATCTGTGGAGACTAGACATTTACAAAAGGGAAAAGACTTCACTGATGATGCTTGCATGTAGGACAAGAGAATAGACCTGAGAGCAACAGTGGGAGAATCTGGGGCTCAGCACAATATGTGTACAGTAATTGAGAGGATACAAACAGCAACAGAAATGAGCCAAAGCTGCTGAAGGTAACATGCATTGGAGACCTAGCAAGGACTGTGGAATAACATCTGCATCTGTAATTTTCATATTTTTTAGACCATCCGGTCATGGCCACCTCAGGTTTTCTTCCAAGCCACTCTGTATACTTTTTACTGAAAATCCTGCCTAAGGAAGTGCTGCAAACCAGGGACCTGCCATCCATTACAGCCTCAGGAACCACAGTGCAGATACGGGACATTTGTGACTACCCAGGTACAGGCCTTAACGATACAGGAGATTCCCAGTCCTCAGTGATTACTCACAACTCCATAATGATTAGTCATTTTATTCAAAACAATCATATGAGCAGTTCCAACATAAAGATAGGTATGGCCTTAATGTTTAATGAGTAAATATGCAAAAAATACATTTTCTTTAGCTGTGTCTGCATGAGAGAAAAAAAAACAAAACAGGCTCATTGCAGGGAGTTTTCACATGCAGCTGTTGCTTTCTTCTCACTACAGAATCAGGTCATTTACACAGATTTGGTGTCTATCTTATGCCTGTTTGTGCCTGAATTTTAGGCTACCAATGGAAGGAGAAGGAAATGACCCACTGTCCCTAAGGCTGGGTGTGATTTCAGCCATCCAAACATTAGTGTGAGGTTGGTGCTGGGTTTCCTCTACAGCTGAAGGATTGTTCAGAGGTGTCTCCTCCCACCCTGAGCTGTTCTTCATGGTGAAATGAGTGCTCCCTTCTCCAAATCCCCAAAAAGGAGCCTTGACCACTGATTTAGTCCCACCACCTGCCTGCCAGGTGGGTGGAGGTACATCAGAAGGTACTTCCAAGTACAGTGAAGTGGTACCATGACACCAAGGCTCCCATGCAGTTGGTGGGGACACATGAAGTTAAGCCTCTGCTTCTCTCTATTTACCATATACTGAGCTTGGGTGTCTCCAGAGAACAATTTAGACCAGCTACATCAGGCACTACCCTTCTTGTTTCCTGTGCAGGGAACAAATAGCAAAACAGCTCCTTGGAATTCACTATTCCTATTGATTAAAGGAAATAGCTGACTTCTGTTAAAAAAGTGAGAGACTTTTTCGGAGTTACAGGCAACCCTCTGGACTTCAGTAAGCTTAGGTGAGAGAGGGCCACCCCCTTCCCTTGGACTAGGGCATCCCAGCATTCACCCACTCCCAAATTTAGGCACAAGGAAACTGGAGTTCAACCGAGGAGACATCTCCTGAAGTAGGTCCCATGCCGCATAGAACCAGACAGGAGGATAAACGGTTCTCTAGGATTTGGGGGGAATTTAGGTGCTTTCAGATGGGATTTAGAAGGACCAGCTCTACCATGTTTACCTCAGTTTTACTGTCTGAAGTACACTGAAGGGCAGTCACAAACCCTCTAGACATGACCTAGGTGTAGAGGGGTGAAGCAGGAGGGGGTTTGTGCATTGCACATCCCAGCGGTTGCCTAAGGCCAGAGGTGCCTTTGCCAGAAGAACTGCAGCCCACCCATTGGCAGTGGCAGCCACCACCGACCACAAAAACCCCGCTTTGAACTGCTGAGGTGGCTACTGTGTGTGCAGGTGTCCTCTGAACCCCTCTAACTGCCTAGGGGTGACCTTCTCTTGGTCTTGTAAGAGCAAGGTGTGGGTGGGTGGGGGGAATTTCACTGGGAGAAACCTGGCATGGAGCAAGAGCCAGGTTTTCTCATGCTCCTGCCTTCTGGCCTCATACAAGAGCTACATTGTTCCACTGAGCTTCTGAGACAGGGAACAAGCCATGATTTTTAAGAGTAATTGCCGGCAGGAGATATTAATTCTACATTTATCCTTCCCTGTAACAAAAGCTTTCCAATAATATCCTCACCACCCATCAGCATTACCCACTAAATACCTGTAAATAACACAATTACTGTATTACTTTTTTTACTCTCTGCTTGCTGCTTGATATTTGGCCCAATAAATAAATGCCACATTTCTGTTTCCAACTCTCCTGTATTTATACGCTCTCAAGACAACTTCCAAAGATCATTTCTGTCCAAAGGCAGAAAGAGCCTCTGGTGTGAAGGGGACTGTCTTAACCTGGAAAACAATAACACAGCACAAACACACACTCACCTCACAAATCAACTGAAAATGCACACTGTACAAAACAAGAGTTTATGGGTCAATTCGTGTGGAGCTTCGAATTCCATTTGAACAACAAAGATTAAGCAGAGAGGATGTATTAAGGCACCTGGTTGCATAGTCCCTGATAAAGCTGGGATTAGTAAATATTTGGAGCATAGACATCCATCAAATGTAAAATGTAAAACTACCCTTAACCACACCCAGGCACAACAAACCCCTAGGGAGCAGAAAGATCTGTTGTGAAGTACTGGGCTGGATCTAAACTGACGATCACCCTCTGTTAATGCCCCCTCCAAAAATAAAGGCAAATAAAAAGACTTCCACCAGAAATTACAGGGAAATTAACAATAAAGGCTTCTCAGATCAGCCCTCATCCTGCATTGCTGTTATGGACTTCACCAGACTGGAGGGGCATACGTACTGTATCCTATGTAGATGTCTTAGCGGTCACAAGTCCCTGAGCTGCAGCCTCCGTTCCCGAGCGGCATCCTCCCTTGATGGGCAGGGTAAGGCAGGCCAGTGCAGGCAGGGAAGGGTTACACAGCCCTGGGAGCAGAGGTGCACCATATCACACTCTCCAAATGCAGGCAACTAAAACAGCCCAAGATCCACAAATGGAGGGATTGAGTCAACCCTTCAGCAGTGGCAAATGGTCCTAATCGCAATGGTCTGGCCACAGCCATGGGGTTTGTACCCTCTGAGGCCCAGCAAAGACGTTCTTTGCCCATGATGAAGATGAATCATGGAAAAAATCCTTGGATACAGAGCCAGGGGTGATTAAAAAGTCTCTAATCCTCCCACTCTAATTTCCTTAATTTCCCAAGACAAATGATAGCATCTGACTACTTACATACTTCATGCAGACTGACAGGAAAACAAAAACACCCATCTTCCCACCCAAGATCATAAGTTTTCTACTCCTGGGTATATCTTGGAAAATGTTGGATAATTACAACCTGGCTGAAAGATCATACCTTGAAATAACTTTTCTTAGAACTACCTTTTTACCCACAACCTCTCTGGCCCTCCAGGCACCTCCCACCCATTCCAATCTCATCATCAGAAGCAAGATACCTCTTGTCCAACAAACACCAAATGGAGACAGATCTTGACAAAGCACATACAAAACAAGCTGACACAGCTCTACAGTGTGTCCTCATGATAGAAACACCAAAAGCCATGGGTGATAGCCATGCTCAACCAAAACGCTTTTGTGGAAATCATTTGTGTGAAAACTAAGTGGCCATTAGTCACTAAAACTGGCTAACTGGGAGAGCTGATAAAGACACAGAAGTATCCAGTTCCCTGCAAGACATGCAGTCACAGCCCTTCATTTCAGGCCCTCAGCTTGTGATTCTCAAGGGCTACAACCACCTTCAAAAGGAAAAACTTGGAAGAGAAATAACTACTTCATACACTAAATATCACAGACTCCATGAACATGGCTATTTTTCTGAGTGGTTTCCTAACAGTTATTATTTCTCCTTCTCAGCCTTGATCTCTGAAGACCTTTTTTCATAACTTTTTTCTTTTACTAGGACAACATTTTTTCCTCCTAAAGCAACATGTCCCCACAGTGGCCACTCAGGTCATGTCAGAGTAGGACACATTGGGTTCACTTACATCACAGCAGAAGATCTACAATAAGAATAACTCTTGAACTAACTGTTCAACTGAATCCTTGTTCCTGGGAATTATCTTTATAAAAAGCAGCAAAAATAGCCCAAGATGCTTCAAGTTAACCAAGCAGCTGGGGACAAAATTCTTGACTACAGTTATTTAGGGTAAATTTTAGATTTATTGGCACTTTGACTCTTCATGAACACTGTTGAGAAGCAGCAATCTGTGGTCAGTTGATCCTGTCTGGATGCCAGGTGCCCATCAAAGCCACTATATCACTCCCCTCCTCAACTGGACAGGGGAGAGAAAATATAACAAAAGGCTTGTGGGTCAAGATAAGGACAGGGAGAGATCACTGGTGGCAGTTACTGTCATGGCCAAACCAGACTTGACTTGGGGAAATTAGTTTAATTTATTACCAATCAAATCAGTGTAGGATAAAGAGAAATAAACTGAAATATTAAAACCACCTTCCTTTCCCCCCACTTCTCCCTTCTTCCCAGGTTTACTCCCGATTTCTCTACCTCCTCCCTGCCAGAGGCTCAGGGGGATGGGGAATGGAGGTTGAGGTCAGTTCACCACACATTATCTCTGCTGCTTCTTCCTCCTCAGGGGGAGGACTCTTCACACTCTTACCCGGCTTCAGTATGGGGTCCCTCCCATGGGAAACAGTCCTCCATGAACTTCTCCAATGTAAGTCCTTCCCAAGGGCTGCAGTTCTTCACAAACTGCTCCAGCTGAATCCCTTTCACAGGCTGCAGTCCTTCAGGCACAGGCTGCTCCAGCGTGGGTCCCCCACAGGGTCACAAGTCCTGCCAGCAAACCTGCTCCAGCGTGGGCTCCTCTCTCCATGGGTTCACAGGTCCTGCCAGGAGCCTGCTCCAGCGTGGGCTTCCCACGGGGTCACAGCCTCCTTTCGGCATCCACCTGCTCCAGCATGGGGTCCTCCCTGGGCTGCAGGTGGAGATCTGCTCCATCGTGGACCTCCACAGGCTGCAGGGCACAGCTGCTTCACCATGGGCTGCACCACGGGCTGCAGGGGAATCCCTGCTCTGGAGCCTGGAGCACCTCCTCCCTCTCCTTCACTGACCTTGATGAGTGGTTTCTCTCACAGATTCCTCTCTTGGGATGCAGTTGCGCAGAGTGTTTTTTTCCCTTTTTAAATATGTATCACACAGGTGCTACCACCATCACTGATAGGCTCGGCCTTGTCCAGTGCAGGTCTGTCTTGGAGCTGGCCAGCACTGGTTCTGTCAGACATAGGGCAAGCTCTAGGAGCCTCTCACAGAAGCCATCCCTGTAGCCTTCCCACTACCAAAACCTTGCCAAGCAAACACAATACACAATACTCAGTTGTCACTGGGCTTTTTCTCTACAAATCGCCTGAATGTTGGCTGACTTTTGCTGGTAGACTTCAGACTGACTGCTCCTTCCTTTAAATCTATCCTTACTGTTTTCATCTCTAACATTTTTAACTGCTTGAGTGCTCAAGCCATCTCGTATCCAGCCCCTTCCAGGCTGTGGTTACTAACAAGTCCCCATGGTGACTCATGCCCTCAAGGGCGCTGGAGCCACCATCCAATATGTTGCTAAATCAGACAGGTCAAGGGTTGTCTAGCAGCCATCAGTCATGGACTCACAACCACTCTGCCATGGATCTCCAGCCCCAACAAGCCCTTGGCCAGGAAGATGGGATCCACACCTCAACTTCTTTTTGTTTTACTTGTTATACTTCTTGTTCTTTTAATGGAAAGAAAGTGTATTTTTTTTTCCCTACAGATCAAATTGAGAAAATGTCACACATGGGGAACACTCCTGGTATTGATTAGAAAAAAGTGTTAATGACAACTGTTTTATAATGTACCAGGAAATATTTAGCAGATTAAATCAATAAAGTCTGTGAAAACACACTGAATTTCAATATAATTAATTTTCTCAAAAAATCTAGAAAAATTCTGCAATAAACATCAGATACACTAGAAATTTTATGCAATAAACTTATGAGATGCACAAAGTTTATGCAGTTGCCTAATCAAGTACACAGGGAGTATGTGACCTCTAAAGGTCTCTTCCAACTCAAACCATCCTATGATTGTGTGAATCCCCAACCAAAGGTTTATAGCACTGTGGCCGTCATTTTGGAAAACAGTGTAATGTTAGAAAAGATCTTTCAGCGCCTGTGTTATCAAGAGACTTAAAGACAATTCCAGTAATTATCAGATTTGGAAAATGTTATGAAAATGCTTACCAGAATTAAATGGTATTGTGCAAACCAACAGAACTGATTTTCTGCACATGCCTTTTAAATGAACAGCTTTCACTCTATGAAGAGCAATACAGAAATAAAAATACTCAAATTTCACACTTTTTTCCAAGAAAAAAAAATTATTTTATTGAGCAGTTCATTTCACATTTTCCATGACAAAATAAAAGTGGTAACTGTGAAAATACTGTAACCTGAAATTCAGTTTAGAAGTCAAAAATCTCCCAGAGAGGACTTGGAGAAGTTCTCACCAGTGGGGACTTTTTCCAAAAGCGTTAATATCAAGGCTGTGAAATTAGAAAAAGAGTATGTTGGCATTACAAAATCGTGAGAGCGCCATGGAAAACCTGGGAGAAAATGGAGAAGCAGGCTTGAGATTTCTGCTGTTTCATCTTTTCAAAAGTAATTATAATAATTTTTTTAAAGGAGGCTATCAAAGTTAAAAGCAATAGAAGAGAGAGCTCTGCCTGGAAGAGACTGTGCGAAGGACACAGCATCAGATGAAGCTGTTCAGACATAGTGTTTCTAAGTAGTCACTAATTAAATTGTCTCTTGCTGTATGGTCAGATGTCCAACCTATCTTCAGCACTTTGCAGAAGGAGCTTTGGCGAAAGCCATACAGCAGAAACATGAGGTTTTCTGGCGTTGCATGGCTCTGAAGAACGCGTGCTCCACAAATTCCTTTTGACTGCTCCTCTATGACCCCATGCACTGAGCTATACCGCAGAGTTATGCTGGGGACAAGCCCCGAGTTCCCCCTACAGCTCCTGGGGACTGACTGATGCGGGGCCACAGCCAGCACTGAAGCACAAGGATGCAGCACTGGAGCCAGGAGCTGCTCCTGAGCCCTTTCCCTATTTCCTCTGTCAGCTCCTGGAGGGGCTTTATTTCTACCAGCAGATCACCCCACCAGGATTCCAGGTATTGAAGTTACTCAGAAAGTAAAAGAAAGCTGAAGAATTTAATGATTATTGAAATGAGCAGATTTTGCTTTTAATGCAAATATTGACTTGTGCAGTAAAAAGGAAAATTTTGCAGGATACTTTGTATCTCTGACAAAGAAACACCATTAAAAGGACATAAACTGAGCAGAACAAAAAAAAATCCAAATGCACGAACTGAGCAAGTAGAAGTCAGCAGGCGACTGAGTAGGAGGTAAATCAGGGGTTTTCTGGCAGGAGCAGCGGAGGAAGTAAAAGAGGATTGGGAGCTCAGTGCACACGCTAGCAGGGCCTGGCTAGGTGGTTTATTTTTATATCTAATTATTCAGCATGCTCTTGAAGGAATATTGCTGTTTTCACTTCTGAAATAGTGGTGTGACTTGTATCGAGTGTAATTTGTTTCAACATTTTTGCTAAACCAAAACACACCAATGTGTTTATTTTGGAGAGGTGGGGAGCAAGTGGCAAGGATTGGCTACAAGATCTTTTTCTTCCCTCCGTGGATTTGGGTCAAGTGTTTACAGATTCAGATCTGCCGTCAGAGCAGCGTCCACCCAAATTTGCTGCCAGGAATGAACTCCTTTAAACCTGGAAGGTTTTTAAGGTGACCATGAGTTTTCAGCAAGAGAACCTTCCTGTATATTTTTGAATGCAAAAAAAGCCCTATTGGTCCGGTAAATAATATCTCATTGCAGAAATCATGAACTGCTGACTGTCTCTGCATCATGAAATATGGCAAGTGTCAGGGCAGTTGTACTTGCACTGATTATACTGCAGTTCAAGCTCACTTCAGGCTTGGATATGGGATTCATTTTTCAGTCATTAACAAAAAGATTTGGGGAAATTATTTTGCCGAGAGCAAGAACTTCTGGCACCTGACTCTCAGAGAAAAGTTAATATTACAAAATTCCTGGGATCTAGAGCCATTATAGAGGTGCTTCAGCTGAAAGGAAGCAGAAATGGATTAAATGTGTTATTTATGGTGAAGGCAGGGCTTTATGGTCAACCAGGAGCAGGCAAGTGTTGGGCAGTTGACAAAACTGATCAACCAGTTACATAAGCAATGAAATACCATAGTGAATATCCTGTGGTTACCCTATACTTCGATTCTAAGAATTAACTTCTTTTCCCTGATAATTGGTTTCCCCCCCTTCATTTCTGGGTGCTGCTGTAAAGGTCTCTAATGTCTTGTATCTCCTTTAGGCATTTTGACCTCCAAAAATAAGTAGTGTAACAGGCAAATCAGAAGCTAAACCTTTCCCATCCTTCTTAGGCACAAATATTTAATAAAATGCAAAAGTGGTAAAAACTGGCAATGAGGTCCTTCAAGGTAATTTTTTAATGTGAAGCTTGCATTCAATGCTCAAACACAGGTTCTCAGAATTGGAAATACAACATTTTCTGTATTTGTCACCTAATGGATAGAGATCCCAGTCTCCTGAAGTTCCCTGCCAGTACTTAAAGGCAGCCTATAAGAAAGATATGGAGGGACTCTTTATCAGGGAGTGTAGTGATAGGATTTTAAACTGAAAGAGGGTAGATTTTGATTAGATATATGGAAGAAAATCTTTACTGTGAGTGTGGCAAGACACTGGCACAGGTTGCCCAGAGAAGCTGTGGCTGCCCCCTCCCTGGCAGTGTTCAAGGCCAGGTTGGACGGGGCTTTGAGCAACCTGGGCTAGTGGAAGGTGTCCCTGCCTATGGCGGGGGGGTTGGAACTAGATGATCTTTAAGGTCCCTTCCAACCAAAACCATTCTATGACAACATTCCCCCTTGAGGCAGGTCTGCTTTGCTTTCCCAGACCTTTGCCCCAGAGGCTCCTGGGCTGCCCTTCTCCTTGAAGGACAGGCCCAGAAGGGCAAGAAACTTCAAGGCAAGGGACATTGTTTTTCCTTGTCCATGCCAGGACAGAATGTGTTTTTCCTAGTTTTCTGATGAAAATCCAATGGCTGTGATGATCATAACTCAGTAAGGCTGGATTTTTTTTTTTTTTTTAAAAAGGGCTGAAATCTGAAGCAGAGACTCTCCTGCTCCAACCATCCCCTGCTGTGCTCCCTCCTGACAATCATCAGTCCCCGGGAACTGAACCACAGCCTGAATGAGCCCCCCCATCACTCTGAGCTACCATATGCCTTGTCTCTGTGACACCATTTGTTTTCTTTTACAGCTATTTTCATCTGTTGTTAAACATTCCTCTGAGATGAGACCTACTTTTATCCCCAGCCAAAACCCATCGCTGGCTCCCTGGGTGGTATACGCCTGCCTCTCTCCTGGATCCAAGACGCTGCAGCTGCATCACTATGATCTTGTGTCAGGTCTCCTCTCTCTCTTTCTCCCCTCCAGTCAGGGTTTTCTAGAAAGGCAATGCCCTTCTTTCAAACCATTAGCAGTAAAGCCTGTGAGTGCTCACTAGATCAAAACCTAGAGCAGGCTTACCTATGCAAAGCACAGTTTTTACTTGAGAAAGGGTAAAATAAGAATGAGCTGATAGCCTGCCTCTGAACCTGCTCAGATGCACTTGGATGGAGTAAGAACATCCAACTTGTCTGGATATTTGTTTGATCCAAAACTGGATCCTTAAGGAGACGCATTTCTGATCAAACACAGCCTGAAGGAGAAATGCTATCTATGGCCTGGCATTTCTTTCAGTGAGGTGGGACAGACTTCTCCTAACCCAGATTTCAGCTCACCAGATGCCAGTGGCAGTTCTCTGCCAGCCAAAAGAAAACCGACCCAGCTGTAGCTGCAAGCTAGGTACAGCTGCCAGTAGGTACCTGCAGACTCCCCCAGAGTGTCTGGAAGTGGTTATTTACTCAGCGTCAGTGTCCCGTGTTGATATCACTTCTCATGCATAATGCATCCTCTGCTGCCTGCTGCAGGGCTGGAGAAACTGGAAGCACAAATGTCCTGTCCCGTCATTGGCTAGTGTTAGGTTGTGGGATTGACAGCTCGTTCCCATGCACATGAATGAGCAGAGGCACCATGAGAGGCAGGGGCACCCCATACCCTCACCAGACCCCTGACAAGGCTGCTCCCAGGGCTGTCACAGGGAGCCACCCCAGCATCATGGGCAGTGGCAGAGGCTCCCCATCAGCTCACAGACGGGGGGGTGCTGCCGGCAGAGCCTCAGGGGGCAGATGGCTGGCACTGTGTTTTCTGCCTGCATTGATCAGCATCCATGGGACTATGTGCTCAGCCTCGCCAGCGGCTGGGCACAGGTACCCAGGGCTGTGGCAGCCTGGCCTGATCCAGCAATAGCTCTTTTCCATTGCAACACTGAAGCTGTGATTCTTTCACAGCTATAGACACCCGAGCTGGCTCCACACTAACAAGTTGCATCAAAAGCTATAGCCGAGCTGGACTCATACACACAACGCGCTGTGCTCTTCCCACACACGAATTTTAATCCCTAGTAGCGCTGTACTACATGAATTTACCACCTGGGGTCAGCACCAGCTGAGAGAATTTCAGACGTTATCCTGTTTTCTGCACAGACATGCACTAAAAGAGCAAGAAATGGGAAGGAAAATGCTCCTCTGTACCTGAGTGGACATAAGGAAGGTTATCCCAAGTCTGTACAAAACCCTTTTTATCCTTTTGCATCGGTAGCAGATGCAAGAGATGCCCCCTGGTAGCCTGTTCAGGGAAGAAGGCTGCGTGCTGAGGAAGGGGTTAGGCACAAGGTAGGATACTCTGGCCGGACTGAGTAACGCCACTCCTGGAAGCAACACAAGTGGTGTTAGTGCTCAAAATAATGTTTCTCCTGCTGAGCTGAGGTCAAGGGAGCTTGCAGAACCATGAAGGGGCACCCCAGAGATACTGCTTTGAGCACAACGAGGCCACAGCTTTAGATGAGGACCTTGCCCCAATTGCAAATGCTAATTCACTGCTGGCCAGAAATTACTTTTAAGCCATTTTTTAAATCTGGACTGGTTCACATAAAAAAAGTTTAACTTCATAAAAAAGGAAGTGGTGGCCAGTAGATTAGAAAGTAAATCTCAGGGTTACTTTTAATGCCAGTTATTTTATGTATGGACCACATTTTTTGTTGCTCTGCTGGCAGAGCAACAGGAAGAGGAAGAGCAGAGAGGCACTAGAGCAGCATGCAGATCTACACAGCCACCCACAGAGCCAACAGCCCCCATCCCGATGCAGGAAATCCCCATTCCCCTTTCACATCTTTCCAGATCATTTGAGGAGAAATCACTTACAGCAGCTGCAGGCTCTTCCCAACATTTTCTGCTATTTGACATCTCAGTGACTCAGCTTGAGCATGTCGTCTTCTTTGAAGATTTCTCCTTTTTTCTCCCAAGCAATAAGGATTATTTTTTTGTCTACCTGCCACTTTCACTGCAGCTTTTTTGGACATGGCCTTTTCAACTTGCCTCCACCAGGGATGTAAATTAAGGTTGAACACAACTGCCTTAAATCTTGTGGAGCCCTGTAGCCAAAAATGGTGAACTTTAGGAGTTTTTCTGTCCAAGAAGTAACAATCTGCCTGGTGAACTTGCCTTTTCCTCACCCCAGCAACAGCTTGCAGTCCACCCGATGGAAACTTCCCTCCACAGAACGAGATGCAGTTAGGTGGGAGTGCGAGGCACCTCCTTCTTTCCCCTTCAGACATCACACAAACACAGACACAAAATGTCACAGAAACAGAGATGGGGACTGCTGGCTCTTGCAGTCAGCTTCCCTCATCCAGAAGAGAAGACAGTAGGACCCCGAACCCAACGGGAGTTTGAGGGGGTGGAAGGGAAAGGACAAGACTAGAGCCAGACAAGCTCCCACACACAGAAAGGCAGAAGGGACTACACCACCTTTTCTTTTGCCAGAGGATGGTTTTGGTCTGGCTGCCTCTCAAAACCAAGCAAAACCAAAGGACCTTTTTAACCCAAGGAATCAGAAGGCAGCACCTCCCCTCCACCCCACCCAGTGGTTGTGAAATAAGACTCTTTATGCCCCAGACTGTAAGCACACGTTATAATCTAAAGTTTAGAAGCAAAGTGAATAAAGTCAGTTCTGATTTTCTCATTCTTTTTCAGGAGAGAGAGACCAGAGTTCCCCCGACCCCATGTTTTAACAGAGAAAGGAAATGCTTTTAGAAAAGTGAGTTACCTTTAATCTTTATTCGGACAAAGAAAATATATATTTAACTAGTTCTGATGCTTTAATTGTGTGCCATTGCACAACAATCCATACTTACACTTGAATCTGCATCATTAACTGTTAAGTTCCATTTTATACCCAGGAATAGATTCAATGGCTTGGAAAAAAAGGGAAGAAAAATCAATACAAGATGTATCACAAAGTGGTATAAAATAAGATTTATTTGCAAATCATTTTGACAATAACGAAACAGGTATCTCTGAGCTGTGCATTTTGGGGATTACATGTTAGTTCCTTTGCTTTCTGAGATTTCCATTTGCATGCAATATGGGATACCTCTAGAATTCAAAATGAACTTTGAAGTGTCCTTTTTTGCTGTGCTGTGCTAAATAATTCCTTCCACAAGCACACTATAGGAGAGTCAAAGTCTTTGTAATAAGCTGTCACAGGAAATGCACAATGTAACAACCTTGGCTTAGAAAGAACTGTTGCATGAGAGCTGTTTCACATTTGTTTAACAGTGTTAAGAGCTTCAAGATTCCCACAAGTAGTGACTGGTGCTTTACGTAAAAACAAACAACAAAAAAACACAACAAAACCCAAGAAAACCCCAAAACCCAACACAAACCAAGATCTACCCCTAAATCCCACAGCTATACTGAAACCTCAGAGTTCTTTCTGATGTAGAAATGCACAGTACATCTGGTTATGACCTGAGTTTCCTCTATTGGAAGCTAGAGCTGTGTCTCACGTTAAAAGAAGTTCAAGATTTAAAAATAATTACTGTATATAAATGAACCTAGGACAAAAGCAATACAAAGTGAGAACTGATTTACCTTAGTGCCTGATTGTGGGAGGGTAACTTCTAAATTATGGTTAGAGCCACGGCAGTTGGAGAAGAAGACAGCAGTATCTTCGGAATGTGTCTTCAATTTCCATCCTTCTCCCCGACCTTGCTCTCTTTGTCTTTCAAAAAGCCAGGAAATTTCAACTTTGAAGTCATATTTTGGATTAGATGAGATAGGAATTGTATTCCAAGAGCCCTGTATGATTACGTTCTGAGCAGACCACATGAAGTGTATCTTGTTTTAGGGGAAAGTCCAAAGCAACCAGAAAACAAAGTAAGTGCTACTCAGAGAGGAAAATCAAAGAATCTGAACTAAATCTATTTTCCATACAGTTCTAGAAAACATTTCTTTTTATAACAAAAAGGGGGACAACTTCTGTTATAAAGCTCAAAAAATCCCAATATTAAACACTGGAAAAAGTGTGTTTTTCCTCCCATAAATATAATGCAGGAAAAGAGGTCTAGATGTCACTGTCACCAGTTCAAATAAGGCATTAATGAATGCATTAGATCATTCAAATGTAAACAAACATGTTATGTAAATACACTCAAAATATTATAAAATAACCTTATAAGGGTAACAACTACTGTATTGGTGACAATCATTTCATTTAAGTATTTAGGCAACAAAAACTGGAGAGAATAAGACTCTCAGAGACTTCATTTTATTTTGGTCTACTTTAGAAAGACTAAAACAAGATCCACCTGAAAGCTCTTGATCATCAGTCCAGATGCTATGCCACCATGGGGGTCTCCCTATCCCTTCTGATGAACCTAGTCCATCATTATGGAATATACTTGGCCATTTCATATCAGCCATTACTGAAGTGATCCTGAAAACAAGGCCCAGAATCTGGGAATCTCTTTAAGCTGAATGCCCTAGCTAACATCAGACTGATGATGTTCTGAACTGATGAGCTTCTGTACAAGCTCAAAACTGAAAGAAGGATAAAGATTTCAGAACAAATCTTATGTTGGCAAACATTGCCCTCTTCAATCCCAACTCAGCCATCTTCAGAGAACAGCAAGAATTTACAGTTACCTCCAGTGGTTACACTCTGCTATTAGACAGCTCCCAGGCTTTACTATCTAAGCCACGTGTATATCCCCATGTTTGTGGTGTAGTCAAACGTAAGTACAGTTGAGGTTTATTGACTTCTCATTTGGGCAACAGAGATGCACTGCAACAGTAAAGCTGCAGGTGCTAACATTCTGTATCAGCCCCTAGATTTAATGGTTTTAACACTATTTTTGCAAGATAAAATTTGGAATCTTAACAAGATGTGACAAAGTTTGGCAAAACCCTAGTCTGGAAATCCACTATTTGCTGAGGAAGTATGGTATTTACTGAGAATGTGAATTAGTTCCAAGCATACTTTTTTTAATAACAACACTTTAAAAAGACCCCAAGCAGTCTGACAAGTTTTGTTCTCTCATACACCAGATCTGAAACCTAGAAATGCTCAGGCTTTTTTAGAAGTCTTGTAGAAGTGATCAAGTTCTCAAATGTCATTGAAAGTTTTGGCAGAATAATGTTATATGAAATCCATAGTACACCTGCTAATGTTTATAATCCGATGATCACTTGTAAGAAGTATTATTGCATTTTAAGCGTAAAAATATAGGAGGTTCTATAAAGAAAATTAAAATAGCATTAATCTAATATTGATAGTCATATAAAATAACTCACAATTATGTAAGTTTCCATATTTAATTACACATTTAAAAATAAGTTATAAAAATAATTAGACTTCTTTAAAACCCCCAAGATACTTTCTTTTAGGAGTTTTTACTCATATCTACTGATTGTCTAGCATCAGCAACAGCTTCTGGTACTCGAACAGTCATATCATCCATTGACTTCTTCAAGCAGATTTGGCAGCCTAAACGTGATCTGTAGGGAAATACGACATTGTCATTAGTTTATCCAATCATCTATTTCACAGCATTTACCCCCTTATGCCTCCAACATTCAACCTTCCCAAACACATTATGATCTGGAAACAGCAACTCTTGTGCATGGTCTTAATCAAGACCAATAATGAACTGCATGTATCAATGCAAAGATATATCTGGCAATATTCATGATTTACATTAAATAACAGAGTTCAGTACATTGGAGAGTTGTACACTGAGAACATCCTAATTGCTGAGACAACGTATAGTAATGGTGACCCTTCCATTTTTGGTGGGTCACTAATAGTTCAGTCAAGTGCAGGGAATAACACTTGATCTCCCAAGGGACATCTCTGAAGAGACAAAGGCAATGAATCTGAAAAAAATCTTCAGGAAAAGCATAGCATAACCCATCCAGGGTCCAATGTTTTCAAACTGAACAACTCATGATTTGGGTCTTAATTCTAAGAAAGGTTAGAATGAAAATACAGGAAGCACAGGGAGAAGGATAAAATACTCATGGCACCTGAGGAGATGCAATCCTTTGGTTTTCTACGCATCATTCATCATGAAAAAGTGTTGTATGTGAGCAATTAAAAAAATTAACACCACAACGAAATTCTGCAGACATCACAAGTCACTTTTATTGCTGGAATATCTTTAATTCAGTGTCCACACCTTGATACTTAAGTATAGAATACTAGTATCAGTAAGGATGGGCAATGTTCTGTAGCAGCAGTTGAATTATTTAATCAGTATAGGAACATAGGCAGAGATTATAAAAAAAATGTACTACATTAATATCTATACAGAATTCTTTCAAGCATGTAGTGATCAACTGCTGTTAAAGCTCTCAATTCAGTACTATACCCAAAAGTAATAATTCTATGTAAATGACTGCAGACATCAAATTCAAATGTATGTATAAATACATACATTACCAGAAGATTTAATCTCATGAATATGCATCCATAGAATATATATGAAATCTGTTACAGATGCAATTTCTGATATTTACATTTAGCATTGTCCATAAGGCTTGATTTTACTGAAGCGTCTGTTTTTCACTAAAGACCAATACCAACTGCTTATGTACTCTGCAGGGCAGCAATGGATTCACTTCACATGTATAACATTGCCCTTTGTTTTGAGCCTGCTACACAGCAGTACAAAAAAACCAGGCAGCACTAAGTAACACTGTGAGAAATAGACTATCTTCTCCTATTCAAATAATTCCACAGCATTTACAATTTTATATATATCTAAACAGATTCCCCCTCCCTTAAAACTGAAGAAGCTTTGACACCCACTCCACCCCCCCCAATGATTTAGTCAATCCCCACATAAAAGCCATCTTCCCTTTAACCACTTCTACCGGCCTTCCCTTTATTTGCTCTCATTCTATTACTATAAAAGAGAAAACCCAACAAAACCGGAAGTCAGAGCTGCACAAGATATAGTGAATCCCCATTTTGTCATGTAATGATATTTTCTGGTTTTCTACCTGTTCCTATCAAGTATTGCCAACGTTCCATTTACCTTTGAGGTTCTGGGGGTTTGAAGGTTGCTTTGTTTTGGTTTTGGTTTTGTTTTTTTTTTTGGCAGGGTTTTTCTTGTTGTTGTTGGTTTTGGTTTGGTTTAGTTAGTTGTTTTTTTTCTGAACACCAAAACCACTTCTCCATATGCATTTATCTTCACCTTTTAACACCAAACTTTGTTTCCTATCACCCAATGGCACAAAATCCTTGTGCATGTCTTCACTGACAGTTTTCAGTTTTACTGCACTAACAGCACTATGCACAAGCCTTACTCTTCATTCTCTTTTCCCAAGTCTTTCACAAATGCACTCACTACGTAAAACCCAGCACCAATCACTTTTAGATCATACTCTTACCAGACAGTCAAATACTTCTACCTCATTAAAAGAGAAATGTTTGGTTTTTAACCAGTTACTTATCCTTTACAGGGCTTTTGCTCTTATCCCATTGCAACTCAAAACTTAGTAAAGGATTTCTGGACCTAAATGAACTACATGAACTCTAAGATCTTTCTTCATGCTCAGTGACTCATCTGAAGAGCTCTCATATCTGTTACATTCCTCTACAAAAGCTCCGCTGAATTCTTTCCTTACCATTACCCAGTAGTAGAAACTGTAAAAAAGCAGCAACCCGTAGACACGATTAACATGTCCAGTATGGAATCAGACTCACTGTTCTCCAGTTCCTATGATCTCATTTTAAAAGTTGGGTCGCTACCTTCCGTTACTTTGATGTGGAAGTAGTTTTAAACCAACTAATTAAGCCTCATAGACAGTAGTTCAAAAATGTCATATTGAATTCCTATTCCTGTGTGAATGCTATCTAGTCATTACCATTTGTTTCTATTCATTTTACTTATTTGCTATAATACTACTTCTATGGACACATCAGTTTGATACAGATACTCCAGGAAGCCCTCCACAAAGAAACCTTCCAGTGCATGGATATCCTGTAACATCTGTAGAGACAACAATGCAAAAAAAACCCCTTTGCTTTTATGTTATTTATATTTTAAGTACACCTTCTACATCACCCACTGGTTCTTCATACAGACAAGTCTCCTGCTTCTGATAGGTTAGAAACAAAAATATTTTTCTGCTTTTTAGCAAGCTGTTTCTCAGCTTATTTTTTAATTAGGTATTCTTTTCAAATATTTAAACTTGCCAGGGTTTGCATCCCACCTATCTTACTACTTTTCATAATCCCTAGTTCTACAGTTAATCAAAACAAATTTAATTTTTCTAATTAGTTTTTCATTTAAAAAAAACCCCATGAGCTTTCATGGCAGCTGCTAGCTGAAGCATTCCCAAATACAGAGAGCCACTGACAAGAAAAAGATTTTATCCTTACATTTATGACAGAACATAGTAGTGCAACCCCATTATGCAAGTTTATATCAGCACAGGAGACCAGGTAACCTACAGCAAATATCAAGCACTAAAACTACCATCCAGAAAAGTCACCCTCTCACACATATGAAAGATCCTGGCCATAGGAGAACACACAATGTTACAAAAACCTGACAGAAGTAGTAAGTGTCTTCAGAGGGTCTAAAACTTAATTTGGTCTGAAGAACTTTGAGAGAAAATAGAAATATTTAAACAGAGAGCTCTGGTTTTCTACCATTTTCCAGCTCTTCAGTAAAAACTACTTGCTTTAAACCTTTAATTAAAAGATAGCCAATGAAAAGGGTTTTTATAAGATCATTGGCCTCCAGATATATCTAGGAATTGGTTCAGCCCAGAACACAAAAAGTAAAATTCTCTTAGGAGAATTATGGTTAATGGTGAGACTGAAGCAAATTCACACTTAACAGGCTTATGATTTTTTCAAAAGTGAAAAGGTTTTTGCGAGATGGGAAAAGGGATAAAACAAAAGAAAGTTTCTCTATCCTTGACTTCTTTGCCTTCACAACCTCCCAGAAAAGTTAAGATTTGGCTGAAGCAAGAAACAGCGTACCCTCATGTAGAAATGATTAGTACAGGATTCTCATTACTAGTACAAGGAGACAAGCGTGTTAATTCAGAGTACTTCTTTTCAGAGACATAAAACCCCCTATGCATTACACAGGCCAGGTGTATAGCACTCTGACTTAATCAGAAAGATGCTCAAAAACTTCAACAAGCAGTTCCACTGAAGCATGAAGAAAAGGGCTTATGAAACCTTGTAAGGCATAGCTGCCTACCCTTCATGTGGTTATGTTCTATGATAAAGGCTACATCTACACTAGCAAGTAGCGCAACTCACTAGGAATGGGTCTGTGATGAGGGTGTGACACCCTAATTACAAGGGGTGTGATCGTGAGGGAGATGTAGCACAGCGGGTACTTTAGACTCTATCACCAGTCTAATCCTATGCACTGAAATGCCTATTAGCAGTTAGAGCACCCTTTAGGACTGGTTTTACCCAAAAGGGCTTGTGTGCAACAAGAGCACTCTGACATCAGTCAAAGCACAAAAAGTGGGGACACTCATGTGGGACACTTTATCCTAGAGAAGGCTCAGGGGAGGAGCTTATCAACATATATAAATACCAGAGAGGTGGTGGCGTCTCCATCCCTGGAGATATTCAAAAGCCATCTGGACATGATCCTGGGCATGGGCTCTAGGTGGCCCTGCCTGGGCAGCGGGCTTGACCAGCTGACCTCAAGAGGTTCCCCCTCCAACCTCAACCCTTCTATGATTCTGTGAAAAAAAGATCTGACCAAAACTAAAATACTAATGTAAACACACTCATAAAATCTATTAACTAGCTTCAGACTAATGGAGACAGAAACCAGAAGGGAAGGGAAACAAGAACAAGAAGATTCACACACAAGAGCACCAGCAGTTTTTGTTGAAGGAACTGAGTTTTTGGTCACTCCAGTATCTGACACTTCTGCATCAGACACCTCTGAAGAGCAGTATTGGCAAGCACCACTCTTCAATTACAAAACCAATACTGACATCTTTTTAATATGAATTCAGATAAACAACATTTAAACTTGGCAGTCCCATTTCTGTAACAGAATCTAGGGTATTCATTAAAAGCCGATTAAGGCATTCTAAGAATACTGGACAGCAAATCCTTCTTTCTGTTCTTTTGATGTAGTGAAGTGTTCTATTGCCTTACGTTTCTGTGAGGCCATATGCCAGGTCCAGCATGTCCATCTCTTCATCAGTAATTGCATCTAGTTTCTCAAATATGTGGTCTTCAAAGATTAAATGACAAGTGGAACAGGCTAGCGTTCCTTCACACGCACCTAAAGAAAAAAAGAAATCAAGTTAACAGAAAATCAAAGTTTCAAATTACAGCGGAAGATTAAGAAGAAATCCTTTATAATGTGCTTGTTTAATACACGCAGTATCTTTTGATTAGAAAAATTAATGTTTCATATATTTCCACATTCATATATCTACTCTGCATTCAACTGTCAATAGCATTGCTACAGTTCCTACAACATTAAGATTTACTTGAATGCTACAGTTAAAATACTTAATTCCCTTTCTACCATTTAAAGAGAGAAAAGTTTTCTACTGTAAGAATGTAAAAGCTAAACAATGCTGTCAGTCAACACTACCAAATTTATTTCCAAGTTTGATCTTTCTATCCCTCTTTCCCATGGTTTTGAGTTGGTTTTCTCAAGAAGTTCAACAGAAGAAACCTGTTATATAAAAAATTCTTCAGAAGTACAGGAAGGAGGGATTTTATACTTCATATTTCTTCTCACTCAAAAAAAACCACTAATTCGCAGCAACAAAGGTAGTCAGGCTAGAGAGAGAGAGGGTCTTCTCTGTGTCATAGGCCTACATGTATTACTAGGCGATCCAGCTCAAGCCAAGGATCTAATAATTTGCAAGGGTTGAAAAGAACAAGCATCAACCACATCTACCTGCTCAAGCAATTAGGTCACCAGAGGACTGTAAAAGTTTGAGCACTAACAAATTTGTCTCTGCCACAGTATAGGCCTGGCACAGAGTTCTCCACTTTGTTGGAAACAAAACATGCAACTTCAAGATGAGGAGAGCACTGAACTCTTCATACTTGCATGGAGACTGGGGTTGGGGCACACAAACCCCCACCTCTGATTTAAATTGTTGAGAGAAGCAGGTAATACATTAGTCAAGTTTCATTTATTTACTCATTTCCAGGGAAAGCAAAACCAAGAGCATTGTGACCACATCACCTTGTACTCATAAGGAAACAGAGGAAGCAAAGCATGTATAACCACTGTTATGAAATGAAACAATGGGATTCATCATCAGACCACAGGAACCATACAGAAAGCACCGCGCTGTTAAATGTAGTAATGGTATCAACAGCATATATTCAAAGTGAGCATGACACAGTATTAGAAGACTTGATTTTTTAAAATATGTCTTCAAGTACATAAAAATGCATGTGAAAAAAAAAATAAAAATCAGACTTTATTTAAAGTGCCAAATAATGTAAAATTTGTCATATCAGTGGTTTAAGCATTTTAATGTGGGGGAGGTGAGGGGAGAAAGAAAAAACACTGAGCAGCCTATTTGCAACTGTAAAGCTAGCAGTAGCAAACAAACTGAGTGCAGCTGAATCATTCGACAGTTTTCTAAGTCTCTATACAAAGCTATTTCTATTATTACTGCACATGGGATGCCCCCTAGTGATAGAAGTAAATAGGTAAGACTTACATTTTACATTTTTTCCTCATCACTTTTTTTCCTAAACACAGAGCATACATTTGCACATTATTTATACTGCATTATTCCTCTGTCCTAGTATGATGTTTCATTAACAAATGATTATTGAAATGGGACTGGCATATGTTATAATTAAAGATTGTTACAGCATCCACAATTTTTAGTTTGGCTTCTGTTTATTGACAGCATTATTTATTATTTTTTCCCCACTTTACCACAATGCTTTAACATGGCTGGTATTTACACAAACTCAGAGAATATTTACTGGAAAATAGAAGCAGACTAGCCTTAAGTCTATATGACACATTTAATAAGTGATACATAAAGCTAGTTATCACAATGCATTACAGATGTTCACAAGACAATTCTTCTTCCCCAGTTGTATGCAACTCTAGACATAAGAGCTCTCTCAGACTGAAGTCTGAGATTTAAAAATCTTAAAGATTTTTATGACTAACAGTGAGATTTGCACTTAAATAAAACACACCTCAGATTTCAAACTGTGCTACACTAGCCTACTTGTTTTCTCCAATTGCTCGATGCTACACTCACAAAAATTGTATTTTCACTTCCTACTTTAGTTTGTACTATTAATTCTTAAGCTCATGTTCATGTAAATACCTGTACTGAGGTACTTAAGTGCCACTCTCCAATAACATGGCCTTCAATGTCCAGAATCCAACTTCAATAGAACTATGGGAAGTGCAGAAGTTTTAAGGAATACAGGTGTTAGAACTTCCTCCTATTTTGATTTTAAACAGAACTTGTACCAAATTACAATTTCACTAGGTCTCCTTTACCCCAGTCCTTTAACAAGAATTAAACCTTTTGCTCTCTTCCCTGCCAAGTGATGTGGATTTGGTTGTTTCTTTCACTGAGCACTCAAATACTACAGCAATTTGTGCTGCAAAGAAACCTGGTAATAGAGACAGTATGGCACTACAAAAGTAACCAGAGATTTTAAGAAATACACCAGTTTTGCATTGACTCCAGAACCTATTGGCTCAGAAAAGTCTGCAGGTGGCATCTTTTAAGATTCCACCTTCACAGCACTCTGTACACATTCCTCTCCTTTAACATTCAAGCAAGGTTCACCCCAACTAATTTTTTAGAACTTGACCCAAAATACTCTATGCACCTGCACGAGGAATAAAATAAAAAGGGAGAAAATCCAAATAAAGTACAGCTAGATTTTATAAATTCACAAATGTTCATTTACAGGTGGACTCAATGATCTTAAAGGCCTTTTCCAACCTAAATGATTCTGTGATTCTATAAATACTTATGAATAAAATGGTAACTCAATTTCTAGACACTGAATACAGTGAATCTACTTACCAAAACCATCTATGTCTAGATTATTATCAACAACAACATCCAGCAGTGAATCCCCAGGTTTTCCTTTGGCTGTTAGCTTGTCACCATCACGATTTATGAAATGGACAGTTATTTTATCTTCTGAGCTGAAAAAGAAAAGTTTAAAATGGAATTGAAGCAGGAGTTCTAGAAATTTTTATATCTTTAAAACAGATTGAATACTACTAAACTATCAACTCTAAGACCACAGAAACCTAAGTTATTGTCTTTTAGAAGCTGCAACAGGTACAGGCATTTATTGCTGTACATTGAACAAAGGCCATGAAAAATAAGAAAAAAACCCTTCGTTTGTGTTTTGTCACTAGAAGCTATATGGGATCCTGATGTTTTGCCTTTCACCAAAGAGACTCGAGCTATTTTATATTAGGTACAATATAAACAAGCTTATTTTAAAGGCTTCTCTCGACACCTTTCTGCAGGCTCTTGCTTTGGATTTATAAAATTTTATTTGTTCTCATCATTATCATTTAGTACAAATTTTACTGCTTAGAGCTTAAGACATTTTACTTTGTTAGTTCCACAATTTAAATCACCTCTCCTCCCCCAAAACGGAAATACTCCAGAAGCATTCTGCTTTTTTTTTGTGCAACAGATTCTCTTAGGATTTCATGTTGTAAATATTAATTCTAGTGAAGTTCAAAGTTTTGACACTGACTTCAAAGAGAGAAAGTTTTGTATTTTCCTGCTTTGCTTTTCAGATGATTATGTTTACTTAAAAAAAAAAGTCTCTTGCAGTCTGCATAGAACTTTAAGAATAAAGCTTTTAATATAGAAAAAAAGAGGAATTTTTTTTGTGTCCTGTATTATGTTAGTTCACATACAAATTAAAATTTAATATAATAATAAATAAAATACAGTCTGTTTTTAAGCAATCATTTTCTTTCCTATACTAAGTGAGCAAAACAAGAAAAACTTGTTGGTCTGTGATGAAACCTGTTAAGAGATGAGAATACAAACAGAGCAACTGAAAGCTAATGCAAAAATTTATGTTTCAATGTGAAATCCATGTTTAAGAACAGCATGCTTAATATTACCTTTAATCTTTATAGCAAATGTGGGCCTTGAGTGATTTATCATATGGAACGCATACAAGCTTGAATATCAAATTTCCCCCTGGAAAACTCTAACCTGGAGAGCTGAATTTGAAAGTGGCCATACTGAAGCATCAGTGAACAGATTATTTTTGGAACTGGCTGTAAAAGAAAATGTGGTTTTAGCCATCTGAGTCCTAGCTTGTTTTGAAAAACAACAAATGTTTGTTGCTCTAGACTTAATCTACTTCCCACAACTGCAAGCTCAGTTGGCACCAGTACGTGCCATGATTCATTATGATGTCATGTTCAATCCTTGTCATATTATCCCTCAGTCCATCCTCCAGAAGGCAGCCACAAGCTACCATTAACTACAAATTCATTCCAAAATGATCATCAATAATGAAGGATTGACCTTGTTGATCTACAGAATGCAACTGAAGCATGCACTACAATAAAATTCAGAAACATTAAAGATATATCTTTACAACATGTAATTCATGTTGCACAGTCACCTGTGATATCAAAGGACCACCTCCAGCAAACCATTCTATGGGTGTTTAAGTTACCACTCTGGTCTTCATTTTGCTCCTCTGCTGTGCTAACACCTCCCACAGCACAATCAAGGAAACAAGCACTTCTTAAATGTACTAGTACAAAATTCACCACCTCCACCGGTAGCTCAAGACTGATGGGTTTAGATGGCATCTGGAAAGGTATAGATTTACATTCTGACAGTCAAAGTAAACTACTGACAGTGTAATTTTAAACTGCTTCCAAAAGTCCTTCCAGAACTCACTGAAATACACCCTCCTTTACCGAAATTTTTCTGTCAGCATGACAACCACAACCCTGACAGGACACACAATGCAAGATACACTTTCATTTATAGGCAGGCATTCTCTGCCCAAGGTATAGACATGGCAAGTACTAAACATTTGTTCAATATCCAAAACATACCCTTTCCTTTATTATAGGATGAGGCAATCACAAGAAATATGGTGTTTTGCTGATCTAGGATGCCAATTAAACTCAGACACCAGAGTGAAAAGCGTAGGCTTATTTTAATAACCAAGTAACACAGAAAATAACCAGTGAGAAAAATACGAAATAGTATCCTTAATTATTACTACATAAATTACAGAAAACAAGAATAAGCAAGGTAACGCACCTCATCATTACTACATGATGGGGAGAATAGTGATTAAGAAAGATAGATCACCACTTACATACGTTACCAACATCCAGATCCAGGGGAGCCCTGGTTGCAGCAAGGATTTGGAGTACCTTTCCCTGCAAGTGAGAAGTCCTACGTGATGCATTCATCTGTAGCTGAGGCATCCAAAGTCGCTGCAAGAGGGTCCAGCCTTATATACCAAAAAATCAGCAAGTCAAAATGACCGGCACCTTTGTTTTGAGTGGAAACATCTGGTTTCATCCTCTTGTTAGATTCCACCCAAGGCCTGGCCAGAGCTCAGGGGTGCAGGGGGGAGAACCAAGGGAGTTTCCAACAAGGTCAAACACTTGGGTTCTCAGCCTTTAACAAGGCCATACAAGGAAACCTGGATACATTCTCATGACATTTCATCCTGACTCTTGACTATATTTTGTCTAAACTACATCTTTCACTAATGAACATACATATTTCGTTAATGATCTGATACTAATAATAAGCGCTAATGGTAATACAGATTTTACTAGTTAGCAGATTCTAATAATGGATAACATTTGGTTGTGAGGTTCATCTTTGTTTCAGAGCCTGTTATTCAGGACCTAGCACTACACATGGATTGAACAGCAAGATGTCTGCCCATCCATTAGATCAGTGGAACCTTTGTAAAAGACAAGTCGTCCCCCTCCCAATTTTCACAACACACCTGAAACTGTCTTCATCTGTGCCTACACTTTAATCTGGCATAACACCACAGTGTCACAAGAAGAACAGTCCAGCCCTCCCTCCTTTGTTCCTTTTTATCTCTAGCGCTCACACTGTCATGCAGTAAACTGGCTCTGGAGACAAAATTGGCTGAAACTCAACCTTCACATATGAATGTCAGAACCCGTACAGGGTCAGATCTGCCCCTTAAATGAAATTTACATCAGCTTGAAAAAATTGTGTTACTACAACTTTAGAATGCAATAACATAACCTAAACTTCATGATCAGCTTAAACTGATCTTTCTAATATAAAAATGTGGGTTTGGGTGATTCACACTCCAAACTGCCCTGCCTACACCGATACTATCACAAGTCAACTCATTTCGATAATCTGGCTGAAAAAAAATCAACCGTAAAAACAGAGTAGTCCCAGATGAACCAGCAAGCAAAACTGACAGAATTGCCACTGCCCACAACAAAAATGAGGAAAGAGGAGTGGGATCCCCTAGTAACAATCTTACATGAGCTTCAGGCAGTTGTAGAACTGCAGCATGGCTGTGCATGCCTAACCAGTGCAGCATGCAGCAAGGGGACAAACTGAAGTACCACCATTAAGTCACCAACTTTTGTTAAAGAGCACTATAGTAATTAATCTTTTCTACAGGACCTAATTCACCCTGGCTGATAAATGAAACTAAAAGCTATTTGTAATTAAGTTAGAGATAGCCTTAAGTCTTCCAGTAGAATCTGTTCTTCTGCTATTGCCATCTTTACCATTCTTCACATAGCCAAAATGTTTAATTAAGAAAAAAAAAAAAAAATCACTGAGGTTTTATTGTGCATGAGTGAGTGGTGAAAGTACTTTCAGAAGTGTGTGTACATAATATCAGACATTCAAAACACACACTGTGCAGATCTTTTCAATAACTGGGAGATACCATTAAAAAATAACAACCAACACACCTGCATGAAACAGCATTCAGTCTTTATAAATTTCAAGTAACATGGCTTTTGTCTACCTAGACATTGTTTGCATGAGGAAAAAAAACAACCGAACACCACCATACTGTGAACTAGTCACAGACAATTAACATGAAACACGTGCCAGGTCTATGGAACTATAAATAGCCTCAGGAAGAACAAAACATATTTTGTGTAATCTGCATAAAGCACAAATATCCCAATTCACGCTCAGATGAACCTTTTTTACCAGATGTAAAACACAATTTATTTCTTGATATGGTTGCTACAGTACTATCAGCTTTGTTATCAAGCTTCACTACCCTAAATTAAGCATACTGCAAATGCACAGAGCACCAGAGAACTGTAAATGCTGTTCATTGTTTCTCCCATGCAAAAAAGAGCAAGTACTGCAAGATTCCTGACAGCTACCCTTAAAAAAAAAAGTATCCTTCTGAATCTTCAGCTATTACTTTCAAGTTAAGCATCACCTTTTACATTCCTCCAAACAAAACAAAGATAACAACTGTAGCCTGAAGTAGCACATGGTGAGACCAACTCTATTATTACCAGATCTTTTATTAAATGGTAAATCTAACAGCCCTCCCTAATTGCCTGAAGAGTTTAATGAATGAAACTATTATACAGGGCTCAATTAAAATGCGGAAGTTATAAATCTGAACTAATCTTTAAAGCATGCAGTAATTATGTTGTGCACCAAAGGTACTGTGCAGCTATCTGAACTGGTATAAAAGAATTCTAAGATAATTACTGTTCACCATAAAATGAAGGATAGCGGATAAAAGTGGAGCAAGAGAAAGAATGAAACGGAAATGAAAACGGAACACCTGATGTTTCACTGAAACGCCTGGAAACCTCTGCTCACAGGAATCACCTCAGCTGATGATTTTATACAGCTAGGTCTTCATGCTCTAGACACAAATACAGTTAACTCTACACATAAAAACAATACTATATCTTTTTACTGGAATAACACTGACTATATAAAGTTCAGGATCTGGGTCTCAAATACAATATCCAGAAGTTGTAGGACTAGAGAAAACAACCTGCACATAAATGGAGAAAACGCTAACATTGGAAAGAAACAAGGATTTTTCTTTTTCTCCCAAATCACTCAGCCAGGTTGTATAGAATATATATACAAAACATCTGAGATACTTGCTTGTGTGAGCTCTTTTGCTGGTGTGCTTGGGCAATGAATGTGAATAAATTGCAATCTGTATTCAGTCTGTGAAAGACCTGAGGGATTACAAGTCTAACATTAAGACATTAATGTTTTCCCTTTTTAGTATTGTTTTCCCTCCCATTTTTACCCTGTTCAGTAATTTTACTAACTTTTAAAAACTTGAAAATACTTCACAAAGGTATTTTGTTTTTTTGAATTAAAAACCGTGAGTCAGGGACCTCACAATAACTGATCACCAGGGCAATCATTCAGTGGACACTTAGAGTCCTAGATCAAAGTTAGTCTCTCCACATTAAAAGTATCTGCTGGAACAAAGTAAGAGAGCACATACAGGAGAGTTTAAAAGCAAATTATTGAAACAACTTTGATGGCAAGGGCACTACCCAACTATCTGGAAACAGGCTAGGCTACACCACCTGGTGTTGGGCATCCGAGTGCAGGTCCTGTTCCAAGTCAAAGAAACTTCTCCAGCAAGCAAGTAAATTAAGCTTTTAAAGCTTCTGTATTTTAAATGCTGACAGTTAACTGTAGACTCTGACCTATCTTTGACTATACAAGCCAGAAGACCATGCATAAACACAGTCTGAATACACGTACCAAGCGGCAAATCTGTAGCTGTGGGCTGTGGAATATTAAATGTCTACAGATTTAATGCATTCTGAAACACCTACTCATACATACTGGTGAAGAGAGGAGGGGTTCTGCACACTTAGATGTACAAGTGGTCTTCAGTAAAGAAAAGCTATACCAAAGGCAGAAGAGATCTTCAGTATTGAGTTCTCGCTGATATGTGCTCTACTTTCTACCAGAAGGCTAGGAGACTTTCACCAGGAAAAAAAAAAAAAAAAAAAAAAAAAAAA
>NW_020799091.1:17204280-17225880 GCF_003259725.1 Athene cunicularia | reverse complement strand
GGGGAGGGGCGGGGGCAAAGTCCCGCCGCTTACGCCTCCGGCGCGAGCTGCGGCGATTCTCGCAGCCGGCTACGTAGCGCACGCCCCGCCCCCCCCGACGGCGGTGAGAGGGGACCGCGCGACGGGAAGAGCGGGGTTACGCAAAGTGCGCGGCGATGCGCTGAGGGAAGGGGCCGGGCCTTACGGAAAAGGCGCAAGGCTTGCGGTGGGGCCTTGTCCGCCACCGGCTTCCCTTCCGCTTCCCTCTTGCTCCCTCAGACCGCGCTGTAGGCCGGTGAAAGCTCTCTGGTTCCCAAATACGAGACCTAGCTCCAGTCTTTCTGGGAAGATGGTCCCGTGGAGCCCGACGTGTCCTGCCCCCCCGACGGGTTGGGTCTGTGGGGGATTTCTTATCACGGCTCAGGCAAGGGCTCAGTGGGGTCCCTGCCTGACAGGTGCTGTGGAGGTGGCACCCAAGAAGTCGACACTGCATCCCAGACGCCCCTTTGGGAGACCTGGCCTAGGAGGGACTGGGATCCTCGGGTCCAGGCAGAAGCACGGCCCCAGAGAAGTGTTGCTGGCAGCTCAGGGGTCTCACCTGTCCACCGGGCTTTCCAGGCAGATCCACTGAGGAGCTGCCAGTTCCCCATTATTATTATTTCTTATGACAGAAGCAAACTTCTAAAGCCCAGGCATCAGCAAGGGGTCAGCAATGCTGTCAGAGGTTTTAAGAGGAGGTGAGCATTCCTGGTGAATGGCTCAAATACTGATGAAAACGGAAAGATTAAAACAAAAAGAAACATTTTACAGGACAAGGCCTTGAGAGGGGATAATAGGCTCAAAGACAGTAGAGCTCCACAAAACAAGATAAAAAGACACAACCTGGAATTGAGGAACAAGGAAACTTCCCTTGGTTGTGTGCTCGGAGATACCATAAAGACTGCCCAAGTTGTGTCCTGTAGATTAATTATCTCATAATAATGTGAAAACCACACCTCTTGGTGAGAAAAAGTCTTATGCAGAATAATAAGATACTGTAAATCGAGTCGAGGCACATTGTTAACCAATGAGGAAAAAAGTGATAAGAAACTAACTAATGGTCATTAATTAAATGTGTATTCCTGTAGTTTGAAGTGTGTGTGTCGTTTACCAGTGTGTGATGTGCTAGTTTTGTGGAATTACCACATAGCACCCATCTCTGTGCAGATATGGACTAAACAAATATCTTGACCCTGTGTTTTTTTGGATCATTGCACACTGGGTAAAAGAACCCATATTTTGGGACAACAGTACCAGTATGTGCAACAGGAAATTTTGAGATTTCCTGAGCAATTACAGACTGCACATGTACACTTCATTTGGCTCTCTGCAATGTTCACTTTGCTCTACTAGTTTTGATTAGATGGTTATGTAGATTCCCTTCACTCTACCACACCCAGACTGGAGAGTGCTGAGTGAATGAGGAAGAAATAGAGCATTTACTTCAAAATAATTCATTCAAACAGGAGTGTAATTAAATGGGGAAATGGAGGAAATGTTGTTTATCTCTGATGCACTTGAGGTAGCTAAGATTATTCCTTATGATTTTTGTTGCACCTCTGTAAGATCAAAGAAGAAGATAACAATATACAATATCACTTAAACTGGTATATTTTCTTTAAGGAGAAGGTTGTGGTGGAGATGTCAAGAGCCTCCAGGCTGTCTGGCCATGAAACAAGTGACTTCAATGTGGCTGTTTTCTTTGCTTCATGTATAAGGCTCCTACCCTCTAAGTTAGAGTCAATGTCATTAGAGGGATTCCCTTTACCTATTACAGATACAGTGAACATAATATTTTACATAGTCTGAATCTTGTCTTTTAAGCTTTATTTCAATTATTGCTATGTCAAAGTAGCTTTTATGGGACCCATGCTGTATGAATCCTGTTATACCAAATTTATTTCACATCATTATCTTTTACAATCCAGTATTCTTTCCATAAAAAGAAATGTAGTGCTGTCCCCATCTGGATTTAGCATAGAATTTTCAAAGTGTTACAATTACCTAGGTGCACAGTGAATCTCTACATTTCAGCTGACTGAGGCTGACCTTTTTTTCTAGGCAATTTCATTAAAAACTGTACCTGTCACAGAGGCTGCAGTAACTTTACACAGGTTGCCACTGTGTAATACAGGCAGAATAGCTCTCAGTCTACTAGCAAAATAAATGCATTTGTTCAGATATACAGTTTGTAGAATAATATTTTTAAATATAACTCAATGCACTCAATATGTTTTTTAACTCATATGAATATAAATTCAGTTAACATGTTAATATATCATAGAGTGGTCACTGAAATAAATACTCTGAGGGCCAGATCCTCAGCTAGTATGCTGGTATCCCCTCACCCATGCTGAGCTCTTTTTCATTAGGTTTCACTCTTTTGCAACACAAAATAACGTGGCTACAAATAATACAGCTTATTTCAATATTGTCACTACAGCATAGGGTCATATATGCATACTTGTAAAGCAATATATCACTAAAATACAGCTTTATGTGGACTTCTAATACTGTAAAGCCAAAAAACCACATGAGATAATCTAGTCTGACTTTAACCAGAAGGCTACTTGTCATAAATTAATGGTTAATGCAGGAAATAAGTCTGAAAGGGACCCTCTGGACCTTCTAGTGTAAACCTTTACAGTCACATGCAACTCAAGTAACTAAATATAGAGGTATTTATTTGTTTCTTAAAGTTTTCTTGCTGATATTAAGAGCACTGAAAAACTGTCCCAAAATTTCACTCCTTGGAAGAGTAGAAGGCCTAATTATTTATTAATTTTCAAATAATTGATTTTATTAGTTTAATTCTTAGTATAGGATTATTTACACCAATGTGTCCCTGGCCAGTGCTGCCCTTGAGTTTAAACAGTTTTTGTTCTTTGTGATGTTCACCCATCATTTGTTCTACTCCATCCAGCCCTTTTATTTTAGCCTGTTGTTACTAGTCTTCTTTCATAAGACAGGAAACTCTTATTATTCTCCTGATTAGCCCACTGAACCATTTGTACATATGTTAGTTTGAATTTACCCTTGTTAAACATGGGTGACTAGTTAGTACATTAACTTCAGGTCTTGTACAGTGTCTCTGATAGAAATGTGTGGCCCTGATACATCCTAGGATTGTATTTGATTATTTTTCATGTACACATCAAATTAATAGCTTCAAATCATTCTGTGATCAGTTAATAACCAAGATGTCCCTTGCTGCTTCTCATTAATGAAGCCATCGTTAACAGCAAGAATTCTTGATTCCCCCAAACTGAATACAGTAAGCTCTTTGAATTTTGCTTCGATCTACTTCATGTGGGATTTTCATTCATACACTATTTTAATGAAGAAGGCCATTCCCATTAACCAGCTTTACCCCTGTGTTGGACGTGTTCCATAGCCCTGTTCCAGCCCTCAGACTGTCATGGCCCCAAGCACGTTACCCCCTTGCAGAAGTTTAGTTGGCAGAGTCCAAGGTCAGCTCCTACACTGATAAGAGCAGTTGTGAAAAAAAGCTAGGAGTGAGGGCCTGCCTCTCCCTTCCCTTGAGAGCCACTTTTAAGCTGAGGCTTTGTGCTGGCCTTTGCGCTGCTATGCAGCTGTGAAGCAGCTCTGTTTGCACTGTCTTGCACCTCTGCAAGTCTGGCCCCGATCCAGACTTGCTGACTTGGCATCCTGGTTTGGCCTCAGACCTGCCTTGTCACTGCAGCCCTGCTGTGTGACCACTGGACTATGTCTGACCCTGACACAACCCAATCTCAACCTAATCTTGACCCTGTCTTGCTGGTCCACATTCTGGCTCCTTGTTGGTGAGGTGACTGCTTTCACTGGCCTTGGTATTGTGCTTAGCTCCTGGCACACCTTCTGTTGCAGAGCAGCCAACTCTTGCTGCTCCCTGACATCCCCCACCCACAGACACAGAATCCTCCTAATTCCTTTGTACTCTATATAAATGTATGCTTTTGGGTGGGCAAGCTTGAAGAAAATGGTGGAGCAAATTAGGTCAAGATACCTTGATGAAATAAGAGTAGCACAATGAAATAAAAAGGAGAAAAATTAAAAACAGTGTGTACCTAATATCTCTGAATCTCAGCTTGGTTGTGTCCAAGTTTTTGTTGCTTGTCTCCATGGCACATTCACTCTAATAGTAAACACTTTGCGAGAGATGCTTCATCTTTCCTATGCATTTGTGTAGGTTCTTGCACATTGGGAAACAGATGTAATACAAACTTTTAAAAAATAATTATATCCTCCAGTTCTTTACTATTTTCAAGTTTGTATTTGTAGGAGGCCAACAAACCACTAGATGGCAAACAATTTCAGCAAGATAATACACAGGTATTCACACCATCTTCTATCCTCAGCTTTGGCTTTGAGGCCATGGAGCGTAACCCCATGGCAATTTATAGAAATCTGGGGTGAAGCTGATACAGTCCTCCTCCCTGCCTCTCCCTCCCTTTTGCTGTTCTAGTATTGTTGACTCAGCTGTAGGATGGATTCATTAATGCAAAAACTAACCTAAGGAAAACGGAAAAAAAAAAAAAAAAAAGGAAAAAGAAGAAAGTAATTGGTTTCCAGCCTACAGACCCCCTGTGCAAAACAAGATGTATTCTGGGAGAACAGCAGTCCCAGCCTGGGTTGTTTTATGCTGCTAAGCGAAGGTACCACATACCCTTCTATTGAGCATAAAATTACAAGGTTCAGGATGATAAAAACATTACATATGTATACCAATGATCAGCAAATAATTTCTGTAAGTTACTACAGATGATCTCTCTGAGTCCTGGTTTTCTATCCACAAGAGACATGGCATGAATGCATATTTACACAATGCAAATCCAACTGTTCTTTAAAGAGTTTTGAAAATAGCAAATCCACCAAGTAATCAGACTATATAATTAGCTTTTCTGGTCATTATCAAAGTTCTGTGTGAACATGTGTTTTTACCTGGATTTTCTTGGAAGCAAAATTGTGTCAAATTATCCCTTTCAGTTGACATACTCAAGGAGATCCAGAAAAAGGAAAGGATCCATGGTCCGTGTGGAGCTTTCCTTTTGTGATCATCTCTTGTAAACTGACATGGGAGCAGAATCATCTCATCCAAAGTTTCTTCTCTAAGGTAGCAGAATTTGTGGTATCCTAGGATTCCCCACTCTGTTTTTTTGGCATGACTCTTCAGTTCAGTCCTCTAGCTACAGTCTCTCTTTGATTACAAAGGTGCAACTAAGCCTCACAAAAAAAGGTGGGAGAGCTGTGGGCCACATTACTTCACCTTGGCAACCTTCATGTGACTGGGTGGGGGTAGAAGTGGTCATGTTTGTTCCTCCAAACTATGCCACCTCTTCAACTTGATTTTTCTAATTCTGAAACCAGGTAAATGACCAAGGTCTTTCTCTCCACCTGCCTCCGACAGTTCAGTAATACAGATCTTGATCTATTTTTAAGCAATCAAACAATGTAATTGATCATAGGACATTAATAAAATGACCAAAGAAGGGTTGTGAAAGAATGCCAGGAAGTGATAAAGGAACTGGTAAAGCTGACAGAGTGACCCTGAAGAAGCAACACTGTAATTAAAGCAAGAAAAAAATGAGCTAAGCGTGAGGGATGACCAAAAAAACCCAAAACAACAAAACAAACCAAAAAAAACCCCAACCCCCAAAAAAAAGAGAATACCAAGATAAGTGCATAGGAACAAAAGCTTCTAATTGAACCAAAGAGAGAACTACATGAACTATGAGTGAGCTTTCCTCATCAACATAGTAAAAACACACCCTCAAGTAGGAAAAAGCTCCCTACCAAGAAAAGCCCCTTCCTCACTGAAATTGAAAAATTAGGATACTGTGACTTCAAATTGAGATGTTGTTAACCAATGAGGAACAAAGTGGTAAGAAACTAACCAATGGCCATTATATTAAATGTGTATCCTTGTAGTTTGAAGTGTATAAATATGTTGCTTGCCTGTGTGCAGTGCATTAGCTTTGTGGAATTACCACGTAGCAAATCCATATACCTTGTTAGCCTCTGTACTTTCTTTTGCATTCTTGTGGATTCGTCAAGACAATCTTTGCATTCGAATGGGAAAGCACTACCACTGGAAGAAAAGTACAACTGTTTTGGATGGTACTCTCCCAAGGATTCAAGAACAGCTCTACCTTGTTTGGTAACATAGTGGCAAAGGAACTGGAGTAATGGCAAGGTAACAACAACAATGTGCCCCTGTTGCGGTATGTTGATGACATACTAATTGGAGCAGACAGTGAGAAGGATTGTTTAGAGGCTACTGTTAGTTTGTTAAATTATCTAGGGTTGGCAGTGTATAGAGTCTCTAAGAAAAAGGCCCAGATAGCAAAAGAAAAGGTTCAATACTTGGATTTTGAGGTATCTAAAAAACAGAGGGAATGGGGTCAAAATGAAAATAAGCTGTGTGCCGAATTGCTATGCCTGAGTCTAAGAAATGATTGAGATGGTTCTTAGGAATAGCAGGGTTTTGTTGCCTATGGATTCTGAGCTTTGAGTTGATAGCCAAGACTTTAAACAATGCTATTAAGGGGCCAGGAGAATTGCTGGAATGAACCTCTGAGTGCTGAAGGAGCTTGGAAGACATAAAAAGGGAAATTGATGGAGGATTCTACTTTAGGCTTACCAGACATGACAAAGCCTTTCCAGCTATATGTGCAAGACAGCACGTGGTCCTAGGAGTAATGACTCAAATACTTGGAAGCTGGGAGAGACCAATGGCTTACTTTTCCAAACAGATTGATGAGATGAGCAAGGGTTGGCCTGCTTGTCTTTGAGCCATAGCAGCTACCACTTTGCTGATACAGGAAGCATGAAAGCTCACCCTGGAACAACTCATAACAGTATTGGTACCTTCTGTGGTTTTAGCTATTTATGGATGGCAAAGGGCAGCACTGGATATCTCCAGGTCAGTTGGAAAAATACCAGGCCTTCCTAATAGATCCAGAAGAGGTGACTCTGGATGTGGTATCTACGCTGAACCCAGCCACTTTGATGCCTATAGCTGAACAGGAACCCTTGCAACATGATTGCTTAACTGTGATTGAACAAGTTTGTGATAGTGGCCCAGATCTAAAAGATGAATCATTAGAAAATGCAGATTTGGAATTATTTTTGGGACGACAGTTTTGACAACACAACCAATCATAAATGGGCAGAGATTCAGTCTGTAGCTGAGTGAGTGGGACACTCAGGCTGAGCACTTTGTTGTTACCTTCAGCCCAGGAGCATAGGACTTGAGAGCATTGAGGTCTGAAGTAACCCATGCTTCAAAGAAGGCAGGAATATCAAGGAGAGGTCATCAACCAATGAAGAATTAGTGGATAGGTAAAATGCGCATGGGGTGGTGGTTTTTATTTTGGGAATTAAAGTGGTTTGTAAGCCTTTCTGTAAAAGGCAGGTAATCTTGAGTACCATCAAAATGTGTGTGTAGCTGCCAAGTGATTCTGCAGCTGAAGGGACATTTGGGAACTTTGGCACTGGTGGTGAGGATCCGGTAACTGCGGTGCAGCAGGGCAGGAGGGTGTTTTGTTTGCAATTGCTTTGTCTTTGCTGGTTTTACTATAGCACCTGAAATACAGCAGGAAACAGATAGAAATGTTTGGAGTTTTGTCATTCAAAGAGGTTGAGCTCTGGAAGTAAGCCAGAGCCTGGTGTTATCCACTCAGAGAGGAGAGCTGAGGAGGTGGGTCTGTCTTGTGACAGGAAGGTGAATTGCTGCCATGGAATTTTGCTAAACTATAAATAATTTGTTGCTTCAAAGCCATGGTTCTGTCATACGTAAGAGACTGCAAAATCTATGTGGGAATTTGCATCTCTTGAGTAGGGGATTTTAAATTTAGTTGTCTGAAAGTCTTGGTACTCTTTAATAGAAGAATGTATGAGGTTTTCCCCAGGAAAACTTTTCTTACTCTTCTGAATTTCTGAAATCCTTCTACTTCATGTTATGCATAACAGTGCATAGCAACAGCTCCCTCCTATGATAAATTGAAAAAGTGCATAGACAGTTTAATCTGGAATTTTCAAAACAAAGCAGAATTTGTCATGGCTGAGTTAGAGCCAGATTTCCATTGTGAATATTTGTCTCCATCAACAGAGGATCTTAAAGTGTGTTCAAAATACAACTGTACAATGTCATGAAAGGCAAATTCACTGCAGCCTGTAAATATAAAACCATCATGTCCAGCTCATGTCTGAAGTCCTTGATCTTCAGGTTGTTGGGATATGGGAAGGTATTCTGGGGAAGTCAATACCTGCTCTGTTCTCACATTCTTCTCCAGGTGTTGACTTTCACAGTTGCTGGAGACAAAATACTGGGCTTGAGGGACCTTTGGTCTAACATAAAATGGACTTTTCTTTGGTATAACTCCTTTCTAGTTTTAATGCATATAACACCCTGAACTTGAAGTTGTGCTGTTCTTACTGGAGGACAGGAGTTGAGGACCAAAATTAATGAAATATTTTTCACTACTTCCAGTGTCCCAACTCCTTATCAAGACAATAATTAGAGTCTCAATTAAAAAAGCCGTTTTCTGACTGCACAAGATTCATATTGACAATGAATTACAGCCTGATATCCACTCCTGTTGCCTACTGGTGCCCACTTCTCATTTCCATGGATAATGCTGTTATGAATTATCAGTGACATATCTTTACTGCCTTCCCAGGAGTCTTTACAGTTGTTGTGTAAGAACATGCGCAACAAAGTGTAAGCAAAAGCTCTCCATTAAGCAAGGATGTTGATTGCTGTAGATGATGCAAGTCCTGCTGTCCTGTCAGTAGCAAGCAGAGTGAGTGATGTATGAGGTCCTGCTGGTCTTTACTACCTTCGAAAAATACATCTTCTTATAGCCTGCTAGGAAGGAATGCATTTACTTTTAGTGGTAGCCTGTTGGTTTGTAATGAGAAGCAGCTCAATTGCACATGAGAAAGGCTTTAGTATAAGATTCTTAGAGAAAGTGTGATGCAGATAGGTAGTGTGCTAAGGCAGGAGGTGTGTGTGTCCACCAGGAGGCATAGCAAGCTAGTGCTCCATCTTGCTCGTAGCCCTGAACGCACTGTGTATACCAGCGGTGAAGGGAGGCAAAATTTTTCAACAGATTTTTACATCTGGAAGTAGGAAATTGAGAGATTTCTAAAATAAAAATGAAAATGTATAGAACTGACAAGAAACTGAAGTAATAAAATGCATATATATCAAATCGTTCTCTGGTCAAAGGCTATGATTTGCAATACATTTTGTTGCTGTTGTTTACAGTCATTGGGAAATCATAATTGATATGACTGAAAATAAAAATGCTAATCAGTGTATAAAGCAATACTGGGGCTCATCTTCTTAAGGTATAAATCAGCAGTTATGTAAGAGGGCAAGTTAGATACCTATATGTACATATGGAGAAGGAAAAGTTTTGATGCTGCAAGCATCTATGCGTGTGAATGATCATATCTGTTGTATCTTAAAAATATAAAAGAGATTACAAAACCAGCCAGAGGCTTACTGGTAAGTACTTGTGCATTTGGGACTCCATGGGAATCCAGGTTGTAATAATCTTATCAGTTCTACTTCTTCTCCAGCAGTGTAACTGGGGTTAGAAACAATGATCCTTCTCTCTGACACCCTAGGAGCATGTGTATCACATCACGAATGTGAACAGTGGTGTTTGCAAAGCTGCTAAATTTTGTAATTTTTAAAGTACTGTAATCAAAGCTGCCTTTCTGTCATTTCAAAATCAGGTCATCTGCTAGGAATTGAAAACCTAAAACCAAGCAAACAAAAAGTTCTCTTTCCAGGCTTGAAGAGAAACATGAATATAAGAGCACAAAAAGGAAATAAAGAGAACCCCAAACTATTATTAAGGCCTCATGAGGGTTGTGTTTTTTTTTTTAATGCCGGTCTCATGACTTTCTGGGAACTGATTTATTGAAAGCCTTGGTTTGGCAATTCTGTGCTTGGCTAGCTTGGGCTTGACCCAAGTCCCCTTTTTTCTTGGCAGCACTTAAAACAGTTGAGATGTAGCCTATGCTCCTTCGTAATCCAAGATTACTGTGTGCAGTCAAGAACCCTTAAGCATGGGAAATGAACAAAGTGACCCAAAACCATGGGGCCCGGCTGGTGGTGCAGACTGTGGGGCTGGAGTGAAGAGCAAGGGCCTGCTCTGCTTCCCTGGGACCAGCTTCTACGTGGGTTTAGTGCAGCTGACACACTCTGGCTGGTGTAGAAATCCTGTTTTACTTTTAAATTGCGCTTGTTTAGCTGGCAGTAATCCAACTGCTGGAAACTCAGTTGCGTAGAGAGAACTCATCTGATATTTCCAGTTCTTCAGCATTTACACAAGCTGCTGCTGTACACCAAACAGACACAGTGTGCGTCCATCTCCTGCAGCAGGTCATGTCCTGCTGGAACAGTGCAGCAGCAGTGCCAGGCATTTTCATGACCGTTCAGCAGTCTCAGCAGTAAGGCAGCAATAAAACAATGCTTCCAATGTATTGCACTGGCTTTGCCTGTCAGCTCTTATTTCAAGGCAGAGCACTCTGCTGGTGTATATGTACAATATAGTAGGTTTCTCTTGCACTGCTCCTAGGGGTCTTAGCCAAACTGTTGGCATGAGGCTGGAGTTAGTAACCCATTAGCAGTACCACCATCGTTCCAAACTGCTGAGGTAGCACTGTACCATATTACTTTTTTATACACTTCTGTTTTCTATATAGAAACAAGGGTAACAGAATCATGCAAGTCTCAAGTCTTAAAACAGGCCAAATTCTTTGCTTTGAACTGGCACAGCTGTGAAGTTAGCAGAGTCCTGCTGCATTACACCAGCACAGAGCTGGTCTAACCGTCATGATGCAGAGGCTTATGCAAAAACAAGTAAAAGCTCCAGTTCTTACACCCTGTGTGATTAAGCATGATATTTTTTTTAGTAACCTTAATATCAAATGTCTTTTAAAGTTTCCTGATAACATTCTGGTCTGCTGCCTGCCTGCAGTGTTTGTTGCACTAGACAGCTTTTATCTGTAGACTGGTGTCATACTAAGGTGGAAGAAACTTGAACTATCCATTTATATAATGGTGAAGCAAATGCTTTTCCAGAAATTGCTATTGGTTTATCGAGGGAGGGTGGGGATGTATGGGCTGTTTCCTGAGCCACCACTGTTGCAGTCATTGTGGACCTGCTTGTGTCTTTGCCATTTGCTAGCTGGGACATCCAATTAATTAGACTGAACTTGTTTCCTTTTGTATCTACCCATCCTGGTTTAATAGTTTGGAGAATGTGTATGAAAGACTGAAGTTTCTGGCACTGCAAACATATGAATAGTTTTATTCAAAAGACTAGTCTCACTGCATGAACGACCAAGACACAAGAGCTAAAGCAAAAATACTTGGATTTTTATCTCTGTATTATTGCAAAACACTCAAATTTTACTGAAGCAAAAATGCTTCAATTCAAACACCAGGTCACAGAGTTCTGTGCTTTTATGTGAGTGTATTATATTTTAATAGAAGTACAACGAAGGTTAGCAGTTATAACAGTACCACCCATACCCTGGAGCACAACCTGTGTCAAAGTGTGCCTGTTCCTCACACAGATGTCAGTGTCTCAGGCAGCCTGTGTGACACCTGCAGAAATGCTCAGCCCAAAACTGAGCTGTACTTACTGTGAAGCAACCTCTGAGGTGTGCTTGCTTGCTCTCAGATCCCTATACCCTAGCAGGTAGCTTGACGCTGCACAGCTGGGTTTATGCCTGACAGAGTGCATAGTACTGCAGAGTACTCTATTCCAGAGGAAGAGTATGGAGCATCCCTCAAAGGACAACTGAGATACACCCATTCAGACCAAATATGAAACTAGAATTAACCCACATCCTTCTCTGCAGTATCAATGTCTCAGGTGCATCTTCCTCTGCTTCACAAGAAAAAAATTTGGGGGGAAATCCTGTGTTCTCTTCCCAGACTTTGGCTAGAGCTCTGACATCTTGTGTAAAGAAGTATAATGGTCTCAGCTTAATTTAGGGTAAACAGTATTTTGTAATCCACCTTTGCTTGTTTTGCTGAATTATCTTTCTTGTACCACAGATTTGTTATTGGCTTTGCCTACTGTATAGGAAAAATACAGTCCAGTGGTTTAGATTTCACTGAATCTGGAAGAATTAAGACTGCCAGTTCTGCAGACCAAAATGCATATGAGCAGTTCTTTGACTAAAATGATCAAGGCTACTAATGAGATGAGACTCAGGTCTTATGAGACTAATTTTACTCTGTATTTTAACTTACTGCAATAGAATGTAGTGAGTCTTAACGTAATAGATTACATTAGATACTACACAAATATTTTTGTAACTGGTTTCTGAATATATTAAGATACAGATTAGCAGGTTGAGTATCTTAAACTGCCATCAGATTTTGTCTATGTGGGAGAAGGAATATCAAAACAAGTATTTGCAGATACAGAGAACTTTAACGAATCTTGGGTGGAACACTGACAGACCCTTCCACAGGGAATGGTAAAGATTTCGAGGATCTTAATTGCAATCTTAATTAGTGATTGCATTTTAATTGCTAAACAGAGCTATAAACAGGAATCTAACTCATCATTTTAATGGATCATTTTCATGGTCTGTTTCATTTGCAGACAAGGGTTTCTGAGCCCCAATATTTGTGTAGTAACACCTGAAATGGATCTCTGCATAAATGAATTTCCCAAAAGCCTAAGTTGCCTAGAAGGCCTGACTTCCCACAGTAACAAAGGATTTTCTGAATGGTTGTGTAACATATATTCCTCACATTCTCCTAAAGGGAACTAAAAATTGACCTTTCAGAAAGAGGGAGTATGGAGCAATTACTTGCTCTTCAGTAGTTTCTTTGAAACTTTGCTTTACAAAATTAAACCTCAGAGATTCCTTCCCCTGTTTTTCCTCAAGGCATGTATAGTTTGATCACTGACATGTTCTCTCGGTGGGCTAAACCTAGTTTTATTTTCAAGGAAATGTTGAGCTCAGTGGAGCATACAACTTGCCATACTGCATTATGTTCATTTAGCCCAGTTGAGTATCTCTTAGCTGTCAATTCCCAATGCTGCTGAGAAGATGCAATCCCAAACATATTCTCAACAGAATTGTGGTGATGGAGACTTCATCCTAACTGCTAACTTATTTAAACTTTGTGTTTCAAGCTGGTTTCTGTTTTGTTTTGTTGTTTGTTTTTTTTTTTCAATTTCTGATTTTTTTTTTCCTTTTAATACCTCTTATATAAATAACAAAAATATCCAAAAATACAGTAATTCAGGGTAAGAGAATATTTCCCTCCCTCTTAGGCTCTTGCTCTGTGTTTTGACTTCAATAACATCCTGGAGCAGCAAGTTTCACAGTCCATTTTTTTCTATGATGAAAAGACAACACTCTCTTTCAAATACACAAGTTGTCAGCTACACTGTCTGCCTCCTCTTGTACTACAAGGCTAAGAAAATGAAAGCTCACAAACCACGTTCCCTATTCTATTTTTATGTTTGCAAGCTTTTTGCTAGATCTTGACCCAGAATTTCTAGGTAATATTAACTAAAAAGTGGCTTAAATAATGCTGTACTTCCCCTTTACAAACACTTTAGCAAAGCAGAAGTTAGAAAGGAAAAAAAATAAATAAAGGAAGGGAAATGCGACAGCAACTATATTTTCCCTAAAGGACAGTAGTTATAATTTAAGATGCCCTCTGGTTTCTTAGGGTAGGTGACAGCCACTTACCTCCTTAGGTAGTACTTTATTCACTGGTGTCAAGTCCAGTGGATTGACCACCTGCCTCAGTTTCGGCTGTTGCATGCCCAAGTGTCACCATGTAATTTGGATTAGTTGCTCCCAGTCAGCTGTTGTCCTTTCTTACTGACCATCCTGCTGGCTGTTTCTTTTTACTCAATAGTGATTTTGTGCTTTTTCATAAGAAATCATATATAAAGACACAAATAATCCTCGTTGCCTCAAGAACACTGTCTTTTACAGGGCTTTCTGTTCCCCTTCCAGGAGCTGCTGCAACCCCAGGCTGGAAGTGGGGTTTTAGATTAGGATGACTGCTAGCCCTGAGCACATTTACGCTGAATTAGTTTGTCCAGGCTTTCCACACGTTTCTGTAATTACATCACTGTTTCAAATTTATACCACACTTTTTCTCAGTGGCTGACTTGTTAACAGAAATACAACAAAGCATAAACTTCCAACAGAAGGTTTCAAGCCTGCCTGTTTCTGTTAAGCTCCTTTTCTATCCACAAGATGCCAACGGAGCACTCACCCACTCTTGGTTTTCCATTCCTCTACAGTGCTCAGGAAAGGGCTGTTGCTTTTTTCCTCCTAAGCCTCAGGCTTGCATATTTGAATCTCTTCTTATTTATTTCATTAGGCAAAAAGTTCTAATTCAGTTAGAGACCTTTTTTTCCTGCCCCTTCAGTGTCTCCAAATGTCTCCTAATTCTGTAGTCTTTTAGGTGGCAACAGTCAGAGCTGTACACAGATTTCAGCTGAGGCTGTATGACATATGAATCTTAAACATTTTGTTGACTGTAGCCATATACAGTACTGTCTACATTGATAGCTCTGTCTTTTTCTGGAAACAATATTGTTAACATACAGTGTGCAAGATTAATGTTTTACATTCTCTACCTTGTGCAAACCTTATTTGCCATTGTGCTCCCTCTATACCACCACTGATTAAATTTCCCCAGTCTTTTGTAGACTGACAACAAAAATGAAGTTTGCAGGGCTCAGCTGAATAAATGAGGAAAAAAAATGCTCAACTGTACTTAAACATGATGGATAGGAAATGATGTAAAGAAACAATAAAGGGCAGATGCTCAAGCTACCAAACCTCCATTTTCATGCAAAACCTCAGGGGTTTTGACTGGCTCCATGTAGAAGAAACTCCATGTAGAAGATGATGAGCAATCAGCAGGGCAACCAGAGTAACTCTCCTCTTGATCCATAAAGTCGAAGCAAGGAACATATTTTGTTTAAAAGAAACAAGAAATGACCAAACCAGAGGTCTTAGCAAGAGGAATGCTTCATCTCATCTAAATAAACTTGAAAGATGAATGTTCGAGCTATAGAACTGCATGCAGCAGACAGATGTTCAAACTACTGCCAGGATTCATCAACTCCAGGATGTAACAAAATTTTGAACTTTGAGATGGAAAAAATAGTAACCAAACCTGCTGGTTTCAATGTAGGCTGTGAGTAGCATTTAATGCCAAATGTTGAATTTAAAAATTAATTATTTACAGTCTAGTCCGAACATCTGTACTTCTTGTGTCTCCATTCATGTGGATTCATATTTTCAGCCCAGCCCTAGTCATCAAACTAGGTTCCTCTGCAAGTCTACTTGATAACTTTAAAACCTATTAGCCAACTTCAGCTAAATGCAACACAGGTAGAAACCTTGGAAGAAATTAATATCCTACAAATTTCATGTAAATAGCCATCAAGAAAGAAGAAAAAAGACAACTGAAGTGTCCCCAGCTGGGAAGGATTGATTGAGCAATCTCATAACTGCTGGTCAGCAGGGAATCCACGCCAGGCATTGTTCTCAGGTTTGCCTCAGCCACAGGAAAGAATTACAGCTACACTGAGTCAGTCAGTTACAGAGCTCTGTTTCCAAGCACACACATCCTCAGTCAATTTAGTTTCATGGAGCAACTTAATCTATTTTGTAATTTCAACTTCAGCAGCACCTGAAGTATCAAATCTGTCCTTATGTGCCATCCTTTCAATCTCTGTTCGCCAGTGAACTTCATGAATGATGTGTAATAGAAAACCATTAGCAGAACTTAAACCCTTAAGGGGACTAAGTCAAACTAATTTCCCATTTCAATTTAATCATATTCATTGCTTTGGTACTCTTGTAATATTCTAGCCCACCTGGTTCTTCAACTGCCTTTGAGGTACCCTTAAGGATAGCCAAAGACTGTGTCTCTTAATATTTTTTTCTAAAAGCAAATAAATACTCTTAAATATTTCAGACCTTCATACACAGGGAAAAGAAAAAAAGAGCAGCCTTTAAAAATATTCTTGCAGACGTAGCACACTGAAGTTCTTAGCATCCTAAAATTATCTTGTCTTTCTCCCTTTCCTGCCTCATGTTTCTCTTTGCTGAACTTTAGTGTGATTTGTTCTGACAAGGTTCGATTGCAACATAACTGCTGCAAGAGCAGGTGCCCCCTTAAGGCTAAATTACCTTCTAGACTCAAAATTGCATCTTTGTAGGTGTGTTGATTATAAAACCTGGAGATTAATCTAGTTCTTCAAATTAAGTGCCTTGATACATTCCTCACTTGCTATGCTTATGAGGTGAGAAAAGATGAATCTGTGGGGGTGTCCACTTCAGTAATAAAGCTGTAGCTGGATTTAATGACAAATGCTTTGTTAATATCAGCTCAGCCTTTTTGTTCCTAAATTCCTTCAGAAGCTCAGAATGTCTGCAGACTAAGACTTTGTACTCAGTACTAGCAGATTAACTCTGAAATAAGCCAGTGATTTCAGTGGAGGCATTTAAAATAAGAGAAGAATTGCATTCAGTCTGTACTTATTTACATAACATTCATGCTGGGACTTTTTTTTTTTTTTGGCTATTGTTTTTTTTCAGCAGAGTTTCATGATTAGAGGCTACAGGGTTTAATTGAAAAGAACTATGGCAAAAAATTGCCATCTGTTTTCTTCTAACAAAAACATTTTCTTAATAAAAGTGGGTTGAGGAGACTTGTGGAATATGCCCTTTAAAGAGGTGATGGGGTGTTTCCTTTGGTTCTGGAGGCATTTTTTCATCTTTTGTGATGCTACTGGCATGCTATCAAAAATGTCCCATATCTGGGAAACACAAAACTGAACAGTCTACTTCAATTTTCGCTCTTTTTTTTCTAAATATATATAAATATTACAGGAAATCCCCATCTTAAAAAAATGAGTCTTAGCCACTCTATTTGGCTGGATTTGAGGGGAAAGGTTGACTTCTATAATATTTTGAAGTTTTGATATGGCCATTTTGATAGAACAGCCAGATAACACCAAGTCTTGAGAATATATTTTGCCTGAAAAGTTGTAAATTCCCTTCCATAGTCTTGCTTATTTCTGCCTGCTAATAAGGAAGCAAGTAAATGCAATAAAATTAGAACTGGTCAGGACTTAAAAATACTTCAGTGACTGATTCCTAGTAAAAAGCTTTACTTTTTAGTATGATTTTGTTTATTCACAAAGTTGTATGGCTGTATCTCAGAACAGTGTACATGTGCCTTAGGGGGGAAAAAAACACCAGACAAAAGCATTTGCTTTGGCTCTAACAGCTGTATATGTTTTTCAAGCTTTCAAACACTTGCATCCAGTTCCTTGGTAACCATATTCCTTTTTTTCGCCCATGGAAATAGTTTCATTAAAAAAGTTGTTGTCTGGATTGGTGTCTTTAACTCTGCCTAGTACCTTACAACCTATTTTATGTCATTATACGACATTATTTCACTGAAGTGAATACCTCTATGATTATCAATGACTTTGATTTACAATGCCATGGACATGACCCAGCTACAGCCACATTATAACTAAAATAAATGCTGTCACTGTGGAACAACTTGTACTTGTCACAATAATTTTAACTATGAATGAGATAAAAACATTAAGTGGCCAGAAGCAGGAATTGCAGCTAAGTGTCAGCTGTTAGATGACAACCTTCTGTATGAGTGAAGGCATGTTTGGGTGACATGACACAAGAGAAGCGACATGAGCAGATATATCCCATCTTGGATACAGGAAATCAGACAGCTTGCCCCAACCCTAATTGCAAAGCAGCTTAAATTTGTTAGCTTGTCTATTGTGCAGTTAGCAACAGTTACAAAAACAAATTATAAAATGATAATGGTGGTTGAAATAAGAGATGGAACATAAGGTCTGCATAATACATACTTTGTGTACAAATTTTAAATTAGCAAATTATTACCACAGATGCAAATACTGATTCCCTTAGAATGAATTGTTAAGATCCATATTTGACACAAATAAAACACACTCCTCTCCAAGTGATTTTACTACTTCCATCTTGAATAGCAGATATTAAAATTTGGTCCTGAGAGGTTGATACCACTGTGTTATCTGCTGTAGTACCAGAGACTAAATACCAAAGAGAAAAGCAAAGACGTGTCATTGGAAGGTCATCTTGTGTGAGATGATGGTCAGTGGTAAAGCCTTTGGGCTTCTCACTCAGCCGGGCCCTAGGCCAGTGTAATGTGTCTGCTTCTGCTGGGTAGGGTCATAAAGAGAAGCAGTGTTCTCCTTAAGTCTTTCACCAGCAGGAATTCATTGGGCTGCATGACAAAACTTGTAAAAAACCTTACAGATTTTCAGTGGTGAAGGTGTCTGCTGGCCAACCAAGTTTCAGTGTCAATGTGAGGCTAAGCCTCCTCAGATAGGTTAGTTGTTAAAACAAAAGGTAGAACGGCCTGCACCAAGCCAGCTCCCAACACAGCAGTTCATTACTAGATTATCTTGACTACCGTTTTTCAGATGTTTTGATCAGGCTGTTTCCTGCATGTCCATGAAGAGGAAGGAGGGAGAATCCCCCTTCCATATAATTGTTTGCACTCGAGGTCTGTCCTCCCTCATCGCCATACTCATGAAAGGAAATATCCAGCTGAAGAGTCCTGGACCTGGACTGCCTGACACCCTCCCCAGAGCTGAGGCTTGTGCAGGTGCTGACAACTGCAGGATTATGGCCCTGAAGGACACCTAATTGAGCCTCACACAGCTGTGGTATTTCAGAAAGGAAAAGGACAAATCCCTCCAGAGACATACCATATTTTGCTGTTTAACTTGATCAAAGCTGAGACTATATATATGCACGCAATAAAGGCAACTTGGAATGCTCAGTGTTGCTACTGGAACCCTTATATTTTTATTGAAATCTGGTATTTTAATAATGCATGAAAAATACTTTTTGGAGTTAGATAAATTTAATTTTAAATGACAGACCAATTTAACAACAGACATAAATATTATTACTTCAGACTTTTATTTTAATTTCACCAAATATTTAAAATATCTGTGAATTGGATTCATTTAATGACCACAAAATTCTTTCAATTCCATTTCTAGCAAAGACTTTAAAAGGTAATGTAACATACTTGTTGGAAAAATAAATACAATTCATGTCCATTAAGGTAACATATCCTATTATTTAAATACTAACCAAAAAATGAACAAATTTGTTTTAGACCATACAATTAGTAAAATTACCATGCAGTCATTTTAGATGATGTAAGGTCTGCTTTTGTAAACATATTAATAGATGAGTACGTGCATGATGAGTCATATGCATAAATATTCCCAGACAGAGTGGCTAGCTGCTAGGCTTGTAGACTAGGTCCATGTATAACTTTTCATTTTAGGGACATGGTATGGGCAGAACTATACTTCTATCCTTGCTGATGGCATAAATCTTAACTGAATTAGAGGATAAAGTAAAGGTGTGTTGCATACCATTTAAGATGCCAAAAAATTAAGCAATTCCTCAAGGTGATTTTTTTTTCCTAGTTCTCCTTTCCAAAATGCCTTGTCCAATAAATGCCCCTTGGATTATACACTTAGCTTTAATAAAAGTAGACTAACACACAACTGGGTCGTCACTAACTAATGCTTTATGTCCTTGCAGGTGTACTGAAAAAGAAAAGCAGCATTGGCCTGGAAATCCTAACTTTCAAAAGCAATTCTAGGATTGATTCCTCAGATAGGGCAATGAAAATTTAAAATCTGTTTTTTATTGAAGAGCTGTATTTCGGCGTTACTGCTGGAAGATAAACCTTTTTATCTTGCAGTTATGGCATTCTTATCGTTATCTTTATAACCTACCTCTTATAGAACAGCGTAATTTAAGTTGATATGGCTATCTGAAAGCTCTCTTTATTGCCTGTAGTTCTTTCTGTAGTTTCAATTTCATGGCTAAAAAGAATACGATCTCTAACTACACTTTTGTTTTTACTGCCCTGTTTTATCAGACAAACTGCAATTTTACACCTTGTTAAGGAAGCAAGGTGAGAAGAAAACCACATTATACTGTTGACAAGGAAGATAAGACTATTATTTACCTTGACATTTTTGAGCAATAATATTCGTCATGTAACGGGATAAGAGATAAGCATGTCCTACGGTGATAATGCACAAACTGAAAGAACTTTCTTCCACATGCTATCAACACGAGTAAAGAAACCATGCCCTAGTGCAGTAATTCTACATTTGAACCAGTTCACAATGGACTATTTTGGAAGAAAAGCAAGCCTCTCATTCAGTCAACTAAAGTGAACACATTTTATCTGTGCACTGCACTGAATCGTAGACAATTTCTTTAGTTGACTGAATGAAATGGGGTTTGGTTTTCCGTGGTGTTTTTTTTTCATTTCCCTTGGATCTTACTCTGACCTGCAGGAAAAGGCCATCTGAACAGGGAAGAGTACATTGCATACTAATGCTGGCTGGTCAGTGGAACTGTGTATCTGCAGAGGCTGCAAGACACTTCAGAAGTTTAATGTACTGCAGAATATTCTGTTTCAAGCCAGGATGTTCTCTGTGATGAAGAACAACAGAGAGGAAGGAAGAATTAGCCACTGTCATGTCTTCCTTGGAGCAAAATCGCATAAACAAAGCTGGAATTGAAATTTTAGCCCATAGGAGGAAATTGAACATACCTTTAATAGCCTGAGATGTTTCAGGTTCTGTGATAATAACTGCAAGAGAAATGTCTGAAATACACAAATGCATAAAATCATCACAAACTCATTAAATGCCTCTAGAAGACACAATTAAACTTAATCTTATATAATTCAATTTAATTTCATCACAGTTTGTATTATGTAGTTGTCTAGTTTATTGGAATTTTGTCAAAAAAAAAAAAAAAAAGGCACTGAGGCTCCCACAGATTCTCTGGGAGATTCTTCCTTGTTGTTTGCCAGGCTACTCTCTTCCTCCTTCCCTTCTCCCCACCTCCGACTTATCCTAAAATGTTATTATTATTCTTTCTGAAACAGGTTTAATTGAAAATTCCTCTTAGTTATTCCCCCAACCTTTCTTTCTTTATCAGACAGCCAGAGGGCGAGGTATATTAATAGCAGCTGCATGACTCAGAGTTGGTAGCTCAAGTGGATCCCTTTGCACCGAGCTTTGCTGTTTGGCCTCCCTGGCTCTGTTGCCACTGAGGTCAGGGAGCACCTTCACTTTCTTGCAAACAGAAATAAACTGCAAAAAGCACAGAGGGGGTGGGACTGCCCAACCTCTTTATCCTTCAGATTCATTCTCCTTGCTCTGTTTTCTTCTCCATCCCCATTGGGATTGTGCATGAATGAAAATATGTACATGAAAAAGTGTGATCCCACCCCTCAATGTGACTCCTTCCCCGACCTGGGTGATAAAGAAGCGGCGAGGGTCGAATCGCTGCGATGAGATGGAAGAAGGGGACAGGCTCAGCGCCCCGCACTCACACTGCATTCCGTGCTCTTCCTCTGACGGCTTCCCTCTTCTAAAAGCCACCACAGCCCGACCTTCCCAGCCCCCGGCTCACCCTGCAAGT
>NW_020799091.1:17187819-17204230 GCF_003259725.1 Athene cunicularia | reverse complement strand
GGGGAAGCCCCGGGAGCGCGCCCTCGGCGTGCCCGTGCCGCGCAGCCCCCTCTGCATTATTCATGTCCCCGAGCGTCGTGGCTCTTGAGGTTACCCTAGACATGTGGCAGTCGGGTCGGCCAGCTGACTGTGGCGGTGTGGAAGAATAATAAGGAATTACTTCATAAACAAGTGCTGTGAAGCATCTGTTGCTGTCTATTGTTTTCAACAAATGCACATTTTTAGAGTCCTTAAATACTGACCGACGTAATGGGCACAGTGGTTCTGAATGAGCCTTTGTGCATTGTTTTTTTGAATGGATTAATGTTTTGTACAAGTCGTGGGCATTTGTAATTAACCTTGATGCTTAAAGTCTAGCGCAGATAAGGGGTTTTAGTTTCAACGTTGTGGAACTCACTTCTGTCACTTTTCTTAATGCGGATTTGAAAAAAATAACTTTTTGGATTCTATGCCAACACAACTAAGCCATCACTTGTACGGGGCTATTAAGCTCTCTTTCCCAGTCTATGTAACAACCTAGACAGGTATTTCATGTTTCTCTTTATGGTGCGGGCTTTTAAAAAGATTCATTTTAAAAACTGAGTTATGGGAGTTGCAGTTCTGAGTTTTAATTAATTCTGTCTTTGTGACTGGTTTGTGTCAGGCCCCAGACGTCTCCCTGCATTTTACTCTGTTTTGTTTTCACCAGAGATGCTTGTCATCATGTTTATGTCACAGAATTGTTTTGAGGATGTATCTGCCTGCACAGCACTTCACATATTCAGAAGACTGTAGAAATACCATTGTTGCTGTCAGCTTTTATATAGTGCATTGGCACAATGCTGCTGGGCAAAGCGTGTTGTGAGGGAAGACATAGAGTTGGCATACGGTAACGTTATGGCTGCTGTGATGAGGTAGTTTTTTGATCGTTAAAGATAAGAGACAAGTAGTAACTGTTTATTGCATTACAAGACTTGTCTCTATTGATCTATTGATTTAGCATAAGAGGAACTGTGAGAAAAATAAACTGCAAGTCAGTGTAGTGTTCTCAGATAAGCAACCTCCCAGCAAATGGCACTAGCAAGGCAGTGGCATATTTCCAAGCTTTGTGCCGAAGTGACACAGCTCTTCTATCAGGTTGGGAGACTAGAGAGCAAAAGTACAACAAATAGCTTCAGGAAACACACTGAAAATGACATGGTGTAATATGTCAGGAGCTGTCCAGAGAGTTTTTCTTGATTGCTGGCTGAAAGAAACGGTGTAAAAGTGTTTGTAGAGATGACATAAAGAGTTCTGGTCCGACTATTTCTGGTGTTGCAGTAGGGAGCATCGCAGGGCTTGATGATAATAGAACTGCCAGTAAAATTTGGTTCACAGAAAATTGGGTAAAGCCATAGAATGTGAATATGGATCCATCTACAAGATGCAAAAATAGGGAGGTAAGAAGCAGAGGGGTTATGGTATTAGAAAGAAGTTCCTGGTAAAGTAAATTACTTTCCTGAGCAATGGCTATAGGTATATGGCCTGTCTTCTTCAAAAGTCTTGCTCTGCTTTTTGAGAAGGGGTACTTATGCTGGCAGAGGCGAAGAGGGAAGTTGTTTAAGGTACTGCTTCTTTCTGTGGGGTGTGTTTAATACATCAAAGCTGTCCTATCACTTTGTATAGCATCAGGAGTCTGTGGGAGTAGAGGAAAGGGAGGATTTTCAGGTCTGTAAATGTAAACAAAGCTTTATACAAACTTCTAAAGAAAGTCCTGATTGTTGAAAGATACTGATCCATTAAAGCAGCACTCAGTGTGTCTTGCATGCTCAGCAAATTTACTCCGGAGTTGAAGGGGCCTAGGTAAACTCTTTTCTTTCAAAATTGAAGGGCTGTATCTGTGGGCTAACTTTACCAGTAGGCTAATTCGTAGATCTGCTTTAAATTTTTTTTTTCCTTTTTGCTGTAGACATTTATTAATCACTCCGTGAAATTAAACCTTCAAGTCATGTAGTACAAGGTAAAACAAATATTACATTGGCCCAAAAAGGAAGTTAATAATCTTTACACTAGAACATTTCGATTTAAAAACTCTAGCAAGTGTGTATGGAGACTGATGTGAGTGGTCAGTTCATGTTCGTAAGTTTTTTTTATTTTATGGAACTAGTTCTAAGACACTTAATAGCATAATTCAGAAAAATATAATACCTGGTTTTGAAATGGGATATACCCAGAATTTTGGTTATGTCATGATCCTTTGCTAACTATTTTTAGAGAAAAGTTTATTTCACTTTGAAACAACAGACTACCTGCATCAGTCATGTCCTTTTATTTCCATTTTTGCTTGTATGTCAGAAGTACATGGGAAGACTGGCCATGCTATCATTGTAGGACCCTTAAAAAAAAATTAAGAGTTAATTCAAATAGTGCAGTTGTGAGTACTTTGAAGCTAAAATTTGAAGTTAAGGTTACTGAACTTAATAAATATTAACTATATGTAAATTGTATAGCACATCTGTAGCAGACAGTTTATTCACTGGTAAAACTGCAAGTATTGCACGAATATTCTTTGGCTGGTCTGTGTTGCTTTTTGTTTAACTACTGTCTTGGCAACTTCCAAGTTTTCATTTGTACTTCTGAAGTTCTCAGGAACTCCAGTTTAGAAGAAACATTTCACTCTTCAAATATAATTAACTGAATACATTTAATGCATAACAACTGTACAGGTTATATTGCAGTTATTTTTCAGAGAGACAGCAAGCCTATCTCTCAGGTGTTTCAGGGAAGGGAGGATTGAGGGAAATGGTGGTTTTAAGAAGGTGAAGATACTTAGAGGAAAAAAAAAAAAAAAAAACAGTTGTCATGTAAAGCTCTGCATGTGATCTCTACCACTAGTCAAATCCAAATTATTACATGTTAGTTATAAATTTCAGCTCTTTATTTTTTCTGATTTTCCTTTTTTGTGAGAGAGATGGCTGTTTTGGATCCCCCCCTTGGTTTGCTTACATCACAGACAATTGTGTAGACAACCTCTGTCCTGTCCTTCTGAAAAAGATGAATGCAGAAGTGAAGTCTGTGGTGAATGTGCTTGTTTATTGGACTGCAGCAAGTGTGTCATTAGGGAGCTGTTAGTCTAAAGGATGATTGCCCTCCAGGCATTCACAGGCTGCTGTGGAATAGAGGTGGTGTTGTAGAAAGCTGAGACCAGTTAGTCAGGTACAGTGGCCTGTTTGCTGCCTCCCCAAAGATCTAAAACTTGTAGGGATTACAAAAAATGGGATGATACAAGACTTTGAAAAGGAAAAGTTATATTCATTTTAAATGAGTTTCCTGTAAGCAAGTTAGTTACATTGCTGTGGCTAAAGCTCTGTGGTCCTGCCATCTGTATGTAGGAAAATAGACGATGAACCTCTCGCTAGAGCTTTGGGGCACACTGCTGAAGAGACAGACTGCTTCAGAGAGACGGTCCGAAGCTGTCAGATAGGGATCCTGCTTTTGCCGGTTGTTTCTCTGCCAGCTAGGCGTCCTGCTCCCGCCTTCTGCCTCCTGTCCCATCCTCACCTGACCTCAGACCCGTGGCTGCGTGTATGAATGTTGCTTTTGAAAACAGCTGCTGCATAAATTATTTGACAGAATTTTGGCATCAAGCGTTTTATGCACCATCGTTTTCTGAAGAAAGCTTTCTTTGTCATCTTTCAACAATTGCTCTATTTGTTGGCTTCTGTGGCGTAACTGGAAACATGAATAATACTGATTTAAAAATCCTAACTGCCTTGTATTGAAATTAATTGAAATCACAGTTCTTTATTTCAAGATAGTTCTTGAAGTTCTGGATGTTTTTTTGTTTGTTTGTGATGTGGAGCCTGCTGATATTTTGGTGATTTGGTCCAGAGTCCGGATTCCTGCATATGCTGTGAAGGTCTTGAGGGCTGGAGTGTTGTAGCAGTAGGAACTCTGCAGAGTCACAACCCTGCTAATCCTGGCTTGGAAGAGGTACCTTTGGGAATAGAAATACCGAAGTGATGAGTCTTTATATCCAGTAGGTCACAAGCTGGTTTCAGAATGCAGGAAGCGACAGGAATATCATTCCCAATCCCAGTTGGCTGTTGTTTTTTTTTTTCCCTCTACTTGCAATGCCATTTCACGTGAGTGTAAGTAATGAATTTTTTCAAAGACAAAAATTTCATAAAACTTCTATGGTTGTATCCACTAAATATAAATTTATTGGAAATGCATAAATAGCAGAAATGAGCTCCCACTCCAGTAATAATAGTGGAGATGCACAATGTTTTGCCTGCCAGTGATTTGTGGTTTCTTTTGGACAAATATTTTCCTTATATTTGTTTTGGTTTTAATGTTAGCTGGTGCCAATAATTGGGAAAGATAGGGCGTTATTTTCTAATCAGTGCTTATTTGATTTCAATTTTGCACAATTTTTAAGATTTGTGAACTTGATTTGTATATACATATAATACTTAGTTGCTGCGCTTTTGTGTGAATATACTGTTTTGAAATTGCATAACATTTTGAGTGTGAATATATATAGACACATGCTGCTTTTTGCATTATATATAAAATGGAAACAATGGTCCATGAATTTAAGTTGTAGACCCTATCAGTTGAGTTTGATTATTTTTTTCATATAATGTGGCACAAGGTCTTTACAATGGAAATAGGTTCAGCATAGTTGGCTCTAAATTTTTTAAATGTCTATATTTTTTTTTAAAGAAATGATAAAATTTTTGTTTGTACTCTAGTAAAAGATACTGCAGCAAACAGTTCATAAAAAATGCCTGGGCTATTATTTATTTTGCAGGTTTTTTTTATGTTGCTCATGTACTGCGATAATTTATCAGACCCATGAGATCTGTGGGGCTGACAGTGAGACTTCATTTTATATTGAGTTTTGCACAAGAGGATTCTTACTTCTAGCTGATGGCTTTGTTTTATTGCATACGAACAGTAAACGGTAATTCTGTAAACTCATTTAAATTATATGTCTACCAATTGAGATTTGATGACATAGAATTATCCTATAAAACTTTGTAGTCATGTTCCTGATTTTAATAATTACCTTAAGGTTTTAAAATATGTTTCAAATCAATAATTTAGGGTTGGTTGATAATAGTTTAACAAAATGTTTGGGTAAAACCCAAAGCAAGAAGCTGGGACATACATTTTATCATTGCAAATTCTTCCATAAGTATGAGGGTATGATAGTCATTTTAGGAAGTGATAGACATGGTCTCTCTTAGAAAGACCCTAGAAAGTAATCAGTTGATAACACAGATCTCTGCCTTGTGCCATAGGCTCTTGTTTGTGTCCTGGAGACTGGACTGACTTATCAGTCATCCTACCATACCCCTTCTTTTCAATGGTAATATAAACATAGGCACATAAAAATTAGTTGTGCTACTTTCTATTCCTTTTAGTATTGTTAAGTTGGCACCCTTATAAAATGGTGGATGGGAATCTAATTTAGCTTTTGCATCGTTAATTAACTGAGCTTAACTCTTGGGCTTCAGTCTGCCTTCAGTTTTGCAAGTGATGAGCCTCTACTGTCAAAAAGATGAACACAGGGACTACTACAGCTCAGAATCCTGCTTACTGTTAGCAGATATTAGAGCCGCTCTTTTCAGAATTTTTCTGAGGAGTACATTAGGGAAAGCGGGGGGAAGAGAGGGCAATCTCTTCTGTGAAATGGAAATGTGCTGTTGAATTTTATCGAAAGCCAGTCTTGTAAGCACCGAAAAAACTTTTCCTCCCTCCTCTCCTCACAAAAGCTTTTGTGGTTTAAAAAAAAAGAGGGGGATGGGAGGAAATTGCGGAAAAGTGTATTCATATTTTCAAGACTATGTTGAACAATATCTTAAAATAGTAATCTTACTGATACTGTCCAATACTGTAGAATACCTTCTATAATTAAAAAAAAAAACACTACTGGAAGGTAATTGTTTTTATGGTAAGCAAATGTAGTATTATACCTTTATAGTTGTACTACATTTAATTATATCATAATGATTATAACTTAAACGTACTCTTTTAATTTTTTCAGACTGATTTTTCATTAAACAAAGTTTGTTCCATATTTGCATTAGATCTGTCTTTCTGTAATCTTTAGTCTTAATATTCATTTTTCTTCATGAGCCGACATCATTGATGCTTCTTAAATGCCATTTTCATCTTTTATCTCTTTTTTTCTAGTCCGTTTCTTTTCAAACATATCTCTACAGATTAGAAAAAGAAATAAAAATTAAATGCTAGTGCACCTTAGGTTGCTTTGCAAATGTTTCAATTTTTTTTTTTATTGCTGAGGAACAAGGAAAAAACCTACTTTTGTAAATATAACAATACTTTATATTTGCATTTTTCTTTATGAATAGAAGTCATTTATATAAAGTTTGCTTTTGATAAATGAACTACTCTAAACATTTTGTTTTACTACTTACAACTTTTTGGTTTTAAGCTCTTGTGAAAATTTTATTCATCTGATGCAGTCATGAAGTTACACTGGAATCTCAGATTATTCAGAGTAGTATGTCACTTTCATTCTTATTATATATGTAATTCAAGTTAATATTTTTGAAGACAATGCCATCTTTGGTACTCTTTGCAGATCATCAGCAGGACTGATTCATGGAAATCACTTTAAAAGTGTGCGAGAAGATGACTAGCTGCTTATTCTTCCAGAGAGAATGAATTGAAAAGGAGGCAGGATGCTATCAACCAGTTACATTGCAAGCATATTTTTTTCAGGCATAAAAACATTTCTGGAACAGAACACAGTAGTGAATATTTTCATTACCTTTTAAATGTAACTTACAACCTTTCTGCTTAAAAAAAACCCCAAACCTCTATTTTAAGCAGAGCAGATTTTCTTCCTTTTTACTGTGATGGTGTGCTTGCATTTGTCTTCGTTTGGGAAAAATGACCGTATCATTCCTTCACTGAGAGAAACGGATGTTTTTATAGACATCAGTTTTGATGTTTTAAAATTATGTTCATAATTTTTCCTTTGTTTTCATGATGTTTAAAGTTTGACTAGAGTTGACAGATTAAATTGCAGCTTTGGAGTTCCTCATACAAATTTTACTTCCTCATAAAAAATGTTAAAGTTTTTTAGTACTAGAAGATATCTGGAAAAGTTTTGAAAAGAATTTGTAGTACTTGGGGAACTGTTGTCTCTTTAGTCTAACATTAGTGGGTTAATATTCTACAAAAACTAGAAAGGAGGTTACTACTTAAAGATGTAGATTCTGATACTGGCAACTTAGTTGCTTTTTATTTGTCATCTGCTGAGAAATGTATTTTGGTACATGTAGAGCACTTGTTTACCTGCTTTGGAATTTGTACTATTTGCTGTGATGTCCATGAACTCTGTTTTGATTAATTTAAAAACAACCCTTTTAATTTTGTTTTTAACAGAGGGGGACACAGTTTGTAGAAGGCTTAAGTGGACAAGAGACTGAAGAACACAAGAAAAATGCCGAAACCAGTAAGTAGCTATTTTCTTACTCATCTGAATCTAACGGGGTTTTCACATTTCAGAGTGGTGATCTTATAACAGCTGCAGTTGTTTTGGCTCTGCCCTTTCTAGATTTCATGAGATCTGATAATGTACAATTGGAGTTGAGATAGTTTAATAAAAATCTGAAAAAAGATCAAGGAAGTGCAGTACTGAAGAGGGCATGGAGCAGACATGGAGATGGGGCAGTACTTATAAACCACAATGAACTTGGAGCCCATTTGGCTGGCAGGAGGAATTACTTTTCAGGAATTGTTGACTTTGAGATGAGATGACATACAGTGGTTAATGGGGACATAATTTGAGCCTGACTCAATGATTGTGAGAATCAGTAGAAGGATTTGCTGCAGAATTTGGCAGGGGAAGACACAACATGTGCAAAGTGTCGGAGACAGCAACAGCACTGTTAAGTGGTAGTTTTACCATTGTAGAGGGTATAACCTAGAAGGTAAGTGTTGAAGGGAGGAAATAAGCAGTGTTTGTGGTCTCCTGTTCATCCTGCTTCAACCGAGATAAGGATTCATCCACTCTCTATCCAGAGGGGGGAAAAAAAAATATCTCCAGTTTCTGTTTTGATAATAGTTCTAGAATTCTTTGAGGGCATAATTATTCAGCAGCTTGATTCTTTTGCTGTTGATGTGATATTGGTCGTTTAGGATTTCATCTGCCATGTGTTAAATGACTTTTGCTTGTCTCTTCCCTTTGTATCCAGTGAGGAAAGCATTTATAAAGGAAATGGAATTGTCAGGGGAGATTATTTCTATTCAACTCAATTGATTTATGTAATAGCCTCAGGCTTTCTTTGTTTACTGATGTTTCATTGAGGTAGTAGATCTGGACCAGAGTAGATCTATTACTAAGAATGCTTAGTTAGCATTGGACTGTCCAAGGACTGGAAGTTCTCTCTGAGCTTGTGCTGTTGGTTTACTGACCAACTGGCCATACCATATAATTTCAGTAATTTATACTTTTTCCTGCTGTGGATTGGGAGCAACATCTTAGTACTTTCACAAGTTGGAATTAGTTACATGTATCCTGCCCCATTCTTAGAGACAGCTGCACTAATAAGGACAGGAAAATGAATTAGCAGCATACTGGTTCTCACCTTTTTGAGTCCTGGCTATGATAATTGAGTAGTGCTTTTGATAGAGCTTCTCAACTGGAAAACTGTATTTTAAGAATAAAGCAAAAAGTTTCTGTGAGCTCATGCAGTTTGAGGCCCCCAATTTCAGGCAGCTACAGAGCAATGAAGTCACAGAAGGGATGACTAGAAAAAAAGAGAGCCTGAGTTGAGGGTACTTCTTTTTAAATTCTACAATTGGAATCACAAAGTTTAGGAAGGCAGGGTACCCTCTATTTTAAGGACCTGAGAAAATCATAGGAAATACAGTTTTAGGGTTGTTCACAAGAAAAGCAATGTCCTTATAACTGAGATTGCAGAGGTGTGGAAGATCTTGCAATCTGCCCTAGGAATGGAAATTAGCTATCGGATCTTAGGAAGGAAGCTGGACTCGTGCCAGAGATAATATATTTTTTTTTTTCCTTTTGTGATTAGCTTTATATAAAGAATTCTCATATTGGGATGTTCTTGTATGTCTCTTGATGATGTAGGCTCATGTGAGATCTTAGAAGGAAGCCAAGTGAAAGAAGTCATTAAGAAATGAAATTGATTATATTTCTTGAAAAAGTCATATGGAATTATTTGTCAACTACAGGTCGCTGTAATTACAATTGGTAATCAGTGAATGAAGAAGTAGCACACATGCCAAAGATTAAGTAATTTTACCTATAAAGATCAAACCTTGGGTTTTGCTCTGGATGCTTCTGAAATGGTAGATTGCTTTGAAACCCCCCTGTGCCCCCCCCCTTTCTTTTTTTTTTTTTCCCTCTCCTCATTTGGAGACTGTAAGAGCCTAGTCCTTGGTTATGTTTAATGAATCTGACATTGTTCTTTGAAGAGTCTTGCTGTTCTGCAAGGGTTTGATAGTACTCGACTGTCGTAGGTCTCTTGCTCTGGATATTCACTGTAGCTCTTAACAGTTGTCTTTAAAGACAATCCACAATAACCAAATGTACTTCTAGTCTGGAAACTATTTGTGCTTCAACTCCATGTTCTTTATTTTTGACAGCTGCTACAATAAGACTGTCTGTGGTCTGTAGCTTTATTACTGGAGGTCTTGTAACCTGAAAGCTAATGAAATAATCGTGGATAAGAATAAAGAAAACCCAGTTAATGGAACTGATGAGAATTTGGACAGTGTTATTTTATAGCTCTCTTCTCTGTATTACTGTGACCTATTTAAGGTATATATTGTTTTTTTTTCCAGATTCTGCTGTAATGATCCAGTTTATAGTTTTCAGAAAATCTGGTTATCTTGTAAATATGTGAATCTGTGAAGTACAACTATAAGTAAATTTTCTCCACATTTGTTGAATGATTTTTGGTTTGTTTTTCATAACAAGTAATTAAGCTATAGATTGGTTTAAATGAAATCAGTAAACATTAAATCACAGAAAAGTTGCTTTCACATTGAAAATTTTTATATAGTATTCCAGACAAAATTAAGTAAATGAAGACTAGTAAAGGGTCTTGGCATAGTTGAATTTTAAAGCAAAGATCTTTCATTTTTCCTGGAAGTCTCAGTCTGAAACAATGTTCATGCAATGATGTTCTTATACATGGTAGTAAAAGGTCGTTGTTCTTATGTGTTTGGGATTTTCTCTCTTAGAGGCTACTAGAGTTAAATAGCTTGAGTGAAGAGGCTGTTTGGAAAGTGTAAAAGGGACTTTAATATATTGTCCTGAGATATTAATGTAATATGTGTCTGAAAAATATATATAATTGAAACATTTTTCTTGTTTGATTGCTTCAGTAGACAAATCTGTTCACTTTGGCTGTGTTTGTAACAGAGTGGCTTTCTATTCTTTCAAGCAATTCACTCAGTATCTCCTCTACTTTTAAAACAAAATAGTTCCGAGATTTAATATTCTCATTTCTGCCTAGCAGTGCAAAATTAAATTTAATTCAGCTTCTGTTTTGATCCATCTAAAAAAAATCGGTGACTTCGTTTAATTAGGTCTTTGCTACTGTAATCAAAATTAAAGGTTTTAATAGGGATGTTTCCAGAGTGCTTAGTTCTCTGCTTACTAAAGAATAGAATATTGAATCTTATTTTCAGTACTTTCTTTCTAAAAGAACAGATACAAAATATTTCTAAGCTGTATGCAGTTCTCCAGATCTTCACCAAAAATAGAAACACAGAAACTAAAATTAGACATCTTTAGTTACATAACTGTTAATCATTTCATAGGCTAAGAAGATTAGGTTTAATTGACTGAAATATTAGTTGCATTTATAGGGTGTAAGAGAAGTTAAAATTATCAGCTGTTTTTGCTGGTAGTCTGCAGCATTTTTGTACAAGTCTGCAAGGCGCGAAAGAGAAAGCATTATGCTGGGCAGTAACAGGGATACATGTCAAAGTTATAAAGGTCAAAAAAGTTCTTTTCAATTCCAACATTTTACGATCTTGTGTGTTCAGAAGGAGTATCAGATTCTGGAATAATATGGATGTTTAAAATTTGAATTAATATTTACAAGATCAAGGTAATTTCTGTAGAGTGAACTGAAGTAGTGTATAAATTTTTGACTAGAGCATTCTACAGGAAAATCTTTGAGGTGAGTAATGCACTATTTGAAATATGATTTATTTCTGTAGCATAAACAGACAACTAATGTCAGTTTGGAGAACTGCTTTCTTTTGATTTCTCTATTAGTAAAATCTACTTGGCGCTATCCTGTATTCTTCTGTTCCTAATGCTGTTGGAAGGGACTTTGGGACCTTTTTACCTTCATTAATTTTTCTCTTGTATCTCTTCCGACGTCTGCTTTGAGGTTGATATGGAGAGTGTGCTGTGTGTATTTGTACAATGTGTAAAGCAGTGGGACCAATATACTGTTACTTCTTAACAAATAATTTAATATGCAAACTTGATACAATAATTGTCTGAACTAGTGTGAAGAATCTCTTGGAAGAAACTTTTTTTGCTGTATGCAGTTTTCTTCTCAGAATTGGACTGGTTTCTGTGACTTTTGCATGTGACTAATTCATATTGCATTTATTAAAGCAAAACCACTGGAAACCTTTTTCATATCATTTTAAATTATTTTCTTTACTAAATATTGATACCTATTGAAAGCTGAACTGCCACAACTAGAATCTATGAATGATACAATGAAGTATAGTAATAGGAAGTATTAGACTATTAAGCTAACAATCAGGTTTTGTGCATATTCTACAGTTTCTTATCTATATTTGAGAAGAAGTCCAAAGATTAATGTGGTGACTGTTCAATATAAATATTAAATTGTGAAGGGTTCGATTTAGATACTACAAGGAAGTGTAGAAATATTATTTCCAAGTCCCTAAAGCAGTGAAAGAATACAACAAAAATACAACTCCCGTTTGAAATACATGATTTTAATATGTGCACATGGATGTTTCTTGTTCTAGGTATGTTCATTGACTATACTCTTAACTGACTTGGATAAATTATTTAATAGATAAATTGCTTTAGACTATTTTTATAAAAAAGAATTTTGTGAGCTGCAGCAAATGTCCTCATAACCCTTCAGCAGCATTTGTTATCAAAACATCAGTTGCTCCCTTCACAAAGAATAATCAGCATGTATGTATGTGTTCTTCTCTTTCCCTTGACCATGTTTAATCATTCTGAAGCAAGTCTGATGAAATACAGATAAACTCAGACCGCCAAGTTTGATGCCAAGACCTGGTCAAGCTCAAGAAGTGGGTTTATGTGAATCTCATGAGGTTCAACAAGGCCAAGTGCAGGGTCCTGCACCAGGGTCAGGGCACCCCCCCCGTATCAGTATAGGCTGGAGGATGAAGGGCTTGAGAGTAACCCTGCAGAGAAGGACTTTTGGGGCTACTAATAGATGAGAAGCTGGACATGAGCTGGCAAAATGCACTCGTATCCCAGAAAGCCAACTGGACTGCACCGAGAGAAGTGTGACCAGCAGGTCAAGGGAGGTGATTCTCCCCCTCTACTCCACTCTTGTGAGACCCTACCTGTAGTACTGCATCTAGCTCTGGGGACATTAGCTTAAGAAGGACATGGACTTGCCTGGGTGGGTCCAGAGGAGGGCCACAAAAATGGTCTGAGGAATGGAACACCTCTTGTGTGAGGACAGGCTGTGGGAGAGTTGAGGTTGTTCAGCCTGTGGAAGAGAAGGCTCCAGGGAGACCTCACAGCAGCCTTTCAGTACCCAAAGGGGGGCTTATAAGAAAGATACGGATGGACTTTTTAGCAAGGCCTGTTGCAATAGGACAAGAGGATATGTTTTTAAACTAAGAGTCTAGATTTAGACTAGTTAAAATATTTTCTACAGTGAGGGTGGTAAAACACTGGAACAGGTTGCCCAGGGAGGTGGTAGATGCTACATCCCTTGAAACGTTCCAGGCTGGGCTGAGCAGGGCCCTGAGCAACCTGATCTATTTGAAGACATCCCTGCTCATTGCAGGGGGGTTGAACTAGATGACCTTTAAAGGTCCCTTCCAACCCAAACTAGTGTGTTCTATAAGGTGAAGAACATAACTGTCACAATACAAGGATTTATTATTATTATTATAGGCATTATTATTTGGGAAAAATTTATTACAAATAGATAAATATGTATATGTATCCAGATTTTGAGACAAAGCTGTCTTGCCTGAAATAAGGAAAAACTACTTTTTGTACCAACTTTTTCCAGATGCTTGGTGATCTTTTTATGGTGAAGGTTTCTGTCCTGACCGCTTGTTTATGTTGTTTGGTATGGGCAAACGGGCCAAGCTAAATAGTCGCTTTAAAAGCTGTGAGGTAGGTATTGGTATTCTGAACAGAGATTTGGTCCTCTAAATTAGAACTTTGCAGTAACATTTTTCTAAATGTCCATCAGACTCTTTTTTATGCTATGCTAAACTTCACTGTGTTTTTTATACCATCTTACAGTGGCTTTGTTTCTATAATGCACTCTTGAAGCCAGCTGAATAAAATATTGTGCTAAGCATTTTCTACCTCTTAGATTATTTTTTTTTTTAAAGAAAATAACTTGGTAACTTTCCCTTTTATCTTTTCCATTGTGGTCTTTTAAATACAGCTGGCTTATGTAATTTACCGTACAGTTGCATGATGACAATATATTCACAGTGAAATTCTGCCAGAAGGAGGCAGACCCTAAAGGTGTTCACATTTTGCCTATGGGTTGTGTGTTTTCTTTTAAATGCCACCTTCTTCCCAGCCCAAGAGTGCACTTGTCCTAGCTTTGCTGGATAAACATCAGTATATTCATATATCTAAAGTGGGAGCTGAGAAGCTGTTGTATATTCTCTGCATTAAAACCATACATAGCTCCATGGGTTAGGTGTTGGAAGCATTGGAGTTTATTGGTTTGGGGGCAGGGGGGGGAGTTGTGGGGTTTTTCTACTGTGTATGTCGTGGTGGTCTAAGTCAATGATTTCTGGTTCTGGATATAAGAGGACTGGTCTAGGAGTGCTGTATTGGTGGGTGTCAATTCTGTCTGTCATTTTGGAGCTACCATTCAGATATGACGTTGCCTGATCTGTGGAGGAGAAGATCTCCCAGCACATGGACCTTGCCAGATTCGCAAAGTCTGAGCTACGCAGTTACTAAGCCTACAATAGCATTTTTAAGTATTTCCCAGACATGACCACCATGATAATTTAATATATATTGTTTCCATAGAGATATCTCAATCAGTAATATGTGATATAGATTGTAAAATTGTGGCATCAAAAATGTTTGTATGTAGTCACTTTTTAACCTTAAAAAAGAATGTTTGCTGAGGCATAGTCCTATAAATTGCAGAACCACCTAGAGAATGTCTTGACCAGCTTACCAGAGTAGGGTCCTTATAAGGCATCTACTCAAATTTCAGGCAAAATTACATATTAATATACCCATTGAGACTTGTGAGTTCTTACCCTGAACCTGTGCACAGCAGAATGGGATTAGTTTCATGAATGAGCAGCTGAAGTAATTGGCTAAGACTTGTCTAGTGCTTTGTCATAGTTTCTGAAATTTGAGGAAAGATGTGTAATCCTGGGGAGAGCAAGACTGAAAAGCAGACATTAAATGAGTCTTGCGGTATGAGTAGTGGTAGCCTTCCAACGCTTGCTACAGGAAACCTTCATACATTTGTCACCATTGCAAGAGCTCTTTCCTGTTTCCGTATTCTGTGGTAAAGTCGGTTCAGAGTAATTATGTTCAGATTAGTGTGTCTCTGCATAATTTGTGGTTCAGATAATTTCCCCCTTTCACCAATGTCACATTAGGAGAGTTGCTTTAAAGTAGCTGGATACCCAGCAGCAGTTTACATGAGTAACAGTCCACTGCAGATTTTACTGGGCCTTCTCTACCTGCATTTTCTCAGTTCCCTCCCTTATTTACAATGTGGAAACTTCCCTCATGACTCTTCGTAATGTAGTTAGCTTTATATGTCAGACAGTGCAATTGACAGCAGAGGTTTCATTACTTGAGTGCGTCCAGAGAAGGGCAACGAAGCTGGTGCAGGGTCTGGAGCACATGTTGTGTGAGGAGTGGCTGAGGGAACTTGGGGGTGTTTAGTCTGGAGAAGAGGAGGCTGAGGGGAGACCTCATCGCCCTCTACAGCTCCCTGAAAGGAGGGTGCAGAGACCTGGGGATGAGCCTCTTTAATGAAGTACCAAGCAATAGGATGAGAGGGAATGGCCTCAAGTTGCACCAGGGAAGGTTTAGACTGGATATTAGGAAGCATTTCTTTCCAGAAGGGTTTGTTAGGCGTTGGAATGGGCTGCCCAGGGAGGTGGTGGAGTCCCCATCTCTGGAGGTGTTGAAGAGTCGGGTTGACATAGCGCTGAGGGATATGGTGTAGTTGGGAACTGTCAGTGTTAGGTTAATGGTTGGACTGGATGATCTTCAAGGTCTTTTCCAACCTTGATGATTCTGTGATCTTGTTGAGAGCATACTGTGTGATTGAGGTTTGGATTAGATAAGTAAACCTTCTGGGCTCAGTCTCAGGTTTTGCCAAAAGTAACCTTCTTCTTTTCCATGCCCAGAAATAACTGAATCTGTGAAACAATGTTAGAAGGTTGTAATAGCTCAGTCTTTGTACGCCAAAAAATGTAAGTCAGTCCAAAAATCTTAGAAAGGGAAAAGATCAAATGTAGTGTTAACTTTGTGTCATCCTAAATAACTTGTATTGTAAAAGGTAATGTTTTAATATTGCTATCGTTTAATGTATGACTTTCTTAGAACTTAAAGTATAAATATTACCAGTTGGGTGATCTGTTAATTAGAATTTAAAAAAAAAAAAATTGGTGAAGATTTAAACAATTACTGTAATACATTTAAGTTGCCAGGTACTCCTAATGTGTATTTGTATCTATCACAGATGTAGCCGATGTATACTCTTACCGAACTCAGCTTTAATTTGAGGCAGTAATATCCAGCAGTGAACAGCATCTACATGCTGTGTTGAGTTTGCTTCTGTATTACATCTACTCTTCTGAGTATTTTAATTCTTGTGAGGGATATAGACTTTCAGGTAGTAATTCTTTCATTTGTAGAAGATGACATTTGTTATAAGGATATTTATGTAAGAAGTTTCAGCTGCAGCTCTTAAGAAGTCTGCCGCAATTAGTTGAACTTGCTGTGCTTTAGATCTTCTGTGACGCTTCTTGTTTTGGCAGTGGTGCTGTTACATAACTGAGCGGTTTGGCATTTTAATAAAGTTACATTTTAGCCTTATCCTTTGTAACTTGCTTATTGTAGTTGCCTTAAAGCAGTGTTCATTTTTAAAATTGAAAAACTGCTTAAAAACCCCCCACCTTCTTGTAATTAAGGGGCACCACTCCCCCCCCTTCCCCCCCT
>NW_020799091.1:17147945-17187769 GCF_003259725.1 Athene cunicularia | reverse complement strand
CTCCCCCCCCTTCCCCCCCCCCCTTAACCAGTGCAGCTGGCAGTTAGACCTACCATTTAAAATGGGCTATTCTGTTAGAGAATAGGCAAATTTTTTTTCCTCTCAAAATGGGCAGTGAGAGAATATAGAGAAGACGCCTCTTTTCCTTCCTCCTGACACACACTATTTTTTTTTTTTCAATAAAAGTTTACTATCTTTTACTCCAAAGCCTTCAACTCTTGTTCTTTATCAATGTTTGCACATTAAAAAAGTTTGCTAACCCCCTGTTATCTTCCTTGTTTGTAGGTCTATAACCTAGAGGTCCTCAGACTCCAGTACTCTTGTCTTGTGTATCCAGCTCATGCCCAAAGTTGTTTACCTTGACACAAAAGAAAGGAGTGAACAAGTTTAATCTGTTAAACAGGGACAAAATTCTGTCTGCTTTTCTTTTTCACATTCTCAGATCTCCCTTCTGTGTTCTGTCTTGTGGAGATATTTCCAGACTCTCACTTCTGAAAGTATTCCACCTGGTGGCAAAATTAGGGAAATAGTTAATGGAAATGGTTTACACAGATGTAGATCAAGTAGTGTAAGAACCTGTAATTCAAGTCCTAATTTATTCCTGTTCCATATTTTATAGTAGAGAGGGAAAGAAATTAGAATATATCTGTGTGCCTTAAATAAGTTTCATGTTTCTGGTTTTTGCATTTATAGCAAAGTAGATTTGACCTCTAACACTTTATATTCCTATGTGATACCCTGACAGTAGGAATGGAGGACCATTCTAACAGTGAGAAGACAGTACTGTGCATTTAGTACTTTGTTCTATTTCATGAAAATTCTAACTTCTGTGTGTACCAGTTGAAGAGAAATGGGAGCAGACTGTTGTACTTACAAGTAAGGGAGGCTTCCAGGTATCTCCTGGAATATTTGACGGCTTGTTTTAGAACAAATAAAACCAGTGACTGTCCAGAGTCATCTAGAAAATGGCTTCTACTTAAGAAAGGAGATATTAAATGAATAGCAGTGTTTTTTCAGCCTTGTAGTAAGGGAATTGAATGGGATCAGTATTAAGGAGAGCTAAATTCTATAGTTCCTCCTTCCATTGATGAAAAATCTACTATTAGACTGTCCTGAGGTGTACAAACTCTAGTCTATATACTTTGAGATCCCTGTACCTCTTAATTTTAGAAATGGCAGAGCAGGAGCTGCTTTTCTTTTTTTATATTGCCAAGTATAAATACCTTAAAATGGTATGTATATGACTAGGAACTCTTCTTTTGCACACATTTGGGAAGCCCACTGAAAGAGAGTGCTCAGTAGCTCAGTGTTGAGTGACACTAGTCACGACAGCTATCCCATTACATTGATTTTGAACTTTGTTCCCTTGTTTGACCTTCAAGCCTATTGTTAAATATTATTCTGAATATGTTTTTATACTAAATAAAAATTGAAATTTTTTACTGGTTCAAATTTTCCATTTTTATATTTGCTGTGTTCTTTGTGTATACAAGACCATTAAAATAGTTGAGTTTACTTACCATATGTTTTGTCTTACAGGCTAATCACAGCATATAGAAGTGTTACACTGTTACAGTATTATTTAAATATTTATTTATTTTCTGCAGATCAATGTCAGAGTAACCACAATGGATGCAGAGTTGGAATTTGCCATCCAGCCCAATACAACAGGCAAGCAGCTCTTTGATCAGGTAACTTATATGTGTCTCTGTGTGTGTAATGTGTACAAACACATAAAACTATTGTGGGTATTAAGGCATAGACTGAGAAACCAGAAGTGTTCTCATGTATAGATAATGGTTTTTCTTACATTATCTAAGCTATGCTCTCAGTTAATTTGAGCTTCCTCATTACTTCTCATGGAATCTAATAAATTCAAAGTCAACTCTGTGTAAATAGGTTAACAATGAGGCTTCAGTTGAGTCATGCATATAGAACTGCTTTGAAATTAATGGTATTTTTTATGTCTAATCGCATTATCGTTGCAACTGCAATATGATTGTTAGAGTTACGTGTATGAGAAATTTATATAGCCTTTACTGTTTAATAATGAAGTAACAATAAAAGTTAATTGAGGAAAGTGAACATCTTTTAATTTTTTTTCCAGGAATGGAAGCTGTGGATACTTTTTCAGTTCCCAAGTGTTAGAAAAGTAATGTTGTCCTATGATCCAGTTTGAAATTTAAGTTTTAAAAAAAAACCTAAGTGGAAAAGTGAAAATGATGGCATTTAATGTGCTTATGGATTGTAGATCCATGAGAGCTACATGTTCTCACTTGATAGTGTCTCTGTTGTACACCAGTCAAACAGCCTAAATGAATGATTTCTTAAAAAGGGTTGTTCTTGCATTCATTTCATGTGATGTAGCCATCAGAATCTTGATATAGTTTTTTGGTCTAGTTTGTGGAGTGTTCTAGAAAATGTTAAGAAATAGAAGCTTGTCAATGTGTAGTCTTATTTTTCCTTGAGAAACAAAAAAAATATTATCTAGATCCAAGATGTATTAATTTAGTTAAAAATGCAGAAATATTTGAAATTGCTCTTTGAAACCAGTTTAACTATATCAACACTTAGGTCTAGAAGAACTGTTGTTTCTGTCCACTCCAGTCTGGATGCTTAAAGTATGTAATGATGGGTATTAAGAGAAAGTAACACACTGAAAGAACTTTTTCAGACCTCTTGCACTTTTAATTGACATTTAAGAGTTAATTAAATGTCTTAGTATATAAGTTGAAAGGAAAATCTTTGTTGTTTTGTAACACTGAGCTTTTTCATTTAGATGAACAAAATTTAATTTGCAATTTTGTTTGAAATGACTGACTGACTCTTAAGACTTCTAGCCTCTGCCCCTTTCTCTAACATCTCTAGCTTCTACATAGGAATAGACTTCATGACTCTTACAAAGACTTCTTGAAGAAAGGGGCTGTTCTGCTTTTTGTCTAACCAACACCACCATCAAATAAAAAGTATGGTAATCTGTGGCACAGGAGCCTCAAGCTGTGACTTGACTTTTGCCAACCTTTGCTATCTTCTGCCATGCAGTACTGGGTGGGGTGACATTCTGCTGTGTAATGACTTGTGCCCAGGTAATCAGGTTCATCCAAATTAGGGCATTCACAAACAGTTAACAAAGATACAGCTCTGAACTCTTCTTCATGCTCTCTTCAACTTTGTTCCTTGATTCACTGTGTGGTGTTTGACATCTCACCAGCTCTTACACTTAACTTCTGGAAGTTTAAATTGAAAAATTCTTAGGTCAAACAAAATCAACCAGTATAGTTGTGAGGAGAGAAGCATCTTCCACCTGATCTTAAATTCAAATGCAAGTTCCGTAGAGTAACTTCAAGAGCTGAACTACATTGCAAAACCAGCATGAAATTTTCAGACAAATTACGCTGTTTAGGGAAAGAGAATCAAACAACACTGTTTTTGAGACGATTGGCCTTCCAGGTTTATGCAGAAATGGTGTACATGACAGTAGACTTGTTGGTTATTGCTTGCAGAAAATAACCTCTCCATTAATTTAGCTGTTTTTTAGTGCTCCTCTATGTTTTTGGTGAACAACTTGTCTATTTTTCAGTCAGTGGTTAAGGTTTCAATTTGTGTTTTCTGGACTTGTTTCCCATTCTGTGTGTGTGTTCATCATCTTCACCTGCTAGCAGACAAGAATTCATCATTTGATATCTGTGGCTTTCTCTTTTCTCTTCCATTGTGAAACTCAGTAAAATTGCCCAAACCCTTTTTTTTTTTTAAATTACTCTCATTTTAAAAGGTGTCTTAACATAGTTATCGTTACTCCTGTCTGTCTTGTCAGTGGTCAGAATGGGCAAGAGGGGATCTGTCCTCCTTTAGTCAACCAACTTAGCATCTGTAACTTTCCTAGGAGAGGAAGAACACTGTGGTGGGACACATTTCTACACACTGATGGTAATGGTGGGGGTTGGTGGTTGTTTTTGATAAGGTGTTAGTACTGGGCATCAGTACTGCTGTTTTACTGTAGTTGACATTCAGAAAGAATGGGAGAGTTGTCTCCTTTATGACAAGTTATACGCCATTGTTGTTTCCAAAGAGCTCATAAATTGTCCCTTACAATCTTTTGGAAGCTGACTCAATGAAATTCTTGCTAGCTTGTCTTTATGTGTATGTTTTAATTTGCCAAAGCATGTCTATTGCTCTGGTTGCTTTTCTTCTCTGAGAAGCTTTTATTGCCTATCAATAGTTAAATTGTAGGATGTGATGGTGGATAAATCTTTTTACAGATGTGATGAAGGCTTGTGTGAAGTCCCTTAATGACTCTTCTGAGCCATAATCAAACTCCTAAGTTTCTCATTCTGTACACTTATTTTTCATATTGTGCTACTGCAGTGCATAAGTGCTTATATTATCTTGGTAAAAAGTTTCAGAATTTTTTATCTCTTTCCTTGAGCTGAGAGGCAGTGGTAGACGATGTTCTTTCCTTATTTGTGGAGTCTGAAGTAAAACAAGCTAATGTGTTAAGTTATTTTTAGTGTTGATTTGCAAGCATGTGTAACTGTATTGCAGTAGACGGGTTGTCTGTATTTAAATAATGTGCAATATGCATCTCGGTTGAAGGGCTGTAGTTAGCAGGTGAGAGTAAAATATTTTGACGTGAGCATAAGCACTTGTCTCCTTATGCGTTATGGGCAGAGCTCTTGAGCATCTGTAGTTCTTGCTGACTACTTCTGCAGTTCAGAGAGCCGATCAGGTACAAAGGCTTAACTTGGACAGCTGTAAAGAGCATTCTCAGTCATCTGATAAAGCCATAAGTAGTTTGATCAACATCATATAGGAGATCTGTGCCAAAAGAAGCAGCAGGTCTGAAACTTCTGTGTTAGGACAACCAAATCTAATGTTGCTCAGGACCATACTAGTAACATACACTTGATCTTAACATTTCTTATGTTCGAAAATAAATGATGTAGGATTTCTAGACAAAATAACTGCTCACTAAAGTAATCGGGTTGAATCTGTGAACATTGTCCATTCTGTGCTTTGGAGTTTGGAGGTGAAAGGGTAGAGGAGTTAAAAAGGTGCACACTTGAATGATTGTTAAGTAATAAAGCAAATATACAAGGCATCAGAAGTAAGTTTGCACAGCTATCTTGTGACGTTTTCTAATTTTCAAAATCTTAATTTTACAACCCGATAGTACTACTTTAAAATGGAGGAGGATCTATGTGTAAAAATTCTGTTTACTTCACATGCATCTGAATGCTTCCATAAAACAGCCTTCAGTAAACCAACTTGCCAGCATGGTCCAACCTGAGAACATATGTAAGTACTGCCACACTGGATCTTTTGGAGCCAGAGATTACAGTTAATAAATAATCTTTGCTGGACCTTTCTGATTAATTGCTTGTTGAATCCATTGATACTTTTACTATGCAAAAGACGTGTAAAACAGTTCCACAGTTTCATTATACTCTGTGTAGTAAAAGTACTTGTTTGCTTTCAACCTGCTATCTAATGATTTCTATTGATACTCTTAATTCTTACATTTTGAGAAATATTGAATAATCATTCTCTATTTTCCTTCTACATGCCATGCAAGTTTAATAGATCGTATTTTTCCTTGTTTCTCTGTTAGTAGCCTTAGTTCTTGTCTTAAAGTTATGCAGAAAATGTTCCATGTCACTGATCATTCTTTTCAACATTTGAAACATTTCCAGTGCTTCAGCATCCTTTTTTAAGTTGATGTGACTAGTCCATATGTAGTGTTAGAGATTTGGGAATACCATAGATGTGTATAGTAATATAACAGCTTTGTTGTTTTTTTTTCCTTTTCAACAAGAACTTTGTTTGCATAATTAAAATTGTTGTCTTTTACATAATTTTGTTTTTATTAAATATCTTTTATTGAAGTTCATCTTTCTTTTTACTGATCATTCACAGATCTTTATGGAATGTTTTCTACAGCAGATTTTGTCACATCAGTTTCATCCTTTTTTGCAGATCACATATGAAGTCCTCAGGGACTTCCCTGGTGGTTACTACAAGTCTGTTGTGAAAACAGTTTATTTTTTTCTTCTTTCTTTTTAACCAGTATATCCATAAAAAGACCTTCCCGGTATTCAAGGACAGTTTCATTTCTTTAGTAGCCTTTCGTGACAAACCTGATCAGAAATCTTATAAGAAACAGGAAATCCATGTGTCATTTATCAGCTAGATCATCCTTATCCCCTTTATCATTAACTCCTAGAAGATCTCAAAAATATTTGAAAGAGGTTATTCATCCTCATTACCTCATAGTTGTCAACAAGTATTATTCTTTATTACAGCTTCACAAGTTGTCTTTCAAACATGAGGGTCCTGTTTGCTACCTTGTATTTCTCAGGTGCTGAGTTTGATGTATGCTGTAAGCTGCACACTGTAGTTGGTAGTTTGACAACATAGTGTTTGAGTTGAGGTGAATGCTTCCCTGAACCTGATGTTTTGCTACTATTTTAATTTTTGTTCATGTAAAACCTGATTACATTGCAGTTTTGAGATGTTTTTTGTTGCTTAATTACCATTAAAAAATCCTGTTATAGTGATTACTGATGATTATTTATAATTTACCTTTAGGTGGTGAAAACTGTTGGTCTTCGTGAAGTCTGGTTTTTTGGGCTACAGTATGTAGACAGCAAAGGCTACTCAACTTGGCTGAAGCTGAATAAAAAGGTAATAATTCCCTAATGTTTAGGCAATTGTACAGTCTGAAACATATTTTATAAGGCTTGCCGATTTAATGTTGTAGGTGAGATACAGCTGGTTTCAAATTTAGTTGACAAGTTGCTTCTTATTTGCTATAAATGACAAAATACAGTGTTAAGTTTGGCTAGTTATAAAAGAATGTGCAAAGCTGCATCAACATTTAATTTGAGAAGGAGATACAGTTTCCTGTATTTCCAGTACCATGATGATGCATGCATTAGGAAAACTTAAATTCATAGGGTTGTCCTGTTTTCATGTAGCAAAATAGATTAGAATATATGTTTTACAGTTGGGGGTATGTGAAGTATTTGAGTTTCAGGAGTTTGCATGTATACAGCTATAGATCTTTAAAGAAGGCACCAGTAATAGGCTCCTGAACTTAGGTTTCTAATAGGTAGATCGTAGGATAACTTTTGTTTTTCTCTAACAGCACTGAGCACTTTGTATCTCCAAGCTATGGGGAACCAGGTCATTTTACCTTAAATTCTAATTATGAGTTTGAATTATCTGCATTATTAGGAGGTAAATTAGGAGGTTTTTAAGAGCAAGTCCTACTGTCTGCATTTATATATTTTTTTCCCTTCTCTGTGGTAAATCCAACGAGTTAAACCTGCTAACCACCAAAGCTGTCTCCTATAATTTTGTGTGTCTTGTTTCATATGCAATAAACATTGTAGTGCTACAGATATTTTGTTAGCGCTAATGGCTTCTCTCCAGTGGTTGGAGACTACAGGATTTGATGCATCATTTGTGAAAAATACAGTAGACATTTCTATGTGAAAGTCTTTAGCAAGTTAAGTTGCTGGTGCAGTTTAGGAGCAGCAAAGGTGTACTCATTTCTTTCACTTTGACTAAGGCAGTTGCCTATCTTTTTTTTAAAGCTTGTAACATTTGATTTTTAAATGCATCATCATAAACTGTCTCTAATTTGTAAGTTACTATTTAAATATTTGTGGTAAATACTGATATCATAAATCACAGAATAGATGTGCAAAGAAGGTTTTATTATGGCAGGAGCACAATTAATCATTCACTTGTGACATTAAAGTGAAATAGTTTGTATGTAAATCAGAAGCAGATGGACAATAATGAAAAGCAAACAGAACTTTTTAACTTGACATCTGAAATGTTGAATATAGTGCTTATGTTGCCTTACACATGTGATTAAATGGTTGCATTATATTTACAGTTTTTCCTGTTTCCTACAAGTCAAACAGATGCATCATTTCATGTGTAGTGAAGTTCTAGAGGGACCACAAGTGCACATCAAATTAAATGTGTAATAAAGTGTTTGAGGAATTGCAATGTATGAGATTTATTTTATTATGAATGTACCTTTTAACAATCTCACTGTATTATTTGATATTAACATTGTTTTGAATTTGAGTGCTTTTGCTTTAGTCATAATCAGTGCTGAAAGCTGAGCCCAAATGAAATGGAAAATTCTCCGTAAAAATGAGGTTTTGTGGAAATTTGAGGTAGACACTTACTTAAAAACTTAAGATACCCCCATCTGATCTCTTCACAAAAGTCATGATTATAAGGCTTATCCATTTTAGAAAAGTAATGTGATTAATAACATTATGGTTTTTTGCACAGGAACGAAATGTGTGTATTTAATTAAGTAGTTCAAAGACTTATAAAACAATCCAACTTTACACTTACATTGAAGAAATGTGCTGTAGTTCTTTCTAAAGAAACCTTGTTACATCCTCATTTCAGCAGTTCATCCTTGGATAAAGTTTTGATTTTTTTTTTTTAATATGTATTACAACTTCTTTTTTTCCAGATTTTATTGTGGTAAATACAAATTCACACAAGTCTACAAAAAACCCTCTTAAACAAGCCTTGGAGTAGTATTTCAAAATTGTCTGATTTATCCACATTGGTATATTTGAATCAGTGCCATGTGAACCTTTAGTGAATTCCACAATGGACTTGTCAGGAAGGACTGGATTTCAGTGAAGAGGAGCTAAAGAATTCATTACTACTGAGTTAATTTTATTTAATATTCATTTAGTGCTCTTTTTAGTTTTCCTTTATTCCTCTCCCTCAGGTAACACAGCAAGATGTAAGGAAAGAAAATCCTTTGCAGTTTAAGTTCAGGGCCAAGTTTTTTCCAGAGGATGTATCTGAAGAATTAATTCAGGAGATAACTCAGAGACTTTTCTTCCTTCAAGTCAAAGAAGCGATCTTAAATGATGAAATATATTGCCCACCAGAAACTGCAGTTCTTCTGGCTTCTTATGCTGTCCAGTCCAAGTATGGAGATTACAGTAAGGAGATACATAAACTAGGCTACCTAGCCAATGATAGACTTCTCCCTCAGCGGTGAGTGGGACTGTTTTTGCATCATCTGCTGCATAAAAACTTCATTACAGCACATTTTTGATAATTAAAATATTAAGTGATAATGTGCATTAATGGTAGCTTTCTTAAGAGTGCCTGCTTTGCTAGTAAAATTTAGAGATCCTAATTTAGACTTTAAATAACAAAGAGACATCACAACTGTGGCTTTCTTGAGACCTGTTTTCTGTCCGTCCACAACCATCTGCACAGATGCAGTTGAACAAATTTCCGAAGTACTCCAAAATGATCTAATGTTCCTGGAGGCTTGCTTCTGCTAAATTAAAATCAAAAAAGAGGTCACTAATATTAATTTGATACTCCTTTTCTTCAATTCTTGGTGCTTTTGTACACTTAAATGATAATAATTTCCTGAAAATAATCATAAAGTGAATTGCAAATGAAATATATTGCAGAAAAAGACTAGCCTGGACAGAAAAAGAAAATAACTAAATTACTGCTCTTTCTGTTGAGCATAAACTCTTTTGTATCAGTAACTTTTCTAACTGGTTATGAACAGTAAGCACCACGATTACAGTTCTCTTTCTTTACGCAACTGAAACCTTGTTCCTGGCATGTTTTGGCAGCAAGAGAGCATTGCAACACAAATGTATAATGTTGGACAATTTTGTGTAGATGAATGCATAGTGATGTACTGTGGACAAATGTTTTCTAACTGAATATGTAACATTAACACATCCTCAAAAGAAGTGAGAGCCATGGAATAATTTGAGGTTTCTTTAAGAAAGTCATATGTTTTGTCTCTTTGGTTTGAAACCTAGAAGTGGAAACTCGCTTATTAGTGTAACTAAGCTTGAGAATTTTCTAGCAAGCAAAAAAGCGTTTCAAAGGATTGTGGTGAAGTACTGAAAGAAATATTTGTAAAAATGTTTCAGATTTCTAAAAATCCTGTCTAAGAGTTCAGTTTTGGCTCTTTACTTCCTTCTTGTGACAATGAAGTCTATACCTCTTTCTAGAAAAATACCCTTAGTTAGGAAGGCAAGGAGATATAGAAACAGTAAAACTGTCATTACTGAATGTGTTTAACAAATCTTGGGTTTTGCTCAGTTATGATGACAGCCTGTGAACACTGGAGTGCTTGTATACGACACAAATTCAAATACTTAAGATGCTCCTTTTCAGTAGACAAATGTTCAGATGCTTTCCCAGCATATGCTTTCAACCAGTCGTGTGCCAGTCCGCACTGAGTGAACACACAGCTTTTGTATTCATTCTGACACAATTATTCCTGTTTTGCCTCCTGTTACCAGGAGATTTGCCAGAAAAACAAGAAAATCATAAAAATGCTTCAGAGCAATTTAAAATTTAATGTCAGAACTGCTTACTCGCTGGGTAGAAAACTGGCTGGATGTCCGGGCCCAAAGGATTTTGGTGAACAGAGTTGGCAGCCAGTCACAAGTGGTGTCCCCCAGGGCTCGGTGTTGGGGCCACTCTTGTTCATCTTTATTGATGATCTAGATGAGGGGATCGAGTGCACCCTCAGTCAGTTTGCAGATGACACCCAGTTGGGTGGGAGTGTTGATCTGCTCGAGGGTAGGGAGGCTCTGCAGAGAGACGATGGGCTGAGGCCAACTGGAGGAGTTTCCATAAGGCCAAATGCCGGGGGCTGCCCTTGGGCCACAACAACCCCCGGCATCACTACAGGCTTGGGGAGGAGTGGCTGGAGAGCTGCCAGTCAGAGAGGGACCTGGGGGTGTTGATTGACAGCTGGCTGAACAGGAGGCAGCAGTGTGCCCAGGGGGCCAAGAAGGCCAATGGCATCCTGGCTTGTGTCAGCACTAGCGTGGCCAGCAGGGACAGGGAAGTGAACTTACCCCTGTACTCGGCACTGGTGAGGCCGCCCCTCGATTCCTGTGTTCAGTTTTGGGCCCCTCACTACAAAAAGGACATTGAATGACTCGAGCGTGTCCAGAGAAGGGCAACGGAGCTGGTGCAGGGTCTGGAGCACAGGTCGTACGGGGAGCGGCTGAGGGAACTGGGGGGGTTTAGTCTGGAGAAGAGGAGGCTGAGGGGAGACCTCATCGCCCTCTACCGCTCCCTGAAAGGAGGGTGCAGAGAGCTGGGGATGAGTCTCTTTAACCAAGTAGTAAGCGATAGGACAAGAGGGAATGGCCTCAAGTTGCACCAGGGAAGGTTTAGACTGGATATTAGGAAGCATTTATTTCCAGAAGGGGTTGTCAGGCGTTGGAATGGGCTGCCCAGGGAGGTGGTGGAGTCCTCATCCCTGGAGGTGTTTAAGAGTTTGGTTGACATAGCGCTGAGGGATATGATGTAGTTGGGAACTGTCAGTGTTAGGTTAATGATTGGACTGGATGATCTTCAAGGTATTTTCCAACCTAGACGATTCTGTGATACTTGTTTCCCAGAGTAGACTAGCTTTGCCAAATTTTACTGAAAAAGGTGAGACAAGATTTGAAGTTTATGTTAGTTAGATACTTAATGTTCACCTTGAAAACTGTGTATTTTTTGTTTGAAAACTATGAGCTGGGTAGCAACAAGCATCAAATCCTTGCTGAGTTACTCAGCAGTAGTCCTTGCATATCTGCTAGTGCTGTTTCATTAGTGGTGTGTGAAGAGAGAATGGAAGGGACTAAAATGACAAGGTAGCTATCACCAAAGACATTACCAGCTTTGAGGATATCATAGAAACACAGAATCATTTGAGGTTGGAAGGGGAGCCCTGAAGATCATTTAGTCCAGTCCCCTTACTTAGAGTCAGCTAGAGAGGTGGTTGATGCCCCATGCCGGTCAGCATTTGAGGCATTTGGACAATGCCATTAATAACATGCTTTAACTTTTGGTCAGCCCTGATGTGATCAGGCAGTTGGACTAGACAGTCACTGTAGGTCCTTCCAACTGAAATATTCTTTTCTAACTACAGGAGGTTACTCAAGGCCTTTTCCATTTGGATTTTGAATCTTTCAAAGTATGGGCACTCTGCAACCATTCTGGACAACCTGTTATAGTGTTTGACCACCTTTGCAGCTAAGAATAAAATAAAATATTGTGTTCAAGTGTATTTAACTTGTGCCCGTTGCCTTCTGTCTTCCAACTCAAATTCAATTCAAAAAGAGGAAAGTGCAAAGATTTTCTGTAGAACTAGAAATTTAACTTAATTTGGGAAGTCCAAGAAAGCACAGGTCACCATGAGGGTGACCAAACCATGGCAAAGGTTGCCTGGAGAGCTTGTGGAGTGTTTCCCTCCTTAGAGATATTCAGAAGCTATCTAGACATGGTCCTAGGTAACTGTCTGTAGGTGACCCTGCTTGAGTAGAGAGGTGAACAAGATGATCTCCAGAAGTCACTTAAAACCTCAACTATTTTGTGATTCTGTGAGGAAGAGCTTGGGAGCAGGGCTTTTCAGGTGGACACTTGTGTGACATTATCCTTGGAGAGTGTATTTTGCAATACCCTGTTTTGTCCTTTATTTTTTTTGATTGTTAGCTTTATGTTATACTACTATGAAAGCTTTTGAACATTTTGTGAATATCTGCTGGAGGAATAGAAGAAATAAATGGCACCTCCACAATGTAAATATCACAGGCCAATTTAATTACAGAACTTCTGTAATAAGTTAACGTTATTCTAGAAGACTTAGAATTAATTGTTTTACTGTAATAGAAACTTGTAAATTATTGCCAGGATGCTTTTAGATTATTACAGCCAAAGCAGGCTGTTCTGCTTTGTACGTTCTGACGCAGTCTTCTGTATTATAATTAGGCTTATACTTTTATTCAAGGCTAAAGTTGAGAAAACAAAGAGACAAAAAGGAACATTGCATCTTCTGTCATTTAGCTGTAAATGTGTCAGCTTTGTGCAGGTTCAAAAACTAAAACCTCTGCCTCAGTTTTGAGGATGCACACCAAGCAAATCAAAATGTGATATGGCTACCACTGAAAAGCGCACTTCTCTAGATATGGGAAAGAGCAGCAAATCAAGTGACAGAAAGATCCTATAACAGAAGAAACACCGTGTTAGTACCTTCTGCATCACTCAGTCTATTCCTTATTGTACTTTCCTAAAAATGTAGGGGAAAGTAGTAAATCCTTACTTTCCTGAGTAAAGAGAAAGGAAGGAAAACAACTGTTCTGAATTTTTTTATAATATTATCTTGCAGGATCTTTTTTTAATTGTGCTTTAAAATAATTTCTCTAGAAGTGCTTGAAATGCTAGATACATGGTATAAAAGCATAATAAAGTTAAATGCATTTGATTTCTTACTACAGTACTACATTGAAAGTTCTAGTAGGTCAAAAGATAATTTCATTATTGCAGCCTGCTGTAGATAAACCTCAAACAGTTTTCTGAAACCACTTCACTGTTTATTTTATTTATTTAAAAAAGCAAACAACAAACTACTCCCAAAGCTCCCAACAAACTAGTTTGCTAACTGGTCTTAATGCGTTACTTTTTCTTTAAAATGACAGCAGAATGAAAGCTTGAGTGTATTTGTGCATACCTAGAGATTATTTTGCAGCCTTGTCTTATGAGGATTTTATAGGTCTGTATTTTGATGTGTTCCATTTTATGACTTTACTGGAAGTTGAGATATGCTATGGTGTGAATTTTCTATTACAAAGAGTATAAAATACTATGACAAAAGAAGTGATTTCACACTATTTTAAAAATGTATTTATTGAAATACAAAGTTTCTGTGTTTGTTTGGGTTAAAAATACCAGCAGTGTATAGGAAATAATGTTTTATTCAATTACAGCATACGTTACCCTGCGTAATCAAACTTATTTTTAAAACTTTTAAGAGGTTAAATTGGTTGTCTGTGTCACTTAATAGCAACAACTTCTATTCACAGTGTGTTAGAACAGCACAAACTGACAAAAGAACAGTGGGAAGAAAGAATACAGAACTGGCATGAAGAGCATAGGGGAATGTTAAGGTAATTACATAAAACATTTTCCAAGACCTTTAAGACATTTTTATTATTAGGATGTATTTTGGGAGGTGGCATATTTGTTTGGAAACTGCTTTCTTTTATTACAACCAGGTTAGGCGTTAGCAAAAGCTTCCATGAAAGCTTCAGTGAGGGTTGAGTTTTCATTTATGTTATTGGTTTACCTACATGATTTCTGGTAAGGTTGTCAACTGCTTTTGTCCACATTTGCCTGCCTCTAAATTATATTTAGTATTTCCTGAGGTCACATGATGAAAAGACAAAGTGTGGTGATTGGACTGTACCTGGGTATTAAGGTATAGACCTCTACAAGTATCTGAGTCAACTAAATTTTGCACTAATTCGTTATTCTGCAGTTACCTTATTCTTACAATGTACTTTTAAGTGGTCTACACTATGACATTTTTTTTTTTCTTCTTTCATCAGGGAAGATTCTATGATGGAATACCTTAAGATAGCACAAGACTTGGAAATGTATGGAGTCAACTATTTTGAAATAAAGAATAAAAAAGGAACTGAATTGTGGCTAGGAGTTGATGCTTTGGGTCTGAATATTTATGAGCATGATGATAAGTAAGTGGCTAATACTCATTTTGCAGGCCTGTCCTAGGAGATCCTATCTGAGATTATACAAAAACCATCTTAGTGTGTGTTCAATAACATCTAGCAAAACAGGTTCTCAAAGAGCTTCTAATCTGTGTCAAAGATAGGAAAAGAGAGATGTCAATTGCCAGAATGTTTGAATTTTAAAGTTTAAATAGAGATGCAAAAGAAGGAAAAGGAAGAGCAGTTCTGTGGAAACTTAGATTTATGTTGTTTAATACAGATATATGATAGTTAGCTCATCTTCCTATGGTTTCCTTCTGTACTTTTCACTCCCTCAAGACTTCCTCTTCAGTCAGAATGAAAAGGACACTGAGAAGCTGAGCTGAGCAACATGTTTAATGAGAAACATTTTGTAAGAGCAGTGGTTAGGATTATAGTTGTTAGAGCATGAAAAACTTTGGTATCTAAAAATGAAATCTTTTAGACATCAAAGAAAATAGATTAATCTTGTATCCTGGTAGAGATCACATATTCTGTCCATTTGAAGGAGGAGAAAGCTGAAATGTACAAAATTTGAAGAATCTGAAAAGAGAACAGCAGACTTGTTCTTTTGTTTATTTTTCTAAACACTTGTTACTAGTATCTCATGTCAACGGTCCTTTTAGTGATTTGAAGTTAAACATGATGTGTTAAACACCAGATAACAGCTGTCAACTGAACTGAAACTTAATGCTTTTTAATGTATATACTCTGTACCAAAATTCTGTAAGCCTTAATTGCCATTAGATGGCAATATAACTCCTGAAAGAAGGAAATGCTCAGAAAATGTTCAGATCAGATTGAACTATCAACCAATTTTTAGTATTCTTTAACTCAATAGTTAGCAATCAAATATCTAAACATTTTCTAATGCTTGTAATTAAAAGAATATGAATTGGAAAAAAACCTTCTGTGGTCATGGAGAAAAAAGTTTGCAGTTATGCAATTGGTGCATAACCCTTTAATGGTTTCTGAACTGAATTTATTTTACTCAAGATGTAAGGGAAATTAACTTGAACTTTGGAAATACAAGAACACATATCTTGCATCTAAATAAATTGAAGTATAGCTTTGCTGAAGGCTAATTTAATTTCAGTATTTGAAATGTCAGACTTTTCCCAAATTTAAATAGTTATTCTTTTCACTGGAAATAAATTATCAACAGCTTAGAAAGGATCAGTGCATGATTGTGATGTTTAGCATCTATTTAATGGTAGTAGAATAAGTCACCAATAGAAATTTCTTCTGTAAGTGCCATGAAATTACTCATGTAACTTATTCATTTGATGGAATTGTGAAAAAAAAGTTACTGAAATATGCTTGAACTGTTGTTAAAATGTAGCTAAGTGTGGTAGTGAAAATAATATGGAGTTAAGGTGATGGACATAAATAAAATGTCTTTGCTGCTTCTAATGAGAACTTTCTCTTTGAAGGCTGACACCCAAGATTGGCTTTCCTTGGAGTGAGATAAGAAACATCTCTTTTAACGACAAAAAATTTGTCATAAAGCCAATTGACAAAAAGGCCCCTGTAAGTAGTGTGTAGAATAGTATGCCTTTGTATATGAAGAGGTTTCAGCATGCAAGGACTTGCTCTGGCATTATGGCATCAGTAACGATTTTGTGACAGTTATTATTCTCATTGGTAGAATAGTCAGGAATCAAAAAGTAATTTTAATTTTGAAGTATGGTTTGTTTATTTTCTGTATTCATTCTGGTTAATACTCTTAAGATTTCTCTTCTTTTTTTTTTTTTTTTTTTAAATTTAAGTCAGCTAATATTTTGTGATGTGTTGAAAAGCCACAGTGTAAGATGCTAAATTCTCTGGCTCCCCACCTTTCATGAGAAATTCTAGGTCAAGATTTCTCAGAAATCAAGTAGAGAATAGTCTCACTGTTTTAGAAGTTTAAATAAATAATTTTGTGTAAACCAGGTAACCTCTTACATGAAGGAACCCAGACATAATTTTGAATTTATCTTACAAGTTCCTGACAGTAACTAGATTTATAGATTATGGTGTTGGATTGCTCAGAGGGTGCGTGTCAGAATACTTATAATTTTAAATTTAGAAAATACAAGCATGCAGTAAGGGTTCGAGTTTTGTCACAACTGTATTTTTAGATTAATGTATATGCTGTTTTTGCTAGGATTTTGTTTTTTATGCACCCCGTCTGAGAATTAACAAGCGAATTTTGGCACTGTGTATGGGAAATCATGAATTGTACATGAGGAGGAGGAAACCTGATACAATTGAAGTGCAACAGATGAAGGCCCAAGCTAGAGAGGAGAAACATCAGAAACAATTGGAAAGGTAATTAACAAACTTCCATGAAACAGAAAAAAAAAAAATTCTTCTACCCTTTTAAGAAAACTAAGACATCAGACATCTTAGCATTCTAGAAAAGAGCTGCTTTTCATTCTGTAATATGTAAGCAGGTTTGTGGATTGTCATGGCTCACTTGTCTTAATAGAAAGCCGTATCTTTTTTGAGCTTTCAGCACAGTAATAGTAGCTGTACCGTTGTTTCTCATTACGTTTTTGTGAAACAGTCTTAACTCTGTTGCTTGATCCGTAGAGACTTTTATACTCTGCAAGTGAACCTTTAAAGTGAGTTCAGTGAAGAATGTTATGGCTTACCTATTGTATATTTAAAAAATGCTGTTGCCATTTCTAGCCCAGATGAAACATCAGTCGTGTCTGAAATGCAGGTATAATTGTGGATTTACCTGTTTGAACCATAATCAAGGTTGCTGATCAGTTCTATACAGTATTTTGAAGTGAAACTTGGTAGGTTTTGCATTGTAAACTGGATTTGAAACATTTAAAATTACTTGCTTCTCTGCTAGCTGAGTACACTGAAAAATAGGCTGCCAGCATCCTTAGAGTAGAATTTAATTTGAAGTTAAAAAATCTTTTACTATTTTTTTCAGGGCACAATTAGAAAATGAGAAGAAGAAAAGGGAGATAGCAGAAAAGGAGAAGGAAAGAATAGAGCGTGAAAAGGAAGAATTAATGGAACGTTTAAGACAAATTGAGGAACAAACAATGAAAGCTCAGAAAGGTGCGCTCTTACTGGTCCTGGGTTTGTTTCTATCTTCTGACAATTTGTAGTTCAGTTCCACAGTTCTCTTGGTGTGTGGGGACTTCCTTGTTGTTTTGCTTTATGTTTTTTTTAAATTTCTTTTGCTAGTAATAACAAGAATTTAGTGGTGTATTATTTAAGAGAGATTCTTTTTCACTGAAAAGATAGCATGTGTGCATATATGTGTATATTTGTAATGTAAAACCATTTCCTAATATAGAAAATTTTCAATTTTCTTTAATAAAAAGGAAATTAACGTGTACACAGTTCAGCTCAGAATTATGAAATGCTTAAAGTACTGAAAATCTGGAGTTGGAGGGAGCAGGGAAATTAGAGAGGAAGATTCAGAGTACTTCCTCTAGGATTTTATTAATTTAGCTTTTCACTTGGAAATTCTTTGTTCCTTTATTCTCCTATTTCCTTGTAAGTTTTGAGAAATTTAAAATTAAAATCTTGTCAGATTTTAGTGAATAAATGTAGTTTCACCAATCACAGTTCTTTGTGTTGAACCACCCCATAGAGTCCCTGCCTCTTCTGTTTACTAGTCCCTTCTCTCTGTGTTCTTTTTTTGCTTCAGGTTTGGTTCACATTCATAAAAGTTTTGTTCTTCTGTTCATAACTGTTGGCTTCAGGCACGATAGAGAAAATCACTGAATAAATCTATGCAGATAAATTACATATGGCTGACACTGTTCTCCAGCTCTACCCCTGCATTTGTTAGTCTTTCAATACAGAACAGGTTGGACACATCCAGACAGGTCCAGACAGAGGAACTATGCCTTAAAATTGTTTAAGGGAGAGCTGTTTATCCCAGGACAAAACAGTGTCAGGGTGCTTCTAAAGGTTTTAACAACCTATGCTTTCTCATAACTTTTTTGTAAACAATGTAGCCTTATTTCTGATGCAATACATAATGTTCATGTGTTGCTGGTCTTTTTAGCCTTCTAATCACATGTTATATAAATGGTGTCTGCATTCTTTAGTTGTTTTGGTAGTTAAGTGTTGTCCATCTTCATGGGGAGATTTTGTTTAAGTAGTGTTTTTAAATATTTATGCATTTTATGTGACTTTTTTTAAAGTACTGCATTCGTGCAACTTCACATACTTGTAATGCTGTTAGCTTAATTTTATAACTGAAGCAGTAGGCCTGGCAAACAAACTGAAGAGTATTGATTACATGAGACCTACTTAAAACTACAAGTGCAAAGATGAGGAATGTGTCAGCATACCTGGGGAGATGTTTTTTTAGTATTAAAACATATGGTGAAGGGCAAATGGATCATTTCAATAACTGAGCAGTTGTTTAGGTTTTCTGGCGAAGGAAACTATGGCCCCTATGCTTAGATGGAAAACATCATTAGAATCAGCAAGGAGCTTCAGAAAGACTTTTTCATAGTCACTTCATTTTGCACATCAGAGGAGTGTTTTTTTGCCTGTGTAGTACTGGTAGATTATTACTTTTTCCTATTTCACTCGGGGTTCTGTCCTTTAAATTGCAATATTTTGCTAACCAGGCAGGTAGACAACTATTATCCCTCCCTTGATTTAAATTTTCCTGTTTGCACCTTTTTGGCTCTGTTCTACAGAGAATCTTTCTGATGGGAGAATCTTCCAATGAGAATTTTCCAGTGGGTCTTAGGTCATTTTGCTGGAGGCACACACCTAAATTGTCTGCTGCAATTAAGGAATCTTTGTCAGGCATTTCAATAGAGGAGAGTTTTTTGCCCTTTTTTTTACTGTAAGAGCGTGATTTAATGTATAAGAAATCTCGGTAGTAAGAGCGAGGGTATATGTGCATGTATGTATACATATATTTAGGTGTTCAGTTTTATCACTGAGGTGATAATTTTCTGAAGCACTGGGCTGTCATAACTGTCAGGTGAGATGAAGTATATCTAAAGTATTTTGGGGGGGGGGAGGGGGGGAGGAATCAGACATAGAGCAGAGCTTCAGGTAACATGCTCAACAGCTTCTCTTAGCTTGAGGCAGCCTTGTAAATCTTTGTCAACTTTCTCAGTTACTTTATTTTGAGCATGTTACAGCTGTTATCTGTGTTACATGTGAGGAAGAGCTAGGTAGTGATATCTTGTCTGCAAACTTTCCTTTCGACAGAGCTAGAGGAACAGACTAGAAAAGCTCTAGAACTGGATCAAGAACGAAAGCGTGCAAAAGAGGAAGCAGAGCGCTTGGAAAAAGAGCGTCGAGCAGCTGAAGAAGCTAAAGCTGCTCTAGCCAAGCAGGCAGCTGATCAAATGAAGAACCAGGAGCAGCTAGTAAGAACCTTTAACCCTGTTTTGAAACAAATTAAAAAAAGATAATTGAAAATTTAGCCTTTTTTCTTGGTTATGTCTATTTTGTCAAATGGACAAGTATGTTGAAACACAGATAAAAGTATGTGAAATACTGTTACAGATTGTTTTGGGAACTTTTTTAGAAAACCATATTACATTTGCCACTACTTGCAAGAAAAAAGTAAAACTGGAGCTGTAGGAAATTAAATGATGAAGTAGACATTTCAGACTGACAACACTCACTACATTCTCTTTCTAATAGTGGCAGGCTTACTCAGCTGAAAACCATAGTAGCTTCTTTCTGCAGTCCACTGGGAAGCCCGTTCTCTGAGGCAGGTCTGCTCTGAAGCTTGATGGTGGTCGTGGGGAGTTGGTGACACTGGTTTGGGGTTGTTGTTGTTTGAGGTTCCCCCCTCTGTTTCCAGCGTTTTACAGTATCTTCTCATGTTCTGTGCTAGGCTACTTCTAATTCGATATTTTCACATAACTGAGGCACAAGAATAGTAGAAGAAATGATTTCTCAACTATAAAATTACTTTTGTTCTTCTATAAATTTAGCACACAGTTCTGAAGGCAAGATGTAGCTTAATAGTACTGAGATTATGATCCAGAATGCTAATTTGTAACTACAGCTTGCTCTTTCCCAGCAAGCTTTGGAAGTGCAGAAGATAAATGTTTTTTCTGGACTTATTTCCATCAGGCAAGAGTACTGATTCATTCCCTATGTCAGGTATGCTTAAAATTTCTATTTTTAGCAGAGAAGTGATGGATGGTAAACTAACTCTTTTCAAGTCGGATCACAGCAGAGGCTTTGCTTTCTTCCACTGCATAGCCAAAATGATACCAAATTAAAACTTCTGCTTTTTTTGTTGTTTTGTTTTTCAGGCAGCAGAACTTGCTGAATTCACCGCCAAGATCGCACTTCTAGAGGAGGCCAAGAAAAAAAAAGAAGAGGAAGCCTCGGAATGGCAGCACAAAGTAATGAGCTCATGCTGTATGAAGTCAGAACTTCAAAGAAACTAAGGGAGATGAGTGTGGAAATACCACGGGAAGTCCATGGGATTGAATCTCTCTTTCCCTTAGGCTTTAGAGAAGCGTTTCTTAAAGGTTTTTGTTCTCCAGTCTACTGAAACCAGCCTATACTTCTATTTAACTCATTTCTTAAATAGTCATGAAGGGGGGGGAAATTCTCATCACGAAGGCATGATTGAAGATTTGAAATGGCTTCCTTACATGTGGTGATGAAATAGATTGGAGCTTCGTGTTGGAAAAGAAAACACCTCAGGAGGGAGGTGTATGAAACTGAGTGGTGGTGAAAAGATGAACCAGAACAATAAGAAAGACACATCAAATGCAACTGGACAATAGTTTAAAGCAAAATAGCATTTCTTCACAAAATCTGTTATTAGCTATGGATGTGAATACTAATTGTTTGCACAGGTTCAAAAAGTGATTGAACAAATTCTTATAAGTTCTGGTTGAATATGAAATTTGAAGACATTACCTTTGACTTAGGAAGTCCCTGAGCCTCAAATTTCAGGAGGCTAGGAAAGTTGGAAAGCAATCAGTATGACTGTCCTGTTCTCTCACTCTTCTCTTGTCTACTGCTGGAAATAGCTGCACTCTGGTACCACTGGTTTTGAATTGTATCTTTCTTTACTCTGTATTCCTATTTGGCAATTTTCAGTGTATAAGGTAGTCATATAATTTATGAAGGAGAGTTTCCATGTGTCTGAAAACATCTCAAATATTTATTTGTACTTTTCTGACTATTCATAAATCCTCTTAAAAGATGCTAAGTACTGTTTACTATATTTAGGCTTTTGCAGCCCAAGAGGACTTGGAAAAGACCAAAGAAGAACTGAAATCTGTGATGTCTGCTCCTCCTCCACCTCCTCCCCCACCAGTTATTCCTCCAACAGAGAATGAACACGATGAACATGATGAGAACAATGCCGAAGCCAGTGCAGAACTGTCTTCTGATGGTGTCATGAATCACAGGAGTGAGGAAGAACGGGTAACAGAAACACAGAAAAATGAACGTGTTAAAAAACAGCTCCAGGTAATGAATATTCATAATTGTATCAACATAATTCAGGCTTTGTGTTTTCATTATTTGTCAAAAATCTCATTGAAATTATGGTGTGCCAAGGAAACAGCCTTTTTATCATTTACTAGGTTTATTGCTAGTTTACCAACCAATATCATTCATGGTGTTCTAGAAGTGGAATAGATAGAAAGATTAGATGTAAGATTGTGCTTTATACCTTAAAAGTATTAGCATGTTGTCACATTGGCCAGTAAACATTTCTAATAGTTACATAATGTCCAGGACACTGAATGTGAAAACATAGTGCTTTCCTTTCTCAATACTGGAATTCATTAAGCAGTAGGAACAGATACTTGCTTAATAGTATTTGTATTTATTTGCAGTCATTCACAGACATTGTAGATAAATGCAAAAACTGAATTATGCCCATTTTGGATTAGTCTTGTTTCCCTGAAATGGAGCATAGTTTTCTAGATTAGTCTTGCCCATCAAAGTATAAGTCTATATTAGTGGTAACCCTTGGCCTTGTATGAAATGTCTGTTTAGGAAGGAAATAAAAGAAATGGAAAGCTGCTTCTTTTTCTGGCAGCAGTATCTTAGTAGCGTGTATGTGTAATATCCTTTCTGCTTGGCCAATTGCTGAACAGGATCAGGGAGATAAACAAGAGCTGTCTTTAGTCAAGCAGAAATTGAAAAAGTAAGGTCATTCTCCTGCTTTATCCTGTTAGTCCCTTTCTTCTTGGATGTTAGAGTATGAGGGCTTTTTTTTTTTCTTTTTTTTTTTTTTTTCTTTATTTTGATGCCCACACTTATGTAAGGAAGGAATCCTATGCTCTCCTCTCTCCTTCTGCAGTTTTTATGATAGTCCTCAGAACCTGAGTTACTAAATAGCACAAGTGTTTCATAGATTGACATTCAAGAAATCCTTATCCAAGCTGCAAAATAGTTGTTATCAGAAATTCCAGAATCAATAAAAGATTAGTCAAAGCACTTAAATGCAAATATTTTATTCAACAGGCTTTAAGTTCTGAGTTGGCTCAAGCCAGAGATGAAACCAAGAAAACACAAAATGATGTCCTTCATGCTGAGAATGTGAAAGCAGGCCGTGATAAGTACAAGACTCTTCGACAAATCCGACAAGGCAATACAAAGCAACGTATTGATGAGTTTGAAGCAATGTGAGAGCTGTTATTTTGCATATATGTTCCTCGTAAAGCTGAACCACCAACAGAGAAAAAAGCAGGCCTTTGCAGATTTGATGGATTGCACCCCACTTTGCCAAAGCACTTAATACCAGTTTGACTACAGTGGCTAGAAGACAAATTTAGGGGAAGCTATTCAACAGGCAGTCTGTCATCCCTAGCTTTTGGGGGGGAGGGTGTGAAGAATGATAGCAGATTTTTCTCCGTGTTTTCAGTTTCATTGTTCCATATTTTTTTCTTTGGAAACTGATGTGAAGTATATAATGACTGACAAGTGTATATATTGCTTAAAATTAAGAAATAGAAAGAAGAGTGGAACTGAACCTAAACTGGGTAGGTACTATTTCAGTATGAAGTTTGAAATTACATTTTTCAATGTAACTACATCATTAAGAGTTTGATATTGCTGACTTTTGGGGTTTTTTTTCCCTCCCAAGTGAAATTCTTTGGTGTTTCATGTCCTGTCATCATTGATGGTTTTCTTTGCCTGCCTGTTCACAAAGGTCTGGATGGCAGGTGGTAGTTCCAGGAAATATTTTTAAATGGAACACTACCTGTAGGCAGCACATGGCTGCTGGTAGGTTTGAATAAGTATTGCTTTTCTTAGATGTGCAAAATGTTCTAATGCAGCAAAGGAAAAAAAAATACAAAGCTTCGTGTGCTATTTGCTTGTAATTATTTTATTTGCAGTAGGGAGACCTGGACCTTTCTGGCAAGGGAGCATATGAAAACATCAGTCCCAGGGAGGGGACAGTATCCTACCTCACTACTATGTACATGATGACTGGTCCTTCAAACACCATTAAAAAAACCTGTTTAAATTGACTACACAGTGATATCATAGAATGCTAGGACCCTTACTCCTAGGATTTCGTTTTACTTTAAGATGGATTTATAGTGCTAAATACTGTTTAACTGCCTTCTGTTGAGTTTAAATTGTAAAAGCACATTACATGTTTTAAAGCTGTAAACTGTCACTGGTATACTATCTCCTGGAAGGGGTGTAGAATGTGCATGTCAGTTTGTCTTTGGGTTTCCAAATATAAAATGAAAGTTCCCAGAATTGGACTAAAAGTGTTTGTGGCTTCAGTTTCTAGTGAAGCTAGTATTGTAATTGTCATATCTGATGTCAGATCATTGTTATTAAGTCCTTTCCCTCTTGAAAAGGAGACCTACTTTTTTGAGAAATTTGCTTAGAAATTGAACTTTAGAAATAACTTTAAAGTTAACGTGGACTGCAGTTATTCCTTCTGTTATAGTACCCTACTAAATATCTACAGTGGAAGATCCTGCTTTCTCTGAGGATGGTTCAGCTCTTTTCTGTTTGATATAATGCACTCATAAATTTACACTTATCTATTAAAATTTGCCATTTTATTAAACATTTTTTTCATGCACAATAGGTTTAAATTTCTTATGAACAGTCCAACTAAGTGGTTTGTTTTTTTTTTTATTTTGCGGAGTTAAAGGCTGGCTATGTGGGGTTACATCATGAAAATAAAATAAAGATACAATAATATATTTTCTGGTTCGTGGGGCTAAACATATCTGGTTGACCTTGAAAACTGATGTGCAGATGGTGTGCACATGCTTCAAAATGCTGCTTGGTGGAAGTTAGTGTTTCTACTTGCAGTGCGTTTTAAGAACAGGTTTTGTTTCACAGGCTTCATACACTGAAGCTTAAGAAAATTTCTGAAGTATTCAAACAGTTTGCCATAGCAGGTGAAATACTGTGCTTCCAGTGAGTTTTCATTTTCTCTGGAAAGTGTGCATTAACACTGATACATCAGTTTCAGTGTTGGGAAAAAATACCAGTAAAGTTTGCTGTTCATAAATCTGCAATATATAGACTAGGGCTAAATGGATTAGATCCATTTAAAAAGCTGTGTGATTTTTTTTTTTTTTTCTAAACAACCAGGAACAACCATTTGTAATACGGATTTTCACAATGAACAAAGTGGTAATAGCTGCTGTCACCAGCAGTTGGGAACACTTACTGGTGCAGAAATACTAAAAATACATTTAATGATTACTTGGTGAAGTAATTTTCCACATGCTTTTTCCTTTAGCATCATGTTTTGTGTTGTACAATTAAGCTACAATTACATCTACTATTTTGGATAACATTCATTGGTTAACAATAAAGAGATACAGTTAATTTCTCTGAGGTCCATTGTTGTTATTTAATGCCCTTTTATTTCTGACAGCTTTACTAAATGCACTGTAATAGCCTTTCTCCAGAGCAGTGTACAAAATTTGATCATCTTTTGTTTCATACCCTGGTCAAAATGAAATTTAAAAAAAATACTCGTATCCTTAGAGAATGGTACTCTGCTTAAGAAATTACCACATAAAGTTGGGAGGAAGCACTGGTGATTGTCGATTCAAAACAAGATGTGAATCATCAGAGCAAATTGGCTCTCTTGAAAACAGAGGTTAATTTGGACACATAAAAGCTCTATGGGTAATGTAAGAACTTTCAATCACTGCCTACATATTGCTTAGCCTCAGGTTAAGTGAAATTTAGTTTAATAGGTCAATGTTTTAAGCTTAAACCTTGATGTGTTTTTTTTGATGCTGCACATTGTAGTGGACAGTGCTGTCAAATATATGCGTGGCCATGTTTTAGATAATAGCAAGTTTATGTGCTTTTTCACCTGTCTAATACACTGGGAGAAGGCAGGAACAGTCCTGTATAAAGAGGTATACAGATTAATCTGCTAAGCAGCTCTCACATAAATGAGACCTCTTCTCAGGTGACATTTCATTCTATTTTGTATTTCTTTGGCCTTGCACTTGGTACAAGCACATGACCCTTTTTGTTAGTTTGTATGGCAGAATTGCTATGATAAAATAAAACGTGTACTCAATACTTTTAACTGTGCATATTTCTAGTTTTATACTTCTCTCTTCTTGGAGCCTCTCCAGCTTCAGCATTAGAGTTGAGTTTTCTCACTTACTAGAGAGCTTCTGCATAGGTATGTGACTTCAGAATATTGTGCTTGAAAGGGGAGGTAAATGTTTTTAATTTTTTTTTTAATATTCTCTTGAAGTGGAGAGAAAAGGATGCAGAATAGTGCCACTATATATGGGCCAGACTCATACAATCACCCATAATGCCTTGATGTGAAAGAAGATACTCTGTCTTCTTGAACTAGTGTCCTCTGCACATCAAAACCTATATTTTCTGTTGGTTGTACTCTTCGAGTAATGTTTCTTTTACATTCTGTTTATTTTGTTCAAAATTCATGTCTGTCTTTTTATAAACCAGTTTGGAAAGTGTTATTGTGGTTTTGCCTCCTTAAAACTTGTTCTCTGGGCTATTCAAGTTACCTGCTTAAGCACTTCTGAGGAAAGAGGATTTTTGTTCTAAATTAAATATTAAGCTTCTGAGGAGAAAGTAACCTCTCAAGTATGTTTTTCTTAATTTTTTTAAAGAATATGTAGAGATTAAAATGATTCATTAAAACCTTTTTCTTTTGAAAAGCAACTTTTTTGCAAATATTTTCCATGTCTGCTCACATGTGAACAATCTAAAAAGTTTTTCCTGAAACATCAAATTAGTCAAGAATTAGGGATTTCGAGAAAGATGATGTATCCCGGAGGAATGAGGTTGCTGATGCTAGTGTTTATAAGTTTACTCTGAGTAAAAATATCAACATAAGAACACTGAAGGCTTCTTTGCAAAAGAGCAAATTTCACTTATTAATAGAAGTTGTCATACACATAATAATGTATTTTGGCTGGGTGATAATATTTTCCTGGAAAATGTAGAAAGTGTCAATGGATCAGCATATAAACTGTGGTAATTTCTTTGACCCCCTCAGAGCATATCCTGTTGTTTGTGCTTAGAGATGGAGGGTACCTGCCTCCCAGCCAAAATGCCATGCTGGCTGGTCAGCTGGTTGGGTGGCTAGGAGATGGTTCTGGCAGGCTGCTGTGGGCGCTTGCCAGGCAGTGTGTCCCTTGGCTCTGTTCCCAAGCGAGCCAGTGCAGCACCTTTCCTCCCCAGCCATTTGATCTGCAAGCATGTGAGTTTTACAACTGGTCCTTTTCCCAGTTTGGGGACCCAGTTAGCAGTAAGGAGCAGTTTGGAGCTGGAAGGGATGGTGTAATGGTGGAAAGGAATGGTGAATGGCTATGAGGAAAAAAACAAAACAAAACAAAACCCTCAACCCCACCAAAAAAAACCAAAACCAACCCACACCCCACACACCAAAAAAAAAACCCCAACAAACCAAAAACAACCAAACAAAAAAACCACCCCGAACACACAAAAAAAACAAAACACAAATGTGGTCAGCTAGAATCGTTAACTGGCCCATTTATTCACTTTGTGTTGAGAACTCCTTTTCAGTTACTGTTGCAGCATCCATAAATTCACTGTGTGACCAGTAGTTTGCTAAGCAAATTCAGCAGCCAATTTGCAGGAGGGAGTTGCAGTTCTCATTTCACTGAGCTGAGCCCAGATCTGCAGGCATAGGCCAGATTTTGTTTTGATTCATGGAGTCTGTCGCTTGTGTTCACTTTACTATTTGCAGATTCTTAGTTGACAGACTCCTCCTTTGGAGTGTGGTTAAAGAAACTTTGACTTGTTTTGCTTTTTCTCCCTTCCCTGTGAAAAGATTGCTGACATCAAATGTATATTTCATGTAATGTGAATGAAGTGGACTCACCAAAGCTCAAAAGCCTCCCCTCAAAACTCCGATCCCAAGCCATCAGATTTCTTCACGAGGAAAGACCACAATGTTTGTGGCAGTGCCTGCAGTATTCAAGATATTCAGGAAGAGAGATTATGCCCACATAACATAGTTTAGGGAAAGACAAAGTTAGCAAAGGGAAGTAGAGCATTTTGAATTGCTGGGATTCTATTAGGTGTTTATGTTGGGTTTTGTAAATAATGTGTCAGAGTGTTTCTGTTCACAGCAGTAGACTTTAGGCAGCAGAAGAAACGAGGGGAGATGGAAATGCACATCAAAGAGGCGGCCTAGTCGGTGCAAATATTCCGAGTGCACGTGTTTGTAAGAGTTAATGTTCCCTGTGTTCTGGATATGTGGATCAGGTGAAAAAAGATCAAGCTCAGAGGTAGGACAATTGCATTGCTTTTTTTTTTTTTTTTTTTTTTTTTTTTTTTTTTTTTTTTTTTTTTTTTTACATGCAAGGAGTTGCCATTACCTGAATATTTAGCTGAAGGCTTTTAGAAAGCCTGCTGCCCAGCCATAGAAGGTCCTGGAGTTCTTAAGGCCACGTGTACGCAGGCTGGCCTCTGTATTATAGCTTGCTAAATTTTAGCAGAAGACATCCTCTGCAGTCTGATAATTTTGCCTTAGAGCCTTTCTGCATTGACAAGATAAGAGTTGTGTATACGCACGGTTCTAGCTGCCCCACTACTTGTTCCAGCAATGCAGAACCCACGTGTACCCATGTGAAACAGTAATCGCCTGACAGGCTCTGTGACCACATAGACTGAACTCTCTGGGATCTCATATCAAGTCTACATCTCCCTGTGGCCTCAGCTTTCATGCTTCTTTTTCACCCTTGATTTCTTGATACATTAAACTTGATACGGTATTTAACTTCTTAATCTATAACTTCAAGAATGTTCTACTAAGCTGAGCTTCCAGTAAATGTCAAATATTTTCTTAAAATACATTCTGCTAATGAGTTGAAATAATTGCACTTTTATTTAAGCAGCACTTCTTATTAATTAATAATCTCTATAAATATGGTAATTGTAGTTGTATTGCCAGAAAGAGATTCATTTGCATCGGGGCTGAGGCTGAAAACTTTTTTGCCAAGTGCACTTCGATCTTCAACAAAGTAAGTTGAGAATGTGTAGGTAACATCTAAAATACACAGACCAGTCAATTCTGTCACCACCACCTTTATTGATGGGAACAAATTAATTTATGTTTGCGTGAGCAGATTCTGTGTTTAGGGATTTGGGACAGGTCAGCAAGCTGGCTCACATCAGAAAAATACCTGAAAATTTTAAGAATTCTTCATATCGTCAATCAGAACTTCTGCTATAAGTTTCGTATCCTTGGTAGTTTTTCTTCAGCTTAATTCACATTTTGAATTCTTGTGTCTCTTCTTCTGCAAACAGTGTTTCAGGCATCCATCTCTGCTCAGTGCCAGTTGTTGTACTTCTCTGTACCATTTGAAAACACAACTCTTCCTCTTTCTTCTTTTGCATTTGGGATCTTACAGTGCAAAGCCAGCTAACTCATCATATTTAAAATTAGAACTATTACTTCTACTTCTTGGAATAATCTTTGGATTAATTCTGTCTACGTGTTCTCTTGTCAGGCATGCATAGTATATGAATATATGCCATCTTATAGATGAAATACCTGTATTGACTCATTAATAATTGCTAATACCATTCTGGAGAACAGAAAACAAGTATGTTAACACATGCAGAAAACCAGGGAAGATCTGAATCATAGCATTTATACCCATGAGGTTCAGCTTTGAGCCCAGCCCATCACACACGTAAGGGAGCATGTAGGAGAGAACATCCGTGCTTGCATTGTGTAGTTTGTCTATCTGACTGGACTATGGAAGAGAAAGCACTGGAATAGGATGGTTATGCCCCCTCAAACAGCAGAGCAATTGGGCACAACTGCATGGTGCTATGGCTTTGGTTTTCGGCACAACAGTTGTCCTGGATGTAAAAATACTGAATAGAAAAAAGCATGAAATAGTTGACTTTCTCCTGGGGACTCTTACTTAAAAGTTATGTTTACATTCCTGCCTGGCTTTGAACATCCTCTGACAGTCACCCTGGTAAAAGCTGAACTCCTTGCTCTGTAGCCTCAGCGCAGGTATCTTTGAGTTTGGGATCCAGTGGCTATTCAGCCCATATGGACTTCAAGCAGTGGCAGTGGTGAGGGGAAAAGATCTCATACCTGTCTGTTCATTTTAATACAGGGCAGTAAAAATAATTTTGGAGAACCTTCTTTCTAGCGGTGGCTTCTGTATGCTTTGGGTGGCCCTGTTCATATGTGTTTCTCCCAGTCTTTGAACTGATTCTTCTCACCTTGCTTTACTGCTGTACTGTTTGTTGGCTTTTTTGTCCTTGCTAGTGTGTCATATTTATTTCATCTGAAGAATAGATTTCAGTTTAGATGATTGAGAGCTTTAATGCAATTAAATAACTTTGTTTCAGTATGAGAATGCAAATTAAGACAGGGAAGGAAGGTGTTACGCAATTATTAGTTTAAAAACATTGTGTGGGAAAAAAGTTTAAGCCTTAAGACCTACCAAAAGAAATATGTTGTATTAGCTGACTACTTAGATTACAGCGTGGAAACAAGAGGCAGGTAGCAACATATGGCAAGGTAGGCTTCTCAAACAATTTATGGTAGCAAAGTACTGTGGTAAAATTTATTGCTATTTGCTGGATTCTTAAGAGAATACCATATATTTATTTCTTCAGTCATATTTCCTTTAATTATTTCTGTTGTTGCTTATTCTATCAGTTTAAGAGTAAAAATGCCTTTTTCCTCCCCAGTGATTTTTGTAAAATTGTGTTTTGCCTATGACACAGCAACTAACTTTGCAATCTGGAGCTTAATGGATGAAGCTATTTTATGAGGGAAAGGTAGTATAATTTGCTTTGAGTTTAACTGAGCTTGATAATTTATACACACATATATAAAAATATATATTGCATGGTTAAATTGGAGTTTTCTAAAACAGGATGTCATCAGGCCTTGTAATGACTGTATTAAAGTGAAATACACAAATTGCTACTTATTTTTAGATAAACTTTGATCTTGAATAGTTTTACAAATCAAGGTTTTTAGAGCTGTGTTTTATGAAATGGTTTAAAAATTGTTGCAGCATGCAGAGTGAGTATGGTTCAGTTTTGTCCTTGTGTCCAAATCACATCTATTTGCACATTTGTTTTCATTGTCCTGCAAAAGCCAGTTGTTTCTGGGGATCTCTTAGTACCAGGAAACATTTCACTGATTTCAGTGGTACCTTCCCAGTCTACAGTTGCACTCACTGCCAGAAGCCTGTTTCTCCTCCCCACCCCTGGCCAGGAATTGCTGTCAGACATTTAAAACGCCAGAGTGGTTTTAGTACTTTTAAATCTTAGCCACACGTCTTGTTTGCTTATGGTCAAGCCCTGGAAGTTCCCACTGACTTCCTGTGCCAGAAAATGATTTGTGTGGGAAACAGGCTGAGGTATAAAATTTCATGTAACGTTCCTGAATGTTACACGATGTAGCTGCACTCGTTAATGTGACATAAAATGTAGACTGAGGGCTTCTTACTTGTGAATAGCAACTCATTCCCTATGGTTATGCAGTGACAAAAAGAATCTGGTAATGAAGTCTTTTTCCTGATTCCTTTTGAATAAAATTCTGATTTACTAATACTTACAGCTGAATTGTTTCTCTAAAAGAATCAGAACGAGAGAGGTTCACACTATAGGAAGGCTGAATTTAAAATACTGATTATTATTTGCCTATTTGTAGTATAATATATTTAAGGAAGTCATTCTCTAAAAGGAAAATATTTTTCAAGCTACTTAATTTTCATAAGAACCATCGTGGAAATGACAAATCATTTAAATGTATCTTCACTCAAGTAAATTTTGACTAATTGTAAACACCGGAGAACTTCAGGAGAGAAATAAATTTGAGAGACATTCTTTATGCTGTCCTCACCTCTACTCCAAAAGGCTCATGCAAGTCAACAAACGGAATAAACTAAACCCAAAAGCTTATACAGCAAACAGCATGTGTGCTGTGCTAAAAAGATGTCTGAAATCATACTGGCTGTGATTGAATGTTCTACAAATACATTCTATATTTAGTGTATTTATGTACAAGGCATCTTATCTCAGCCACCTTTGGGAGCAGTTTTAATACAGTCTTACCTACATCATATCCAGCTGTGGTTTGTCACCTGCAATAGCAAACTAGTCCTTGGGTGACAAAACTGCTCCCTGGGTGAATTTTAGGTTAGGTTCTTTATAATGCTAAAATTTGCCATCAAAACTACTTAGTGTGTGCAAGAATTTGACTCTGGAATAGAAGAGTAGTTAAAGAGAGTTGGACCTGCTCTTCAGGAAAGTCAATGAAGATGGGTTCTGGGTGTTCTTGGGGGCCTTGGTCACAAGAGCCACATGTTTCTTCATTCATTTTCTGATGCTTCCCTATTCTACTGACGTCTTAGAAACAAAATTGAGTTAGAAATTAAATTCAGAATAGTTACAGGGAGTGATGTATTCTCTTTTGGATGTTGCTGCATATTTCTATTTACTGTTTTTGTTTATTATCCTTTTGCTAAATCTACTTGATCTTTCTGTGTCTTTTTGTGCAGGTTACAAAAGTACGATCTCTTGCAGCCCTTAGGATAGGAACAAGGTAAAGATCAGCAGAAGACCTGTGGTCTGCCAAGGCCTGCTATTGTGCTTCTGTAAATCTGGACAGTTTACAGCGCTTTAAATTAGGTGCTGCCTGGTCTGTGAAGAGTTTTTTGGAAGGACTGGGAAGTGCTGTTACGACATTTCATTAATCTTTGATTCTTTCATGGTCTCTCTAAATCTTTCCTTTGTTGTCTTTTCCCAGGAGAAAATTCACTTTTTTAAGTATTTAAGCTGTTGTTCTTCCCAGAAAAACAGGGAATAGTACTAATATGTTAATCTTTAACATGTAATGGGATGTGCTAGAATGAATGGTGATGTGACCCCACAAAGTGCTTGGGGGATCTTATTGCCCACAAGTAATGTGGTGTGGGAGACCTGACTCTGTATCCAGCCTGGGTAAAGTGAAATAAGAATAGATACTTTCCAAGTTTTATTGGTTTTCTACAGTTTCTAATAGCCTTGATGACACATGAATAGTGTCAAACAAGTTTCTAATGTAAAACTCCCAATTTAAGATACCTGTACATACACTTCCAGTGTAAGCACCTGTTGCTACTTGCCTTTTTGTACGCTATTAGGATGTGCATACTGTGTATACGTAACTGCATTGAATTGTGCACCCTGCACAAAAGACTGAATAAATGGGTTTTAATGTTAATGCGAAGAATCACTATTCATTTGATCAGTGTTACTTATTGCTAGTGACAATTTTTTTTCACTTCTCTGAGAAGTTTAATTAATTTTGTGGCACCAGCCCAAAGTGGAGTTTCCATGTAAACATCTTGTGCTGTGATCAGATAAGCCACAAGAGACTGGCTTTGTAAAGAATGGATTGCTCTTGAAAGAAAAGATGGGAGCTTGTAATTAAGGAAGCTGGGAATGGAGTAGATGGACACCTGAATTATTCCCAAATTCAGCTAGGAATGAATATTGGGAATATATGAAACCTGGAAACATTTGTGTTCCTCAAGGTGCCTTCTTGCCCAATGCCCTCCTGCCCTGGGAACTGTGCGAGTAGATCCATCAGAGGACTTAGATCTGAAAGGGCAGCTGCCAAAGCCTTACAGCATGTGCCCAAAATCATTAGCTGGTAACTGCCTAATGAGGGAGCTGCCTCAGTGCTCTGCAAGCCTCCCATTGATCTAGGGTGCTGCCTGGGTGCTCACTGCTGTGCCTCCTGCAGGCATCCACCCTCCGGCTTGGCTGAAGGCAGAGGGCGTGTGTGCACTCCATCATAACAGGGTTTGGAGCCACATCCTCCACACCTCAGGACTGTGGGTGGGCAGGGTGGGCTGTGGGTCATCACCAGCCTCTGCTGAAATCCCGCCAGGGTTGGGGGACTATGCAGAAGGAAGCCTGGAGCACCATCAGTTGAAGCAAGACTCTTGCTCAGCCCTTGAAGGATGAGGTTGGGGTTCAGGACACCTAGAGGAACATAAAATCCAGAGCTAGAGGATTTTAGGGGCTGCTTTGCACATCTAGGCTAGCACTGGGGCCTTAGGACAGGCTTGCTCAGCACTTGAGTGATTCTTTTAAAATTGTTTCTGCAGCCTCCCTCTTCCTGTGTGATCCACATAAGGGGATTAGAGACGTTCCTGGTGCTCAGGGGAACCAAGGCATAGTGGCCTCCATGAATTTTACCTTTAGCTAGATATTAAAGTGTTTCTTCAATTACTGGCACTTGAAGCCACCTTCTCTAAGATTCTGTTTGCTGTTAGTACCTTTCACTGTTTAGTTTAGGTACTAACAGTGAAAGGTAGTAAGACCCTTTCATGCAAATACATCTTTACTACAACTGCAAAATGTTCACAAGGATTTTATGTATTGTTATGCTGCCTTTGCTGATGTCTGCCTAGAATGTTTTTTGATTCTGTTGTCAGTTCTCTAGTAGATGTCCTGCAGAGGGGGAATTGGGGAAGATGAAGTGTAATGTTACCTTAGCAGCCAGATTTAAAAACAAGATGAAAGAAAGTGATGTTGATATAATGAAAGCCTTGGGCAATTTCTCACTGCTGATCATAGCTTTGCTCAAAATGTACCTGCTCTGGTCTAGCTATAACAGATTGGATAGGCTGCTTGTTGGCTGGAACGTGCCCGTTCACATCCACTGCTGGTGGCCGGCAGGAGCTGGTCTGGGAAGGGGAGGCAGTTCCCCACCAGCGGCTGCTGGAGGACTCAGCCTGGGGACATTGTCTCCTCTGCTGCAGGCACTGTTTTGTATAAGCCTTGATGATTGCTGAAAATTGTCAGAGTCTTCCATGCAGGGTGGAAATCAATCATGCCTGTGAGGAGACCGCAGGAGGCTTCTAAGTCACCTTGGGGGAGTGTCAGGATTTTGCCCTGGTGAGGATGATGTTGTTGTTGTTGAAATAGCAGATTGGGCTTTACCCATAGGTAAAGGTCTCTCTGAAGTATCGTTGTAGCAGAGTTGTGTAATGAAGAATGCTGCCCTGCAGGGAAGGAAAGCGTGAGTTCAATCATGCCTGTGAATACCTGGCTTGAGAGCTGTGCCTGGTTTGTAAGGTGGAAAACAACTTTATCACCACTTGAAGGTGTTGTCCTTCCTTTTTCCCCTCACCTCTGCGCTATTTCTACACTTGGTAGCTGACCAGTGGTTTTTCTGGTCCTTGCGGAAGTTAATCCTGGGGTTCTTTCCTCTAATTTCACAAATGGTCTTTGCCTTTGTGGCCACAGCAGGGTCTGGATTTGAGAGCAGCTGGGCTGCAACTGGCCAGGGCCAGGTGGGCAGGCACACGGTGGCTGGGCTGCAGACACCCTCGGTCTTCAGGCTTGTCCACCTCACTGCACTGACTGCAAAGGGCAATATTGTAAACCTATATACATTTTAGGGTTTTTTTTTCAGATTCTGTGATGACATGAATAAAGTTTTGCTGCCACTTTCCATAGTTCATGTGCACTGACAAGTTAGTGAATGAAAGCCTGCATGCCTCCCCAGCCCTGTCAGCCTCCTACTGCAGCACTTGGTGGCCCTCACTGGGGGAGTGCTTTCCCACTAAAGTAGTTTTAAATGTCAAAAGAAAAGGGTGGGGTAAATAAGTTAACTTTCGTTAAAAGCCTGATCCCGGTTTAGAATAGGGTAGCAGCCCCGTTTTCCTGGCAGCACGTGGCACACTAATACTTTCTATCATGCTGACATTTTCCTTTCTCTGAAATAATTCTATAGATGTAGCCAGTGCCAACCATGAGCAGCTCTGTTGCGTCCTTTGTACATGGGGTTTCAGGATTAATTAAATCACTTTGTCATGGAAGGAGCCAAGGGAAACTCATTTCTTCCTGTATAAAATAAATCAATAAACAAACATGTCATCCCTCTCTGCAGTTCCTGGAGCACCTTCCTCTCCTCAGCTGTGCTGACCATGACAAGACCAGGGCAGAGCCTCAGGCTGCGAAAGGAGGGCACTGTGGTCCGCACCCCCCAAAAAAACCATTGAACTGGGGCTGAGCCCTCAGCAGGCTGGTGGTTATAGTCAGTCTGTAGATGTGGCTCGTGCCAGAGTCACCAACAACTGCTGGAGCAGGGAGGAGCAGGTAGGAAAACACACTGAGATGGGGAGTTTTGCTACTGAATTCAGTTCATTTTTCCCCCAAGGGGAAAAAAAAAAAAAAAAAGGGCATTTCTATTTCTGAAATTAGCAAAATATAAATTAAATCCAGGTTTGTGCATGCCTGAAAGCTTTGTGTAGGTGAATGAAAGCCAAATTCCTTCGCCCTGTCTCCCAAAAAACCCTGGCACGACCCCAGTGCAATTTTCCCCTTTTCAGGCCGCTTCCCAAGGGGCGGAGTGTTGGGTCACCCAAACCACTGCCACAGCTCCGGTTCCAGGGTGCAACTGGGATCTCTGTAAGGTGAGCCTGGCTAATGTAAGGAACCTGTCTGACAAACACCCATCGCCAGCTCCTTTATCCGCCACAGTCCTCTTGCTTACACTTTCACACAGCTCATGTAAATTAATAGCGGCATTTAATTTCCATCGTACCTACCTGCTGCTCTTGGCAAGTTCAACTGGGGGGGGGGAGGCAAAAAAAAAGCGCCCAACCCTTTCTATGGAGGCCATTAAATAGAGTGACAGCAGCAACATCTTCTGCACACCTGCCACAGGATGCTCACGTGTATGTCCCAGCACCCAGCTCTTGGCCATGGTGAGAGTGGGGCACCCCTGCTCCTCAGCCCACCCCCCGGCCTGGCCTGCAGGACTCCAGTGAGAACTGGCCTCCTGGGTCTCCTACAAACTGATTTTTAGACTGGTTCTTCTCTGCCTGGAGCTTCTCCCAGGCTTTCCTTGGAGAGGCTTGTGGGTTGGGCAGAGAAATGCAAGGCAGCAGCTCCTTCCTGGTGGTGGCTGTAGGACTCCAGGAGCCTGCCTGGTGGTTGGGAAGGCACACTGAAACAGGGTGTGTGACAAACTTGACTGGTGGAGGAAATGTCAATATATTTTTAACTCTGCTGCTTCTGCCATACTGGTATCTCAGGGGTAGGTCCTGGGGTTACACAGGTCCTCTGTCATTATGCTGAAGAGCAGGACAGTGGTGGCATTTAATTCATGTGCTCCTAATGTGACTGGTTCCTTGCCAACTTTTCTCTACAGTCACAGCAAACCTTTGGAGTAAAGTGGGCAGTGCACTGTGCAGAACATCTTTCAACTGTTTCTTCAGCACAGAATGAGCTCAAAGATCCTGTGAGGCTGGAGAACACTGCTGCACAGAGCAGCCACAGCAATGCTTTGTCCTGCTTGGAAATGGTCTTGCAAGGAGCGTTCCTGCATGGTTGTACAACAGCCTCTTGTAACTCCTCTAGTCAAGGTCATGCAGGTTGTTTAGTTCAGGTTTCAGCCCCAGGATGACTGACAGAGCCCCTTCATCTCCAGTGTAAGAACACTTCAACCTGCATCAGGAGCAGCTGCGAAGCCTGTCAGGCTCATATGGACTCTTATTAAAGCCATCACAAGAGAAATTTGTAACCTGGTAACAGGCTCTTCAAGCCTGCCTTGTGTGATGCAGGCAAGCAGATCCTTGTGGGATTTAAATGGGGGAATTGGGGAAACTCACTTTCCTTGATCAGCCCAAGGGAGAAATAAAAGTTGAGGAGAGGCTTTGGGCCATCCATAGAGACCAAACCAGATTGCACAAGCACCAGCAGCTCAGCATCTTGATCAAAAAAAGGCTAGATTTGGCATTCCTGAAGCAATCTAAAAATGAAATCTAACCTGTGCCAGCAAACCACCTATGGAGAAACCAGCATGTCCGGGGACATGCTGAATCACACTTGTGACTTTGCAACTCCTCTGAACTATCCAGTGTACTGGTTTCCTCAAAAAATGAGGAATGGTCATGACTCTGGTAGTGGCTGTGAGGTCTCACTGAAGGGAAGAGTTACATCTGGGAATAGTGACGTTTAAAGCAGTTCACCAGTCAAGATCAGCTGCAGCACTTCTACCGCAGTACCCTCGGTGTTTAACACTGCCGCTGATTAACATACTGTATGGAATGGAGTGGGTGGATCTTTACTTCTGTGCTGCAGTGGGATGAATGCAGCATCACAACCATAAATATAAGTAATGAGTTCAATAATTGCCCAGTTTTTAGGACACTTGTGGCTCAAAGCTGGCTGGAAGATGGACTCTGGGGGTGCTTGGTCCCCTCACAGGAGAGAAGAACCCGATGGTCACGCAGCATCCCGCAGCTCAAGAGCAAGAGCTGGAGCATTCTATGGTTGAGAGTCAAACAGGGAAGTGAGTAATGCGACCAGGGAAGCTGCAACTATTTTTTAGAAAATAAGTAACTTTGGTGTGCTAAACAACTAAATAAAGGGAAGTTATAATCTCTTAATTAGATCTTGTACTGGGCTTATGATCCAAGCTCTGGACATGCTCCAGGCCTTGTTATCTCTTTCTCTTTGCAAGGACAAGCAGCTGATGGTTGTGGTTGGGCTTTGGGCATCTGCCCAACCCTACTTTCTGCTCCTCAGCTCTCTGGAGTTACAGGTCTCAGCTTTGGAGCAGCACAGCATCAATGTATTTATCTCTTGGCTGCAGTTTGCTTCTGCATCTGAAAGAGATGAAATGTGTTTTTCTTTTCCCTTGCCCTAAGCGATGCTATCAAGAGAACAGCAACTTTCAGGAAAAGCAGCCTGTCTTTTCCTTAACACATCTTTGTGGAAGCTGCAGGTCAAGCAGAGCAGGACAGGGCCCCCAAGGACATCCATGTGGGGTCTTTAGACAGCTCTGATCAGCCTGATAAATGCAGCAGAAGTAATTTGCACCTCTGAGGCCTTAAAGTGAGTCCTTCTTTTACTTGTGCTTTGAGCGATGAAGCCTCTGCCCTCCAAAATGACACTTTCTTGACAGGTGTGAATAATATAATACTATTTTTAAAAGTGTAAGGGAAAGTGTGCAGAGGATGCTATTTAATTTCCTCTTCTGCTGCAAATAGAAGATTTCTGAATCTATAATGCAGACACACAACGTTGGCAAATGCTTTAGAGAGAGACTTTAACTAGCTGGCCAAAGAAACTGGAAGTGCTGTGCCATGCAGATGAGTGGCCAAGGGAACCTCTTTCAGGTGATCAATCCATCTCTTCCTGCTGGAGATGTGATCATCCACCCTCAGCCCTCTCTCTGTTTACATACACACTCTCTGCTCAAGCTCCAAGCATTGGTTTACTGAAAAGTAGCTATGGCAAATGACACCTTTCCATGCAGTGAGCACAACTGCACTGAAGGCGACAGGAACCCCTGGGCCAGCAATACCCCAGCCTGACTTCTGATAACAAGGTAACAGAGGTGCTCAGAGTCCAGCAGTAGATGGGAAAAATGCAATGCAAGCACAGAATCACAGAATCATCTAGGTTGGAAAGGATCCTGGAGATCATCTAGTCCAACCATTCACCTAGCACAGTTCCCACCTACACCAGATCCCTCAGCGCTATGTCAACCCGACTCTTAAACACCTCCAGGGATGGGGACTCCACCACCTCCCTGGGCAGCCCATTCCAATGCCTGACAACCCCTTCTGGAAAGAAATGTTTCCTGACATCTAGTCTAAACCTTCCCTGGTGCAACTTGAGGCCATTCCCTCTTGTCCTATCGCTTGTTACTTGGTTAAAGAGACTCATCCCCAGCTCTCTGCACCCTCCTTTCAGGCAGCTGTAGAGGGCGATGAGGTCTCCCCTCAGCCTCCTCTTCTCCAGACTAAACACCCCCAGTTCCCTCAGCCGCTCCCC
>NW_020799091.1:17099094-17144956 GCF_003259725.1 Athene cunicularia | reverse complement strand
CCAGTTGGGCTCAGCCCATGGCTCCAGCCTGTCCAGGTCTCTCTGCAGAGCCTCCCTACCCTCGAGCAGATCAACACTCCCACCCAACTGGGTGTCATCTGCAAACTGACTGAGGGTGCACTCGATCCCCTCGTCTAGATCATCAATAAAGATGTTAAACAGGAGTAGCCCCAACACTGAGCCCTGGGGGACACCACTCGTGACCAACTGGATTTAACTCCATTCACCACAACTCTCTGGGCCCAGTTGTTTGGCCAGTTTTTTACCCAGCAAAGTGTGCAATTGTCTAAACCTCAAGCAGCCATTTTTGCCAGGAGAATGCTGTGGGAAACAGTGTCAAAAGCCTTGCTAAAGTCAAAGTAAATTACATACACAGCCTTTCCCTCATCCAATAAGCAGGTCGCCCTGTCGTAGAAGGAGATCAGGTTTGTCAGGCAGGACCTGCCTTTCATAACCCCATGCTGACTGGGCCCCCTGGTTGTCCCTCATGTGTTGCATTATGGTGTTTAGGATGAGCTGCTCCATCAGCTTCCTGGGCACCGAAGTCAAGCTGACAGACCTGTAATTTCCTGGATCATCCTTCCAACCCTTCTTATAGATGGGCGTCACATTGGCCAATTCCCAATCAGTCAGGACCTCCCTGGTTAGCCAGGACTGCTGGTAAATGATAGAAAGTGGCCTGGTGATCACATCTGCCAGTTCCTTCAGCACCCTCGGGTGTATCCCATCTGGTCCCATAGACCTCTGTATATCTATGTGATGCAGCAGGTCACTGACTGTCTCCTGGATTGCGGGGGGGTCGTTCTGCCAGTCTCTGTCTTCTGTCTGAGGAGGCTGGATTCCTTCAGTACAACTAGTCTTGTTATTAAAGATTGAGGCAAAGAAGGCATTAAGCACCTCAGCATTTTCCTCATCACTTCTTACCATATTTCCTTCTGTGTCTAGCAGGGGATGGAGACTCTCCCTGGTCTTTCTTTTGCTACTGACATACTTATAGAAACTTTTCTTGCTATGCTTGATTGCAGAGGCCAAATTAATATCCAGTTGGGCTTTAGCCCTTCTGATTTCCACCCTGCATAGCCTCACAGCCTCTCTGTACTTACTGTGAGTGGCTAGCCCCTTCTTCCAAAGGCTGTAAACTCTCCTTTTCTCCCTGAGTTCCAGCCAAAGCTCTCTGTTCAGCCAGGGTGGTCTTCTCTGGCGTCGGCTTCTCTTAGAGCACCATAGGACTGCCTGCTCCTGAGCCATTAACACTTCCTTCTTAAAGAGCGCCCAGCCTTCCTGGGCCCCTATACCCTTCAGGAGAGTCTCCCAGGGGATCCATACAAGTAGGTGCCTAAACAAGACAAAGTCAGCCCTTCTGAAGTTCAGGATGTCAGTCCTGCTTAGCTCTCTCCTGGACTCTCTAAGAACAGAGAACTCTATTATTTCATGATCGCTGTGCCCTAGTCGGTCTCCAACCTCCATGTCGTCCACCACCCCTTCTCTGTTCACAAAGAGGAGATCCAGCAGCGCACCTTCTCTGGTCGGTTCACTCACCAGCTGTGACAGGAAGTTATCTGCTACACATTCCAGAAATCTCTGTGACTAGTCCCGCTCTGCTGTGTTGTATTTCCAGCAGATGTCTGGGATGTTAAAGTCACCCACAAGAACAAAGGCAAGCAATCGTGAGATTTCACCTAAATCCTATAGAATATTTCACCCACCTCTGCCCTGGGTGGGTGGCCTGTAGTAGACTCCCACTACAACATCTGCCCTGTTGGCCTTCCCCCTGATTCTAACGCAAAGACATTCCACCCTGTCTTCACTACACTTGTACTCAAAGCAATCATAACAGTCCCTGACATACAGAGCCACCCCACCACCTCTCCTCCCCTGTCTATCCCTCTTAAAGAGCTTGTACCCATCAATTGGCACACTCCAGTCATGGGAAACATCCCACCATGTTTCTGTAATAGCAACAACATCGTAATGTTCCTGTTTCATCACGGCTACAAGCTCCTCCTGTTTGTTACCCATGCTGTGTGCATTGGTATACACACATTTCAGATGGGCTGATGTTTTGCCCCCTTCCCCCTTCACATCCAGTGTAAAGCTCTGTCAATGAGCCCAGCTAACTCCTGCCCCAAGATCTCCTTCCCTCTCTGGGACAGGTGCATTCTGTCTAATGTCAAAAGATCAGGTGCCCTGTATACCAACCCATGATTGAAGAATCCAAAGCCCTGATGGTAACACCAGTCTTGGAGCCACCCATTCATCTGCTGAATTCCCCTGTAATCTTCCTCATCCATCCCCCCAACCAAAGGGATGGAGAAGAACACAATTTGTGCCCCCAAACCCTTAAGCAGTTTTCCCAAGGACCTGAAGCGTCTCTTCATTGCTTTAGGCCTTCTCCAAAGCACAAAGCAGTATGCTAGAGACCAAGAAGCCTCATGCCAGAGCTTGCAAAGGAACCACCCCCTGAAGCCAAGCAGTTTATCAGCAGTGGTGCAGGCTGCAGAGGTATTTCCTGGGATGAGAGCACCTCGCCCCAAGACAGGGAAGCGCTTCCTGTCCCTCACATTACACGAATGCAGCTTCCCATCACTCCTCTGCTCCACTGCCACTGTGATCAGTCATGGTTCACGCACACCATCATGAGTTTTGAGATCAGCATCCCCTGAGGTACCTCACTTGTAGCATTTCCACTCAGCTGCTGGGAAGGGACTTTGAGTTTCACTCCAGTGCCTCCGTTTGCCCTGAAAGGAGGAGCAGTCATATATGCTCAGGCTGATACAGTGAAACAGCAGATGTTCACAGCTGTGCAAAACATTTGCATTAAGCAAATTAACAGCGGTCACAACTGATGAAGGGCAACACACTGTTTCTTTTTTTTAGGCAAACCGCTCATTCCATCTGCATTCCTATCACCCTGCTTTGCTCCCCCTAACAGGGCTGGCAGGCTGCTCCTGCACCAGCACTTTGGGCTGGAGAGGGAAGGAAAAGGGGTCCTGGCAAATTTGGCATGGTGGCCCTAGCCAGGCAATGCAATTCGGCAAAAATACAATTCAATGGCTCCCTGCATTTTGAGTAGTCATTTTATCACAGCTCACAGCATCTTCTGCTATATCTTTGCATTCATCAGACAATTATTCTAAATTCTGTTCTACTCTACTTACCCCACAATATTCTGAGGAAGGTGGCTAATAATTACACAACAAAAGCTGAATAGATGTGTATCAGTACTCAAAAGGAGACTGGGTCCCCTAGCACAATGTCTAAATCCAAATTTGCTACTAAATGACTCATGTGGCTGCTTAACCCCAGAGTTTTAGTTTTCTTAGTCAGCAAAATGAGGGGAAATAGCCTATTAAACATGAACTATTACATTAAAAATGTAATAATTCATATGCTTGAAACACTGAGTAAATTAAAGCAAGCAGTTTTGTTGTGCAGGAAGGAACACAAAGCTCTCTCTAATGCACTGCTACCTGCTCTTGAGATTACTTTTTTTTATGAAAAAAACAGCCCATCAATGAGGAAAATGAATCTTTATTTTTCTCTAAAAGCAGAATCCATGTACATGGTCTTTTGTATGGTTCAGAAGGTGGTTTTAAGATGTGAATAGTCACATCACAGAAATAATACAGAACAACCAGTGAAGGAACAAAGAGCCAGTTTGACAATTGCTTTATCAAGTAGTCCAAACATTGTTTTTAACTTTTTTTTTTTTTTTTCTGGAGAGGACTTCAGGACAGTATTTAAATCTCACCTACTCAACACATGTACAGAGATAATTAGGCAAAAAGAACTACAAAACACAATTATTGCTGCTGTATCTGTATTTCTGCTTCCTTGAAGGATGTTCTGTAATATGCTGGTAAAACAGTTTCTAAATATCAGTTTCATTAAGAATGTCATTCAGATAAATAAAAAGGAAGCAACCAGCCAACCTCATGTGGTAAATTAGACTTCATCTGAGACAAAAAATATTTGTTCTACAAAAAGCAGAGAGGTTTTGTCTTACAAGGTGAAGAGTAGATTGTTACATCTTTGAAACATGGAAAATGGATGTGCTTAAACCTCAAAGTGGCTTTGGTTTGTGGGTGTTTCCAACGACCACAAAGTGCAATCCTGGCCAAATGACCTGTCAGCATCAGTGAGATCTCACCTCTTCTTGGGAGCAGGTGGTTCCTCAGCCATGCTCCTCAAGTCCCCAGCCCTCCCACACTTACACACACAGCAGTTTAGTCAGGTTTTTCTCTAATGCTACTAAAATTGGACCATGCAAGTACTTGTTCTGAAGCCAGGCACACATGTAAGTGTTCAGGAGACTGGGCCCTCCAACAGCTGTTAAGTCTAAGAGAGGGGATGAGAACTATTGCAATCATTTAGATTAAAGGGTAGACAGAGTAATAAACAGTGCAAGCACAAGTTATGACAACTCTTTTAAGACCTGAAAATGGAAGCTGGAAAGTTATTTAAAGCCTACTCATAACTATGAACAACACACTGTATTTGATAGTGTCTTTATAAACCTCTACCACATCCTTCACATGTACCAGTGTATTACCTTGTAATGCACTGCAAGGAAAAGCCAGCATACAGTAAGATGATTCACATGCAAACAGACCTTTCACGTGGGATTAGGTAAATATATCTTAAGGTTTTCATCAGAAACTGGTGATCTATGAAATGTCTATTACATCTAAAGATGAAGTCTGAACATCTCTCACGTTCCCTAGCAAAAGGTTAGCTGGAACAATCATTTAACACAGATGATTTTAGGATTAGTTACAAGGTTAGTCTAAATGATGTGCACATACATATTTAATTTGAACAAAATTCTTGAACTCTAAAATTTACAAAGTATATAAAACACATGAATTGACATTTATAAAATCTCAACCCTTTTATAAAAAACAAAACAAGGCCATAGAGTTTTGTTTTAAGTTTAAATCTGTTGTTTTTCCTTCTCAGCAGTTTTGGTTCCTATGATAAATAAAAAATATAAACAGCACTCCACCATGGCCTTATAATGCAAGGAATAAATTAGCAAGTCACACTGTAAATCAAAATAAATAATTTCTAAATTATTTTTATTTTAAAAAACGGTCTCTTTAATTGCACAGTATTTTATATTTTCAGTAGCAATGAAAAGTCAGTTGGGTATTTTTATAAATGCTCCAGAGAGTATAAAAGCATTGTGTCTCATTCTTTTCAAGCTTTACACATTGAAAATACCTTGGTCAAACCATCAACTGATAAAACTGATAAATGTTTTGGTAGTCTCTTACTGTGGCAAGATGCTGCGGTATCTCTCAGCCAAGGCATTTAGTTCTCTGGTGCTCACCTTGCTGGGGCAAACACCTCTGTCTTTCCGTTCCAAGTGAGGTACTCTGGCTTACACTGATAGCTTTGATATTTTTGGAAAAGTGTTCACCACTATCTCTTTCACAGCAGATGATCATCAATAGCTCAACAACAGTCCACATATTCCAAGGCTGCAAAAGTCCTCTTCAAGGGCTTCACCAGCCTGGCACCCCTTCTTTTTGGGGTGTCACATGAACACATCAGGCTTTTGGCTCTCCCCAGAGCTATTTTGCAGTGAAGGACCAAGATACAATTCAGACATACCAAAGGAAATAGGACATCTGAAAAGATATGATCTTACCTCAGACTATTAGTAGTAGCCTTAAACCCACTTGCCAAGTATATGTGAATGTGTATATATACATACATATGCACACACACACACATTTTTTTTTTTTAAAAGACAGCAAAGTGATTAATAGACTGGGCATATTTAGCTCCAAATTAGGTGTCCATGGGACATTATTAAAAACTCTAAATACTGGCAACACGTTGTATACAAAACAGTTGTGGGCAGATACCTAATGTAAATGTGCATTCAAAATACTGTGCATCTATTACCATTACTGATGCAGCTACAATAGCTTGGGATTGTACCTAAAAATATGAAGTTTCTGCTAAGTATCAAAACAACTCTCAAGTACTGAAGACAAGGGAAAGTGTTGCCCTCTTAGTGGTGGGACAGGCCTAATTTGAAGACACTTAATCCTTCACTGCAATTTTAGCACACAGCTGGGGCAAAGACAGTATCACTGAACTATCTTTACTGTTTAAGTAGTACAGGATGTTACAGTTAATTTTTTTGCATCAACACAATTACACTGGAAAAGGTAGCATTTGACCAGTATCACTGGGTTCATGTTTATTGGTGGTGTCCTCTCTAAAGACTGTTAAATATACAGACTGATCTCTTCATTGTGGGGGAGTTCACATGCAACTCCTAATTTTCTTTATTATCACAGCAAAACCAAAGGAAATATCAAGGCCAATATTGCTTTACTCAGCATAAGAGAGTCTAAGAGGAACTAGCACATCATTGCACAACATTAAAAACCGCCATATTACTCCTATCCTTATACTTTTAAAGCATTTTCAGTGCTTGAGTACAAAGCACAGAACCTATTACAAGAATTCCCTAGCAATCAACACACTTTCAGGGATTCAATACTGCATTAAACATACGCGGAGGCAATCAATACTGATAACCCAGGCCTGGGTGCTAGAGCACACAGTCTCATGTGTCTCCTCACACAATTTTAACAACGTGGTTAATTAAGCCTGCTGATCCAATACTCTAGGCCAGACTGCTACAGGTACAAGGTAGGAAGCATTCTGATGCTCATGTGATAGGGAAAAAGATGAAACACCTCTATTACATATACATTTCTGTTCATGCTTAAAGGAATTCAACTTTTGGCAGAAGTAAATCCCTACATAAAAAATAAATGTAGAAACCCATTAAAAACACAAATATAATAATTGCATTATTAAAACAGCTGCATCTACACTATGGTGTAGTACTTAAGTGTAATTAAATTTTAAAAAATCTTAGTGTACAACTAAGATGAGACCCATTTCCCAGTCCACACCTCAGCATCAGCGCTGCATCAATTCCTACATTAAAACATGCTCTACGGATGGCGACCAACCAAATCCAGGGAAAAACTGTTGCCACAGGTGAAGAGGTCCTCTCCCTAAACAGATGCAGGACAGATGGCGTAGAGCCCCTCTGGTATCGCCGCAGGGACAGGCGACGGCAGATCCTGCAGCACATCAGCAGTGGAAGCTGCATGAGCACTATGTCCTGAATTGGTTTGCTGAACACGGTTCAGATTATTGGATATGTCTATAAGCACAATGCTCTTTAGAAGCATTTACTGTATACCCAAATCCTACTTACTGCAACACACAGTGTCACACAAGTAGAGAAAACGTCTTCGTATTCAAAGGTGCTTGGACATCATTTTCAGGCAGCATTTTACCTTTATTTTAGTGAGTTCCCACTACAAAGATTTTAGAAGGAAGAAGATGCCAATAGTTTCTTTTTTTTTTTTAAATATGTGAAATTGAGACAGACACCTAAATAAATATCTACTTTTACTTGCCTAAGTCTATTCTATTTCTGAAATCTCTAATTTTTAAATAAGGGATAAAATGTTGCCCAAAAGACTAGTTATAGTTATACATTTGTGTCTCTACTAAATCTACAAATCAAAATACTTCTCAGTTAAAAAGATACAATTTGTATCAACAGTAAAAGGTACTTTCTGGTTCTTCAGGGCCTTACTTTAAATTCCAGCAAGTGTACCAAAATTATCAGCAGTAATAGTGTAAACTAATGATTTTTTTTTTTTAAACACTGAACATTGTTACAATGGATGGAAACCTAAAACTGTGGGCAGTCACATAAGTACATCTGACATCAACTGCAAAATCTATTTCTATTATATATATAAAAAAAGCATATGAGTGTAGTAAAACCCATGACTTAAAACCAGAAATATCCCTTACTAATACTAAAACAGACTTGGTTTGTCTGTTTCTAACACTACACTATTTGTGGCAAGAATCAGGCCTACACGATGCAACAGGCCAAAAACTAATTTCAGAAATACATACGGTATCTTCTCTCCCCGCAACCCTCCCCTCCCCAACTGAAACAGGAAAGGAAAAAAAAGTTTAAGTTATTATTTTGAACTACAATATCATTACCATAGTGCAGTTAATAAATGTTGCATATCCTCAACACACAAAACCTTTTCAGGCCAGCCTTGATAAATAGCAAGAAAAATCAAACAGTACCTTAAATACAAAATTTGCATTGAAATAATTAAATTCATTTAAAAACAGGTAAATATTTTATGAAAAGCGTATTTTATCCAGTACACTTGTGCAGCAATACAAAGAAAAAACACATAAACCAACTAAATGGGACCCTATGATTTCAGGCCCCCTTCTAGTGACCAGAAATACACAGAGCTGGGTAACAACAGATGGGAACTGAAACGTGGTGGCCTGGTTTGGGGAGAAGGTTCTGATAGTTTGCAGCTTCTGTTAGTTCAAAGGTGGCTGCAAATTCTCAGCACCTTTGAAAATCAGGCAATAAGGCTTTACCTTATCCATAAATTAGTTTAAAAAAAAATTTTTTTTTTTTCCCCTCCTCTGATTGCATCTGATCTTACTAATTAACTGCATCAACAAAGCATGTAACTATTTAAACAAAACAAAGAAAGCAATGAAAAGTGCCATACTATAAATTACCAATATATTGTTACCCATTTCACTGTTAACTGGTAACAATGATTTGTTTAAAAAAATGAAGTCAGTGCTGTAGTAAATCTTTGCTTCCTATAAATAGATGATTATAGCACAAAAAAAGCTCACAAAACAAACATACATATATACTTATGGTGTTGTAAAAAGTTAAAAAACTTGGCTTGAAAATTGTCTGCCAGAAGTAGCAAAATCCTTTTTCTGCAGGTTGTTTTAATACCATGCAGCTCTAGGACAAACATCCAGCAAGTTAAAAAACAAAACCAAAAATCCCAACATGTAATAAGGATAGAAAGTGCTGCATATAAACCCCTGATGCACCAAAGATTATAACCAGAGACCACAGATTTTTTTTTATATATATATATATATGTATTAATTTAAACTGGAACATTCTCCAGCTGTGAAAATAGCCATTTAAAAATTTTCAAACTAGAACACAAAACATATCTGGTACTTCCGATGCATGGGGCTATACATACAGACTCCAGGATACAGTATTTCACATAAACGGATTACTATATAACCTCCTTGCTGAGAAGGAGATCCCAAATGCTATTGTAGCAAACCTCCCTCAGCATCAGAGCTGAGCTGAAAACTACTAGACACCACAAAGATGCATCATCTCTCAATAACCTAGCTGAGATTTTTCCACTAAGATGGCTGCAGCGAGCTGCTGAGCGTCCGTCACGTGAGGGTGCTTCTTCATAACGATCCTCACAAGATCAGGGGGGAAGATGTTGCAGAGGTTAATGTAAACCTTCTCCCGGGTGTCTTGGTGCCTTGGAAGGTCTTGAGGGACTCCACAGTAAGGTACACGCCAGGTCTGGTCCTGCTGTTCAGCTAAGCTTTGGAAGGCAAACTGCTCATAACATGGCTGTGTGGGGTTACTTGGCAAGGAGTAGGTCTGGCGGTAGCCGTACGCATCCATCCCGTAACTCTGCCTATCCCAACTTCCAAGCCCATCTTGGCCAGAATAAGGCTTTCTGTGTCTTAATGGAGAATTATCGTATAAACGTGAGTCTGAAACGCTGTCTATTCTCGTGGACACAAGGGCTCTCCCCAGATGCATGGTCTTTGAATGTGACGAACTCTGAGATGTAGAGTAGTCGTTTGGACAACTAGAACGAGCACCGACTGCTGGATGCTGGAGATGCACAGCCATGTATGGAATTGGAGGTTTGTGGTGATGCTTTGGTTCTTCGTGATTATAGCTTTGCACTCGTGTGAGAGGCTCGTGGTAGCTCTGTAGGAAGGGCTGAGTGTTAAGGCGGCCATGGGGGTGCATATGTTGGCACTTCAAGTTCTCCTCTAGCTGTGGGTCAGGTGAACTCATGTAAGAGCGATCGCTGTAACCCACGTAGGAATCACTACTGCCACAGCTAACACTCCCTTCACTGCTACAGTCAGAAGCTACAGAGCTGATCCTATAATCTGTGTCCAAGGAGAAGCGCCTTTCAGGACTACGTGGACCAGATATACTTAGATTTGAATATGCACTCAGCATAGAGTAATACCCTACATCCACAGGAGACTCACATTTTGGATACTGGTCATAAGGCATTGGCGTTCCGTGATTTTTGGTTGCCATCATCACTGTAGGATACTGTCCCTGTGGTCTTTGATCCTGAGGTGGGAAGTGAACTCCGGATGGAAGGCCGTTAGTTAAAGGTGCAGTACTTTGGGGTTTTGCAGCAGAGGAACTTGGTATACTAACTAAAGAAGGTACAGACCTGGTTTCCAATTTGTTTTTGGTGGGAAGCTTTTCCTCCAAGTCCTGATAGACTTGAGTCCTTATACTAGGGTCTGATTGCCTCTTTGGAGCAGCACGCTTCAGCTCAGAAGTGCCATCATTTTTAGTGCTACAGGGAACGCTATTGCTTTTTACCAGTCCTCCTTCATTTGTAGTTTTGGCAGCTGTGCTTCTAGACATGGCACGAAGTTCATCAGCTACAGATCGCTGAGGCTGATTTCCTCTTTCTGGATGATAGTATTTGCATTTGTGTCCATAGGTACATTTCTTCCCTGTTAATACAAACATAATCAGATTTAAAAAAAAAACCAAAACCAAAAACGATTTCATCATCGAACAATGGAAATGCCCCCCCATTTAAAGTTTTACCAATGATTTGAAAGATCTTGCAAATGGTTTTGTGTGACACAGTGTGAGATCTAAGATGTCCTCTCTTGTACTGTGGGGGAAAAAAGGGCAGTGGCAGTGTGCTGCACCTATCACTCTAGGAATGTAGACCAATGCTACCAACCACATTTTGAGCTGAACATGACAGCATCAGTGTGTCTGTACACACATGCTGTATTGGGCCAAGTAGATATACAGACAGAAAACTTAACAGGAAAAGTCCCACAGAGTCATAAGACCAGCAGGTTTCAGCTCATTCAAGATGGTGGTGTGCCTGTAGGGATGCTCAGTAGTTAAACTTCAGACAGCTCAATTTTCTGGAAGAAAACTTAGATGTCTTACGACCAAATCACATTAGAAAATGGCTTTCTGGAGCCTGCAGAATTTAGGTGCTGTTTTGGATCTATTCCCATGAGTGATTAATAAAGTTGTTCCTTTATTTCAACTAGCAGATAGAAATGTTCTCTAACTAGCACATGAAAAAAATCGCTTCTGTGTCTACCATCAGCTCAGCATTTCAACCCCTGTTAGGCTAAGACAACAATGTAAAAACCTCTTTTAAAAAGCTTTTATTTTTGGCAGTGTAAAATAAAGCAGAAGTTTGGTGCCCAGACCCAGTGGTACAGAAAACTGTCAAGTTAAATCAAATTACCATATGGACATGGTTGCTTCTTATGTTCTGGAACAATAGGCTTCTTTCTAAGAAAATTGTCCAGACTTGGACCATGGCGGCCAAGAGGATCATCAGGAGGCATAAATCTATAAAGAAAAAAAGAAGTATATTATAGAAGCAAACAAGACTTTTCATATTCCTCGTGTAATGACCAAGAACCTTGTGACCTTATCCATCATAACCTGCCAAGCTGACACTTTTAAGCCTGGGTACTTTGAGAGCTGTTTTGAAAGGCCACTTTTCAGCTGCAGGTGCTGCCCAAGAGATGAGTCATGGAAATAGACTGTGTGGACACCCCTAGTCTGCTTCAGACACCTTTAGTCTAGCTCAGCTGACTGCTCTGTGGCAAAGCAGGGCTGCACACAGACCACTCCTAAATCAAAGTAAGAGCAGCAGTACAGGCAGTGATTTATTAAAATGCCACAACTAACTTTGCAAAACCGTGCTGATTGCCTAGGACTCTTGCATCAGTATTTAGGCACTCAAATACAAGAGCCTGCCTGCCCACCAGCAGTAATGCAGTTGATCCATATGCTGGGGTATGAAGATACCATAGCTGGATCTAAGCAGACAGGTGAACTAGAGACCTCCTAAGGTTCATTTCAACATGGGTTTTTCTATGACTCTAGGATTTAGGAGCCTAAGCACAGGCACTCAAAAATGCTGGGTTGGTATATCAGGAGAATTGGAATATTATACCATAGTGTACATCAAATATACATCGGCATATACCAAAAAAGGAAAAAACGGCATAAAAAGATATAAGGCTATTATTATAAAAAAGCTCTAGCAAAAACCAGATTTCAAGTACTTTTAATCAGAAGACCAAATTTATGATTATTCTTCCTGTTTTCCTACATGTACCTAATGATTTGGGTGTAAGGTAAGAAATTCATACAGGTCTTCAAACTGTCCTTTCCTCAATTATTTTAGTGGCATGTATAAAGATAGAATGACTTACTTGTCATTAACAAATGAATACATCAGCAAGCGTTCATCTATGAACTTCTTCCATTCAGGCTTTTCATTAGCTAGATCCCTGTAGTTATCATTGGAAACAATGATGCCGTCTGACTCAAAGGCCAATTTCACTATAAATCGGTCATCATAGCAGACCACCCTTCTCCCTTGCACTCGGCGGGACGGTGTGAACACAAGAATCTTCTCCTTTTCTAATTTACGCAAGATTTCTTGATCTACAAGGAATAAGAATCAAAAGTTTAAAAGGAAAAAGAAAGAAAAGAAAAAGACATTTACCTGATCTCCAAAGACATTAGATTTGGGGAAGGATACCCAAGTGCTTAGGACTAAACATGTCTTAAATGGTTATAGTCCAGCAGAATGTGTCTGATATATGATATCTGAAATTACAGTCAGCAGTCAACTGGCAATACTTTCAAAAAAACCCACAAACAAATCAAAACCTCCTGCTCCATTCCATTTCTCTAAGACTAACACAGGGAACCTTGTGCATGTTGCTGTGGCTCTAAAGAAACAGTACTTATCAAAATGATTGGGAAAAACTCCTATGGTTGAAGGGGTGGTTTTAAGCACTGCTGAACATTTCATTGAATAGGAGGGCTACATCCAGGTACAGCCAAGGGTTTCCCATAACTGAACCCCTTGGAAAAAAACAACCTCTTCCATCTTTGTGATACCCAGCAAGAAACGTGTTTTGAAATAAATCTAGTAGGCTCATGTTAATGTGTCTGTCTCATTGAAGTCTCTGCCTATTAAGAGAAAGGCTTGCTACTAGTATTCAGGACTAAAAAAACCAATGTTCTGTACAAACACTCAAGACACTTCACAAACATTAACAGCATCCCCTAAAAGGACCTCTGATATCCTCTTGTAACCCCCAGCAAATGTGGTTGTTGGTTTTGTTTTTTTTACCTCTGGTAGTAGTTCAGAATGTATCTTTCCATGAAGGGTTTACAAATTTATATATAAATTCTTATCAAATCCTAACAGATTTCTCTTTAATCCCGCTAAACAAGCATGTTTAGCATTTTTAATTCCTTCTTGTCCTACACAGTCTGTCAATCACCTATCCAAAAGCATTTTCTCTTTCTCTGTGGGGAACCTGGAGATCCCAAGGAGCTTTACAAGATGGGTTCAGACTACAAAGTAGGTTGTACCCAGCACTGGGGCACATACCCCTTGTGTTGATTCTCCTAGCTGTCAAACTCCTCAGAACAGACAAGCTATGAAAGAAAAATAAACAAAAAAAATAGGCAACATCTAAAATGGCAGAAGATGCTTGTGAAGTAAATATGAGTCATGCCTCCTAGTAACAGTTGAGATCTCAAATAACTCAACTGTTTTGTAGCACAAGAAACTTGACAGGGGACATGTTCCATCTAAGAGAAGAAAAAAACCAAAAGACTTCAACAGGAAGAAACAGGCATTAATATGACATACAAGCAATATATTTGATAAAAGCATTTATCCACTTAGTAGAATGTGCACAAGATTTTAAATTAAACCCAATCTTTTTGTAATCCCCCCTTGCCATGTATAAAATGATGAATAAGAGTGTGATGGAAGGTGATCTTTTTCCCCCACTAAGAAATAATAAAAAGTGTCTGCCATGTGATGATTAATAAGTAATAAAGATACAGCTGTTGTAAGATACAGCTTAGTCCAAGAACCTTCTCATGAATATCAACAGTCTAGAACCATCTTCATGTTAGTCATCTAAGACTTTTTCAAAATTTCAAGTGGCCACATATTTCAGGTGTATATCTCTAGAAACAGAGTGTCAGCACAAATGTATTTCACAAGACTGGTAGCAAACAGGTTCCTTACATCCTAATAAGAAAACTGAAGAACCTGTTTTACAGAAGATACAATAAGCTGCTTTGATCTTCCTCCTATTTTCAGGGTCCATGATGACACATAGCAAACTGATTTTTCATTGATAGACAGCTGGTCAATTCTAAGTCTTGCTACTTTCTTGAAACTCCTTTGGGGCTTCTAGCCTTATCCACAGGTCTAGTAGATGTCACAATTTATTTCTAAATAGCCAAATCTTTATTACTTAGCCAGTGGTCTTCTCACACATCAAACACTAGTACAGTGAAAGAGAAAGGCTTCAGGAGAAAGGCTCCATGCTGCCTGTGATGAGGGGAGAACAGCAGCTTTCCAAATATTTTCTTGCATCAACATGATGTATTCCAGTAGCAATTAAGCAAATGAAATGCTGTGAAGATCTTTCCAGATATTTGAAAATGCACACGGTAATCAAAACATGCTTCCATACTCTATTAGAAGCCATAGCTACTGCTCTCAAAAGTTTTCCCTCCCTTTAAAGGTAGACATGTTTAAAAAAATCCCAACAACCCCTAAAACACTAATTCCCCCTCCCATCTAAATTCTATGGGGTTTTTTAAACCCAAATTCTCCTCTGCTTCACCTTCAGGGCAGAACGAGGATGACTCTCCAGCCTTCATACAGAATCAATTAATTTGATTCAAGAAATAAATACCTCCACACCATTTTTTTTCTAGATAAAAATGTTCAGAATTAAAATTTTCAAAAGGTGTCTCACTTGCTAATAGTAATGATGAAAAGGGGAACCATTCCCTTTCTGTCAGGATAATTCCCGTACCCCAAGCATGGGCAGTGACTCACAGCAGGTGACTGGCAGACAGGCCAGCCTGGCAGAATCTGCTCACTACTAGATCACCCAGCGAATCACTAACTACAAACCTCTTTGCTGCCAATGCTACATGGGCGTAACAGATTTTAAAAATGGCAATTACATTCTTCAAGAAATAAGTAGCAACGTTAATGGAAAATTTATCAGGCAAGCAGAACAGGAAGATGTGGGGACGGCCTTGCTTTGTCTTTTTCCTTCCGAAGATCACAATGAAGTTAACTGCACCAAAGATACTTTCTATTTTAGTCTTTCATTTCTAATGATTTGTTCATTTGAGCAGTAGCATGCTGTGCAAAGCATCAAACAAACCAGTGAAGGTGGAACAGAGCTTACCTGTGATAAGAGCATCAGGTCTTGACTGTTCCTTCCTCCATGCCGGCACAAACACAGTAACATCCTTGTGGCCTCTTTCCAAAAACCAGTCTACTGCCAATTTGATTCCTCGACAGGAAAACACTTCTTTGTTTCCATGGCTGAAACACATTAAAATCCCTTATTATATGATTTTGCTTTTCTGTGACTGTAAACAGAGCACAGCGAAGCACAGATCTCAAAGCCAAGCTTTTCACTTGCTCCACGGTTTCTAAAGGCAGCTGGGAGTCAGCCTGAGCCTTGCCCAAATATCGCCACCACTTCCAGAATGGTGTGGGAGAGGAATACTAAATCTACCAGAAGTTTTTATCATCTACACACAGATTTGACAAGTAAGGAAAAATATAAGTAGGGAGTATTAAAAATCCTCATAGCCCATCCAAAAGTACACAGTATAACAGGCACCACGGAGATTTGATGGGGGAAAGCAGGAGGCCTGAAATACCAACATGAAAGAGTGCAATGTGTTCAGGAGATGCCAGCAGATGAATACTGAGTGCCAGTGTGCATGGCGGCAGGGGAAGAGACAGCAGATCCCTGCTGAAGGAACTCCAAGGTCCCATCTGAACAGGGAAAGATAGAGTAGGTGGTCTCCACGCCCAAATGGATGGCAGGCACTCTGCAGGACAGGTTAGACAAACTGGAGAGACTGTCCAAAATCAACATGACAAAACAAAGAATTTGCTTAGTACTGCACTTCAGAAGAAATTAATTGTATATTAAAAAAGCCGTGGTGAGACAGTTAAGCAGAAACCGATCAGACAGAAGCAAAACAAAAGAGGTGCATCTGTTGTGCAATAACTGTCTGAGGTAAGGCAAAAGACGCAATTATGTCATTTTCTAAAGGCAAGAGAGTCCACAGCCAACTTCTACATCCAGTTTCGGGCACAACATATTACAAAAGACACAGATGAACTGGAAAGAATCCAAAAGAAAGTGAACCAAGACTTATGGGGAAAGGCTGAAGGAAGTACATTTAGTTAATCTGGAGAAAAAAGACAGCCTGTGGATGAACAAAACAATCTTTAGTATACAGAAGGCAATTAAAATAGAAGACAGCAATCATTGAGAGTCCATGGAAAAGTTTTGGTACCCAGCTCCACAGTGGAGGTGAAGAGAATGAGGGAACACCAGGGCTAGAGGAAGAGGAGGTGTTTCATGAGGAGCAGGTTCCCCCCAGAGGGACTTGAAGTCTGTGGGGAACAGGAAAATTACAAGAAGGAAGGAGCAGCAGAGAAAAACTGTGCTGTCCTGATTCCAACCCCCTGCACCCCTCAGTGCCTCTCTGAAGGCACTGAGTGTCACCTGCAGCCAGGACAAGGCATAGGAGCAGGTGTCTTGGAGTGAGGCTGTGATAAGAAAGTGGAGAGGACAGGTGTTTGGAGTTAAGCAAGCCTGGGAAAAGGAGAGATGTCTTTCCCCCTAGGTATTTTAATGTCTTTTTTGTTTCCCAATACCTGAATCAGTAACTAAATATTTATGTTAATTGGCTATAAATTAAACTAAACTCCCCAAGCTGAGTCTGTTATGCAATAGTACTTGGTGAGTGACTTCCCTGTCATTATTTTGACCCACAAGTTTTCTTGCTCCTGTTCTTTCCGTTTTCTCCCCTGTTCTGCTGGTGGGGGGAACCACAGCCAACCCACCATAGTCCCACTGGGTAAGGACAGAAAAGTCCTTACTAGCGTAAAGAACAGTTAAACAGTATGTTAGAAAAAGCTTTCTAACTGATCAGTGGGACAGTCTGCCCATGGATTTTGGGCAGTGTCCTCACCAGACACTTGGCAGAAGTAGTCAGACAGCTCCTCTGGGGCCAGTCTGGGTTCTCCAGGCACAGGAAGAGATGAGCAAGTTTTGTGAGGTGTCTCCCAACGCCACAGCTCTATGTAGCAGAAGAAACACGGGGGCATGGCAGCAAGCTGTTACCTTTCACTTGGATGGCTTGTTGCATAATAGCAGGTATGCCACAATCTGCTTTCCAGAAAGGTAAGACAATTCTTTCACCATGGAGTGATTTGTGAAGGGGACAATATGATGATGGATAGCATCAGGGATCCTAAGTTCCTCCTGCTTGCATGTTTTGAAGTAAATAAAAACGCCAAAAATTACAAACTTTTTTTTTTTTTTTTAGTATGACCATTCTGAAGTACTTAGTGTTTCCAGCTTTCTAAAACACAGCACTGCTGTACGTTCCTTGATGCTTTGAGGGAGCTTGAGTAATTGTGCAATGGATGAAGCGCCACAGTAAAAGTGAGAAAAATTTTGAAATAGTGTTCAGATTCCAGAAGCCTGTGATGGTGGTGGTGTACACGTTCATCTGTGTCTAGGTGTCCAGAGAGAAGTAGTCATGGCTAACACCTCTCACAAAGCATCATCCTCAACAGAGGCTGTGTTGAAGGTTACAGGCCCCAAACAAAAAAAAAAAAAAAAAAAAAAATAAGGAACTGTACTACTTCCTCTTTAATGATGCTGGAACCAGGACCTCAAAACATAATCATATACATTTGTAGAGTTTTAGCACAGGGTACTCCAAGGATACTTTAAGTCCATCTTCTGTGCCTATAGGGCTACACTAAGAACAGAAGCAAGACACCTAGGTATCTCATCCTGTTTAGCTATGGTTATAGGCTTCTGCAATAATGCATTCCCTAGTTTGTATGACAATATCATGTAATACAGTATTACACAGTAATAATACTGTAATAATAAAAGATATAGCACTATTTTTTCTAGGCTTTGTTTTAACTATACCACTATTCCTGTGCTTGTTTGGCTGAAAGAGTAGTATCTTCATGTATTTCAAATCTTTCCAGGAATGAGAAACTAAACCACACTCAGATATGTCATATTTATAATGCACATGCACACATGCATAGAAAGAATGGCCAATAGTATTTCCAGCCATGGCAAGTCTAATTACATCTCTCTGCAACACAAAATCAGGGCACATGGTGCTCATTCAATACCCAGTGGGCAGCCATAAAGCCTCCTTTGCAAAGCCTGATACAAGAAGTTACTGTTCATGCTATCAGCAGGTCATGTGCAACCATACACATGTTGCAATCCATTTTAAAACAGTCAGGAAGGGCTTGTTCCAGCTACTAAATTCCAGTGGAATCACTGTACTGTTATTACTCTAAACAATCTTCATGGTTTCAAATGGATAAAACTACTTTTCACTCCTGACAGCGAACAAGCATTTTGTTAGACTATGTTTTAGTAACAGTATGTTTCTTCCCATAAGCCTGAGAGATCATTTCTGGAATGAAATCCTGGCCTTTCTGAAAGAAATGGACATTCTTGCCTATTGCTTTCCATCAGGTTGGAATTCAAGCCACGCTTTTAAAGGCAGGGGGAGGACCAGGCACTTCAGCTCCTTAGTTCTCTCTTGCCTAACACAGACTATTAAAATTCTTTCATCCAGAACATAAATTTTAAATAAACGCTACAAAACAGTAATGGGAAATGCATTACAATACATGCTAGCTTTTCTGCATTGCTGAGTAAGTGGATTTATAGCTCATATAAATCTTCACGTTTTTTTCCGCTCCTTTTCAGACACATGCCTAAGCTGGTATCTGAGTGGATACAAATTTCAAGAAATTTAAATATTTAGTGAGAAAGTCTGTGAAAAAGATGTGCAATTAAAATTTGTTCTTTTATTCTGTTTTGTTGTCATGCAAATTTGATGCTCTCCTTTTTGTGATCTTTGTGCTTCATCAGCTTTATGATACATCATATGGTGAAAAGACTGAAATCATACTGCTTCTTCTGACTTTGACAACTAATCAGAAGGAAAAAAAGAGGAGAAATGCTTGTAGTTCTTTGTCAAGAAAAACTGTCTTTAAAAAAACCATCTTCCCAATTATTAGAACTACGTGAAATTCAGGATGACAGCTATAGCCCTGGGTGAGACATTGGTATATACTGCTGTGGGTCTGCTTGCTGACTATGTTTAATCTACCACTCTTAGTTGAAGGAAAATAAAGTATATTCCTTACAAAGTATCTATTTCTCTTTCGTATCATGCATGAATGATTCTTTTTATCACCACTTTTATATTTAGCCTGTTGATAGCCGTGGTTTTATTTTTAAATGAAAGAGTAGTATAACACTTCCCGAGCAATAATCAATCAAAATTTTCTAGGCTAGGAGAGTTAGAAAGTGGTAAAACATCTGATGAGAACATTTTCATGTTCTGCTACCTTCATAGCCCCCAAATTAGATTTTCAAGTGACTGTCTTGAAAAGAGTTGTGGTATACACTCCTAAAATACTGACTACTTAGAATAGTTGCAACACTTCTGGTGTGCTCTAATGCAATATTCAAACCAATACAGAACTCTCAGATTTTGAAAGCTAAAGAAAACATACACACTGATGACAAGAAACATTACAGCTGAGGTCTACAATAATGTCTGTTGCAATACACGCACAGGTTTTTATACAGCTGAAATCTGGACACATCAAGGTACTCCCATGTAAAAGCATATTGATTAAAAACAAGAATAACAAAACTAAAACACAGATTCACCTGATAAATTCAGACTTATCAAACTCTCTTCTTCTATCATGTCATAGGAGAAAAACTGTGTTCAGTCCATAGCACAGAGAGGTAAGAATTTCCACCCTGTACCATATTAGTGACTCCTTAGCCTGGCAGCCTGGTTTTGTCACTAGCCTCAGCTGTTTTTTAAAGCTCTGCTAATTTTCTAATCACAGAAATAATTTGTACCAAAGCATTTCTCAGTAATCCAGGCCTTCTATCAGTCCTGTATTTGCTCCTTTTATATATATGTATCTTGGTGCCGACACGAAACAGATGAAACAGTTCCCAAATGTTTTTTTCCATTACCCCATGACAAATTACTTGAATGCTTTGAGGTCTTTGAAGGAAAAAAAGCCTTGGAAGCTGGAACATCTTTCAAAGCATCTTCTGTCTGTAGGGCTTCCAGCACAAGGAAGCTCCAACTCTGGGGAGCATGGCAAATGTGGTCACCAGCCAGGCATGCATGCGGGTGTCTGACCAAGCAAGAGTCACGCACTCAGCAGTCAGGGGTCAAAACAGGCAAAGAGAAGTTATGCTCAAAGCTGCCAGTGACGAGCTTCTATCCACATGATCATTACTTGTTGGAAAAATATTTTTATCTATTCCTCAAAGTTACTTCTCAAAATAACCTAAGAAACTAGACAGCCAGTGCCACTGAAAAATGAACACCTGAATCAAGGTACCAAGATACAGTCATGTCTACCAAGCTCAGCAACACACAATCTGAGAAGAGGCTATGCAGCTAAATAGTTAGTTAAAATACATATGCAATTAAATTGCCATATGAAAACTACATATGACAGAGATAAGACAATCAAACTATCCTTTCACTGACACAATTTGCAGTAGTGGAAAAACTTCTTTGTAGACAAGATATCAGCAAACCATTTACTATGGCCAGTTACTGAAGGGAGACAAAACTCGGTTGCCTAAACAGTTATCTTCATGTTGCACTCTCTGTAAGCACAACAGACTTCTGTTTTGCCTATACGTTTTCAACATGAAGCTTTATATATGTTTACATAAAATTTCAAACTTTTTTTTTTCGTTAGCAAAGAAAGCCTGAAGGCACCCAAGGTAGGCAGGGAAAACTAGCAAATACGGAATGGAAGTAAATGTATAAAATAGTTAAAGTTTTCCCACTGTCTTTGTAACAAGTCTGGTTTCTTATTCCTTACTTCTTGGTGGCAAAAGATTGACTTTGATTCCAGCAAAGTATCATGGCAATAACCAATTTTAGGCAGTTTTCAGCATTCCAACCTTATCCTTGAAAAGGACAAACAAAGGAAAAGGACTGTGCAAATATGCTGCAGTGTATTTCTCTCTTCAGAAGGTGCTCCTCTCTCTCAACCTCAGCAGTGAAGTCTTAAAATGAAGGGACAAGAGAACCTCAAAACCTTGCCTCTGCTGCCTCATGGAGAAATAGGACCTTCTCCTCTCCAGTCCAGACTGTGGAGGCTCAGCTGAGGAAGTTTGAGATGCATGAATAGAAGGTCCAGTAACACAATGGAGAACACAGATGTAGGGATGAAGAGCTGACAATCTACTGTTGCTAGATGGGCAGAGATCACATTCTTTGCCTACCCTTTGCCTTTATGTAAAGGGAAAATTGAGGGTAGTTTAAATCTCATCACATAGGGATACAGAACTACTATTGACTTAGATGCTTTACCTCTCAGGTATCTATGCTGTGCAGTTTACACTAAATAAGTGCTGACCAAGCAAGAGTCCTGAGTGCATTTTTATATCAGTGGACAAATGTCTTTCTTACCTGCATGGACTGCAGCTCTAAATGAAGATTTTTACATTACAACATCATCATCTACATGCGAAAAAAAACCCACCATATGAAGCTGGGTTGTTGTTTCCAGTTCCCTGGAAAGTCAACACAGGCCACTGCTCAGGTATAGCATGACTGAATCCTGGGTCCTATTCCTTAGTCCATCAAGTGTCTATCAGGAGCTCCAGAGCTGCTCTAGGGGATTATCTAATTTGCTGTTCAGTTCTGATTTTAAGTTTAAAAATACATACAGAAAGACTGGTCTCATCTGCAAGAGCATTCTAACAAAAGGCTGTGTGTGAAAGCTAGAATAATGAAAGAAGGAGACCAAATTTGAAGTATCCCACAGAAACTAAACAGCTACTCTTCAAGTCACAGCCTGCAAAAGTCACCCTTCTGCTATTCAGTTGAAAGACGGGGTTTGCTTTTTCAAAAAAACCACAAACCTTCAACCAATTCATATTCTTTAGTCAATATTGGAGCTTTACACTTGAAATACAGAGATGCATCTGATCAGCTGTCTTCAGTTTAAGGCACAAATGACAAGCAATGCCATCTCAAAGTATAAGAAAAGCTTTCCAAGCATTACCAAAAGGCAGAAACTACAAATTACAGTTTGCTAAAGCAGCTTGTCTGGAACAGGAGTAGTTACCAGACTAGACCATGCTGGCTCTGGCTGGCTGGAGTAAGTTATTCTGGCCCAAACCTTGTTCTGTGCTGCCCTCAAGGAACTCGCAAATCCACTCACCATCAGATGACTAGATGCAACTAGTTACACAAATATGAATATCCAGTCACACAATCAGACACATCCTTCTTCCTTTTGTCAGACCTAGCTGACCTCCCAACCACAAAAATATCGTGTTTCATTTACAGGTCTAATGGAAAAACAATCCTTTCTGATCTTGTTTTTTCCTCTGAATTAGGAAGCTGAATCAACTAATTTTGCAGCCATACAGTCACTAGATTAGATGAAGGTAGGAAAGCATCCCTGGCAGTAAAGATAGAAGCGAGGCTGAAAGTTAGGCACTCTTGTGCCACTCAGTGTTATGAAACCTCAATCATAATTAGTCATACAAAGGAGAGACAGGGCAGCATAGAGTGTTTGATTCTTCCAGAAGAGGACAGCTGTCTCATCCTACTTCTATTACTGGACATCACTCACTAGAACCTCCACAAAACTTCTTCCCCCACCCCCTATCAAAGACATCCTTTAAAGGCAAATTAGCAGTTCTTACCTAGAATAATTCTAATAGTAAATGGTATCATCAAGTACATTTATTACAATATGGGAGTAAGAATATAGATCAGAGGCTACCCATTTCTGTGGGAATGTAGGAGAGAGCTCCCAAGAACATCTATCAAAAGACTATGTACAGTCTTGCTTAGGGCACAGGCACATTTCCTTTAGCAGCTCCAAAGTGAACTCATTTGACACAGCTTGGAAAAGCAAAGTAGAAAGAAAAAAAAAATAGACTGTGCCAATTTATAGTTAGTTACTCATAACAGGACCCTGGACATTTAGATACAGAAATCTGAACAAGATTGTCTGAACTGCAGGTGAATTCCTGTATCTCCCCCACTGCTTTGAACATTGCTCTTTTACATTAAAAGGAAAGATTTCAGCTTCTACAATATTTGAAGTCCTTATTTACTATTACCTATTTTCTTGAAGGGGAAAGGACAGATTCTACCAGTAAACAACTGGCTGTACAGCTGGTGCCGGCAACAGAGACTCATGTTTTACAAACATTGGACCAACTTTCATAATCAAAGACTGATTTCTAGGAAAAAGTGGGATCCACTTGACCAAGCAGAACAAAAGCATCTTTGCCAACTGGCCGACCAAAACCAAAGCAGAAATGTCTTTGCCAATAGACTGGCCAACACAGCAGGGCATGAGCAATTCAGGAAGTTTCTGGAGTGCACTGATGAGAACTTCTTAACATGGGCAATTGAGGACCCAACAAGGGAACCTGCTGGACCTCATACTTATAAAAAAGGTAGAACTGGTCAGAGATGTGAAGGTCAGGGGCAGCCTTGGCTGCAGTGACTGTGAGTGGTGGGATTCAGGATCCTGCAAAGAAAGAGCAGGGCAAAAAGCAGGATCACAACCCCAGACTTCAGGAGAGCAGACTTTGGCCTGTTCAGGAGAATCCCATGCGATCTGACCCTGGAGAGAAGAGGGGCACAGGAGAGCTGGTTGATTTTCAAGGATTACCTCCACCAAGCTCAAGATTGGTCCACTGTGATGTGCAGGAAGTTGGGCAAAGATGACAGGACAAGATTTTCCCTCAGTGGAGGTCACAGAACACTGAGATGGGACATTCCCAAGTTGCTGGGCCCTGATGGGATACACTCGAGGGCGTTGAGAGAGCTGGCTAATGACACTGTGAAGCCATTCTTGGTAATCTTTGAAAGGTTGTGGTGATTGGGTATGTTCCTAAGGACTAGAAAGGAGCAAATCTACAGGCTGGTCAGCTTCATCTTGATCCCTGCAAAGGTGATGGAGCAAATCCTCCTGGAAGCCCTTTCCTAACAAATATGTAGACTGGGTGAAGGCAATTTGGAACAGTCAACGTGGATTTATGAAGCAGAAATATGCTTGACCAAACTCAGCCTTCTATGGTGAGATGATGACTGGCTCAAGTAGATTAGGAGAGCAGTGGATGCTGTTTATTGTGACTTTAACAAAGCTTTTGACACTGTCTTTTATAACATCCTCACTGACAAATTAATGAAGTGTGGGCAAGGTAAGAGGACAGAGAGGTGGATTGAAATCTGGCTGAACTTCTACACTCAAAGGGTTATGATTAGTGGCATAAATTCTAGCTGGAGGCCAATCAGTTTTGGCATATCCAGGGATTGATATTGTAGCAAGCACTGCTTAATGTCTGTCTTAATGACCTGGATAGTGGGACAGAGGGCACCCTCAGCAGGTTTGCAGAGGACCCATAACTGGGAGGAGTACACCAGATGGGTGCACTGCTATTCCGAGGGACCCTGACAGGGTAGAGAAACGGGCCAACCAGGTACTTCTTCAGCAATTTCAACAGAGGGAAATGCCAATCCTGCACATGGGGAGGATTAACACCAGGCATCAGTACAGGCTGGGAGACAACCAACTGGAAAGCAGCTCTGAAGAGAAGGACCTTGGGGTCCTCACGAACACCAAGCTCAACCATGAACCAACAATGTGCATTTGTCGCACAGAAGTCCAACAGCCTCCTGAGTTTGTTAGGAAGCGTTGCCAGCACACTGAGGGAGGTGATCCTTCCCCTCTGCTCAGCAACCTAGAGGGCTGGCATCAGTTCTGGGCTCCCCAGTATAAAACAAACATGGACAATAACTGGAGAGAATCCAGTGAAGGACAACAAAATTGACCAAGGCACCTGTCATACAAGGAGAGGCAGAGGGAGCTGGGACTGAAGAAGAGAAGGCTGAGGGGATCTTATCCATGTGTATAAATATCTGATGGGAGGGAATTAAGAGGATGGAAACTGACTTCTCAATGGTGTCCAGTGACAGGACAACATGCACAAACTGGAACACAAGAAACGTTCTTTAAACAAAGAAAACTTTCTTACAGTGAGAGCATTCAAACACTGGCCCAGGGAATATGTCAAGTCTCCAACCTTGGAGACATCTGAAACCCAACTTGACATGGCCTTGAATTGACACTGCTCTGTGCAGGGGATTGGACTAGAATGTCTCCAGAGATCCCTTCCAAACTGAATGATTCTGTGGTTAAGTTTGGTATAAAACAAGTAAAGACCTGTTAATTTGATTCTTGGATACAGAAAGACTGTTATATTAATAGATTTAATCTGTTTTAAGGCCATGTAGCATGCATATCATACATTCCTATTGGGCTTGTTTTATGTAGGTGGTCAAGAAACTAAATTGAGCATAGGAAGGCAGGTTCTAAATATTTATGCTAATAGCTGAATAAACATTAAAGAAAAGTGACTGATCTTGAGCTACTTCTGGAATGTGTTCAGTGGAGTTTGTGGGAGAAGTTGACCCTAAGTCCACCCACGAAGCCTGAGCTGTGCTAACTAGCTAACACACAACTGGTTTGGATTTATGTGAAATACAATCCAAACCCATTTTAGACGTGTCTGGATAACTTCTTGGTTGAGTACCAGAATAGCATTTGTTCAACTGGACATACTTCCTTTACAGCTCGAATTGAACAGAAAGATTAGGAATGACACATCAGGTAGAAAGAACTCACAGGAATACCCTGTTTACAAAGAAATAACATCCTTGCTTTATAGGCTAACACATCTACTTATATAAGCAAAACCTATCATATTGGCATAAATAAGAGTTGTATTTAATTTTGTTTTTAAAAGCCTCATTTAAAGGTAATTGACTTGATTAAGAGCTAAAAAAACCTTGGGCCTTTAGCCCAGAAATGCCTTGCATGAACTTTTATTACTAAGCTAATGAAAACCACAACAAGTCATCAGAAGACTAAAACTGACCTTCTAAATCAAATTAACCTTATGAGTTACCCAATTAGTTACTAATCAATTTATCATTTAATCATTTAGATAGCCAAAAACCTCCATGTCTCAGCATGTGTCTGCCATTTCCTTCTACCTCTAATCACCAATGAAGCATGAACCTCTTGCCTCCCCACAGACAAGATTCTTACTATGCACCTAGATGACAGGGTCAGAATGGGTGAATGCTGTAGATAAATGTGTTATCTGTGGGCATGTATGTGAAAGTCTAAAGCATAGTAATCTCAGGAATTAATGGCAATAAAAACTAACTCCAAATCTGACAACCAAGACCAATTTTACAGTTATCATATAATAGCCTACCAAGGAGAAGTATCCCTTAAGCCACTTAATTATAAATCACTATTTTACAATCTTAAGGAATCTTACATTTGCTTTAACTTCCTGTATGTAACTGGATACAGAAATCGCCCTTAGCAATGGTGCCTACCAAAAATTAATGAAGTACTAGACTGGCAGTGGGAAGATTTTATAGCTCCCTACAAGGGAAGACTAGCATTAATCTATGGTTGTTCTAACAGTGAGTACCAACCACTGAATTCTTACAGACTTCTAGCCTGATTACAAGATCGTTATACTGTGTGGTTGACAAAGATGCTTGTGAGAGAATCTGCATACAGTTTAAGGTTATCATAGCGAACATCAGTGCTTAAACCGGACAAGGTCATTCTGTTTCCATTTAAATATAAAAGCAAAAGCTTCATGGTCACATACCTCATTGCAACATTGCTGCCATCAATAACTATTGGTCTCAGGTTGTCACCATCCTCTGTCACATCCTCCTGCAGTGGAGACTCTGACCTCTGAGACTCTATGGAAGATGCTTCACGCGTTACACTAGTGTTAGAATTAGTTACAGTCTGATCAGTCTCAGTTTTATTCCCAAGTTTGACAAGTTCTCCCAAAATATCATTTATTAAAGCATCAGTACCAAGTTTATTTAGTACAAGTTGAACCTGCTCCTCAGAGTAACCCAACTTAAGTGCAAACTCCAGTTTGGTTTGATATTCTTTCACCACATCAGGGGGCTTTTTGACTTCTTTAGGTACTATCTGAGCCTCTTCTATGCTAAAGTCTTGCAAGATTTCATTTCTTTTTAGTATATGAGGCTCTAAGCAAGGAGATCGGCACAGCTGTCGGTGAGTCTTAGGCAATAAATGTGATTCTGATACAAAATTATTCAGTCTCTCTGAATCATTATCAGAATTTGTGCTTTCTTCAGAGTCACAGCTGGAGCTTCCAGAAGTCTCTTTAGATGCTTCCTTATCTACATCTTCTTTCCTAGAATTAACCTTATCCATAGTTGGCTTCTCCACCATTGACCAAGGTACAATTGCATTTATTTGTGTTCCAGTGCTCCCCACATAAAGGTGGCCTAAGTCATGCCCCAGATGATCCTTCAAGCCCATGAAGCTGCTGCATGTACTTGACTCCACTTTGCTGTTTTTCTTGTATTCCTGAATATAAAGTGTTCCGTATTCCTAAAAAGAGAAAAAAAAAAAAATGTTGCAACTGGTTACACATATTACTTGGTTTGGGTTGTTTGTTTTTTTTCTCTGCTTCCTTAGAACTGCATTTATTCTCAGCAGATAAATACTTTTTTTTTTTTTTTTTTTTTTTTTTTTTTTAACATGGAAAACTTTTTTGGGGAAAAACTTTTCCTAAGGAATATCCATAGCTAAGTAGATAAACAACCGATCATCTGTTTTCTGAGTGTATCAAAAGCTTTTACATAAATATTGATAGAAATGGGTTTATGAAAGAAGAGGAAGCCAAACACTGCAAGCTTACTGTTAGGCAGAGGCAGAATTCTGGTCACAATTCAAAGGAATTGAGCTATTTCTTCTATCTTAAGACAGTGTCATAACAATGAAAAAAAAATGCAGCTATAACATACAGGCACTAGAAAAGCTGTTTAAACTAAATACTTTAAACTTTGTTTAAAAAAAAATAGCCTAGTAGTAGATTATCTGTCTTATTAGACAAATATAAGGCATGATAACACATAAAATGAATTAGTAACAGAAAACACGATTAAATAAAAACATACTTGCCCTAAAAGACACTACCAGTTCAACTGAATACACAAACTATTTCTGAATTCCCTGATAAAGTGATAATCAAGTCAAGAAAGACTAATTGCTCTCAACAAAGTGCTTCTTTACTAACACATACAGTATTTAGAGACATGGATTGATCTAATGGCCAATAAAGCCAATGTAAGTCTTTGCACCGATTGCAACAGACCATTCATCAAGGCAACAAAATTAAAAGCTGATTTCAACTCTTAGACTAGACTTATGCAAACCTTTTGCTGAATCAAAACTAGAGACAGAGAGATAGAAGTCACATAGGAAGAAAAGTTGCAGTTTTCTGATTTCACACACTCACCACATCAGTTGTTCTGGAGAAATTTTGCATAACAGTAGTTATATAAAAGTTAGCAACCCATTTCATCACAATGATTATTTCCACAATCTACATTAAGAGGCAAATTGCTACCTCTTCCCCTTATTTCATTCTTTTAAACAGGAATCTTTGCTAACTGCTTCAAGAAAAGAAGTAAAAGATAAATTATTTCTCATAGATAAAAATGGACCATATGGACCAATTGTACTGCAAGGTTACCATGAAAAAGAACAATTTACATTAAGGGAAGACTATGAAACAAAGAGTTCTTTCACACTTCCATCTTGCAAAGCAGAACATAAAGGCAAGATATAGAGGCAAAGGACTTCACTTGAACTGAACAGACACAATTTTCATCAAGGAGCATATACCAAAAAAACACCATAACGTCAAACAGACTCTCTTGATCTATACTAATACAAATTACAGGTATGTCTCACAAACAGCCAAAATCTGTCAGCAAATACTTTAACTCTCCCATCCCCTTACAGTATAGCATTGAAGAATGACCAGTATTTTAAAAATACAGTATACTTTCCTCTTCTTGGGATAAAGAACTGAGAGTACACACAGAAGTTGTTCATCCAGGCTTAAGACTTGAGAGAATCAAGGAAAAAATCCAATCTGTGGTTCAGTAAAAGCAGACTCTATAGGTGCTGAGTCCCAAGACAACACCACTGTGGTTGAGCTTTTAGGTTACTTTATCTGAAACTTACTTTATCTAAGCATCTATAGTTTAAATAAATAAATAAGTAAATCTATCATCAGCATTTTAATCTTCAACACCTTAATCCAGGCAAGACTGATAGAAAAGAAAAAACTCTATAAAGTTTTATTTAGATCTGGTCTTGTTAGAAGGCAATAGGGCTGTAATTCTTAGGCAGCATATCAATGAATATTATTTTAACTCAAATTTGTAGGATTTCAAGCAACACCGCAGATTAAACACAAGAATTTAGGAAATGAACCTTTACACACACAGTGATTTATTAACTAACGTAATGCACTCGATAGCACAGCACCAGTAACAAATCACAACAATATCCCAATAAAAGGATACAGTTAAAAAAAACCCACTGTGATCTTCACAGAACTGACACACACACACACACACACACACACACACACACAAATTAAAAAAAAAAATCTCAAACAAGAAACTGCTATTGGAAGTGAGGCTGCTTAGCAACCAGCCTTTAGTTGCTAGGATGCGCTCCTTTAACATACCATCATGAATACTAGCACAGCAAAAGAATAATTTGGTATGAACAAAAGCCCATGAAAGAGAGCGGGACTTAAGTGCGTCTGGTTTCCCCTCGGAGAACAATGCAGCTGCCAAACCGATCTGGAAGCCCCGACATCATTGTTCCACCAACCCCACAATCTGCTCTGACTCGAGGAAGTCTAGTTAATGGGCAACACTTTTAAGCTGGACTGAAAAGTTGAGCTGGCTCATGTACCGCTGCCGTAGAATACAGGGAGATAATGGGTCACTGACTAAATCCGTGTACTGTGAAATGTCATTTTAGTATTGAACTAAAAGTAGAGGGAGGGATTTTTTTGGAGGGGGGAAAGAGGAGGTTGCATATTAACAGCACGGAGTAAACAAAGCTTGAAGTGCATAGATCAGAAAGAGGATTTTTTAGTGTTAGTTAAAATAATACTTAAGCCATCCTCCAATCACTCCTTCCTTGAAGTTTAAGTGCTTTACAGCAACTACAATTGTAACACCCTCCAGTGGGATTCAAAGAAGTCACTAGCATATGAATGTGTCTGAAGATCAGCCATTATATGAAACATACTTTAGATGATTTGCACATCAACTGCATATGAAAAATGACCGTAAACTGAGCTTTGTCCATTGTTGGCAATGTATATATAATCAGCCTCACATCTATCTGCTTTAAGTCTCCTGTCAATCTCCATCTTGCTCCGACATATAATTGCTCCTCTTGAACAGAACTCTTCTGTTTTTCAGAAACTATTTAAAGAATAATGTAATAACAGAAGCAGCTTTAAAACCTGCCACCGATAGTATACAGTGACCATAATATTACTTTAAAAGGGTAGTTAAAATGATGTTTACACTGTAAACCCAAAGGTAAGATTTCTGAAATAGTTTTGCTTAAGCAGTATGCTATTCATAGCATTTGGCTTAAACCCTGCATGCAAACTGTATTAATTTTCAGAAAAATGTTTACAATGTCTGTGAACTCTGTACACCGTATTTGTGGTCAGCAGCATCTCTCAGAAATGCTAGACTTTAGAGCTCCCAACATGATGTCCTTTATGAGACTCATTGATTAGAACCATAAAAATCAGATGTCATTGTTGAACGCTGCTGGGATTATTTTATCTTGATTCGGTTAGTGAAGACCATCATGCCAGACAGTCTATTTGAATGAAACTGTATTCCAAATAAACACTAGTGTACCTATATATCGGACAATGAAGCTTATGAAAACCAGAAAAGGTCACGTTTATCCAAGAAGTAACATCAGATAAGAACTCTGTACTCTTTATTTACAGGGAACTCTCATTATGCCCATATGGTTTTAAATTACACTTACTGATACAATGCAGTATAGCTAAGAAAAATATCCTCTATGAATTCTGAAAGCCGAACAAAAACAATCCAAAAAAAATCTTGTCAAGGAAACCTTCAACTTTTGGTTATGCTCACCACATCTGAGTAACAGAATTTGTGTTTATGAAAAGTTAATAAAACAGGTAACTCCCAGTTTAGACATAGTTATGACAACATAAGTTTTAAACTATAAGTACAGTATCTCACGCTGGGTTCACTGTTAAAGGCTTAAAGTACTGTATTGCTGAGTCAGATATTTATCAAGTATAAATGTAATACCCCACATGAGCACTGTGCTACCACATTGTAGAAGTGAAATCTTTTCCCATTTCTTAGAAGTCACCACTGTTTTCCACTAACCATTAAACAATAATCAGCCTATTAATTCACTTTCACACAAACCAGAAATATTTCTCAAAGGGATGTGGGCAAGTGGATCATCTAACCTTTTAATGCATATTGACATTATTTCCACTTACAGTTGAGCATAAGAAAAGCAATTTAATGCAAGTGTAGTTCACAGAGGAAAATAACAAGGAGTAAAACAGCGTGTCATGTGGCATACTATAACAGAAATTGCATATTCTCAAAAGACCATCAAAAATTTCTGAAGATACATTCTACAGAGAAACAGTTCAATGTTTTTTCACAAAGGCAGACTTTTTCCTAAGTCTTCTAAACACAGAATGGAAAATACTGAAATCAGTTTGTTGAAACACTGTCATTACTTGTCACAAACAGAAGTGCAGAGCTGATCAGAAAAGAAAAAATGAACATATCTGTTATCCAAATGATAAAGATACTACAACAATGCAAATAAAATAATGAATATGTAATAAATACCTACTGCTGTAGTTTCTATGTATTTAATTACCATTGTATTTCAGTGAGTGCTGTTGTCTGCATCATTCTATCCAACAAAGGAAGGATGTCCCATTGAACAGATTGGTTAATGCTCTGGGGCAACAGATGTCTACTGGAACTGCAGGAGACCAGCAACTGGTGGCCTGCCCATCTTCTGAAAACTTTCAATAGACTCATGCATATGTTCACACAATAGGGCATGTGGTAGAAATGCAAACCTCTTTTTAACCCTTTTATATACTCTCTTTCCCTCCCAACTGATATATGAAGGTCTTTGTTTTGATTTTTTCTTTACAGGATCCTTGGAACACAGGCTCATGGAGTATACAGTGTTTGTTCTTCAGCCTAACATCTGAACTCAAAACATAAAACAAAACAGATTAGAAACTTTACAAAAATAGCCAGGCTAGATCTGACACACTTATAAGTAGTTTTCAAAGCACAAAACCTTTGATTGTTCCCATCTGAGAGCATCCTAATGCTCTATCTTGCACTACAGTATCTCCAGATAAGCCCACAATGGAGCTCTCCCTATTTTCACAAACACAGGAATTTCACCCATTGTATGGTATAATGGAAAAGGTGTTTGATTTTTTTTTTTTCTTAAAAGCTTTTTCTACCAGTCACAAATTAAAGTAAATAATAGCTTATTTGCAATAAACAGTAAAACCTGTAACTTAAAGTTGAAACCTCCCCTTCTCCCCAGGGGCCTAGAGGAGAATTTGTTCTGTTGATGACTACTGCCTATCGTTTTCAAATTCTGGGAAATACCCATTACTGATGCTTTTGAAAGTTCTTCAATACAACGCACTGGGTGAGATCACTGCTCTTTAATATTCTTAAGTCTTCAGACATAACTGTTTCTTTCCCTTTTTTTCCAAGAGACACCCAAAGTGTGCAAATCTCAGCCAACACACATGCTAGCTACGTTGTCCAAATGCAAACCGATACGCTGAAACACCAGAAAGGTGAAACTTCCCATTTCTGCAGAGAGAAGCCCATATACTTACGTTCGCTGGAAAACACACAGACATTGGTTTCTTGTAGCTGTTCCAGAAGCAACTCCTTAACACGATTTCAGCTGCAGACTTCAGGCAAGCAAGCAGAACAATGAATGGACGAACAGATGGACCCGCAATGTCTTTGCTTAACCTATTACTGAGCGGACGCAGAGCCAATCACGACCCGCAGAGCTCACAATTAGTTGGCCGGGCAGATGCAAGGCAACCTCCCCACCCTGCATCAGGTTCGGAGGTTTCTAAGATAAGCAAGTTGATGTCATTCTCAGGGTCTGCCCCGGGCAGCATGTGTATTAACGAGGGGTGTGCAGCAACAATAGGCCATACAAAAGAGACTAGCAGGCAGCTGCTGTATGAGAGCCAGAGTCATTAGGGAGCAGGCTGCCAACAAGAAACACCTGGCTTGGGCAGACTTCAGCTTCTCCTCATTGTTTCTAATTCATGAAACAAAGAAAGGAATTATTTTTAAGTAGTAAAAGTTGTGAGTTCTTATTAAAATATATCAGTCTTAAGGAATATAATCCCTTCTATTATGGAAACAAAAAGTTCTTTGTAAGGAAAAATATTAAAGAGAAATAAATCTATCAGTAGCTATTGTAGTCTCCCTTTCTTGATAGCAAAATTAATCACAGTGGTATAAAGTGCAAGGAGGTATGAAAGGAGCCTACACTAAACACTGAAATGTATTCAGAAACCATTTTCTGAATCTTCTGACACTTTTGTACATCAGTCAATAAATGTAAAAAACTTGCATTTACACACAATTCTAACAGAGTACTTGTGGGTAATTTCAATGGAAGGTGAAACTGATAAAACTCAAATCACATAATATTAAGACGTGCAATAATAGATATTTTTAAGCAATGACACTGAAACATTATGGCACTTGATAGAAAGGAACTATGAGCCACTCTTTGTTCTGGAGTCACTCATATTTCTTTGCAACAGAACTTCTTTCTCTTTTATTTCACAAATCTCTTCTAGATGCCAAGATCTTCCTGTCTCTGCAATGATGAAATATTTGAACAGAAGTCAGGAGCTAGGCCACTGACAGCTTTTTATTGGTTTTATTTTTATTAAGCCACATGGAAACACAAATCCACACCTCCCCAATCTATGCTGCCCAACATTTCCAGTACCACCAAGCTCTGTGACACACACACATTTAGCAATGCAATAGCAGCAACGTTTGACGCTTGATAAAAAAAGTTCAGCAATGTGGACTTTCAAATAAAAAGTTGCCACTGCTGGTAACTTCAGTGAAGCTCAGCATGGGGTGTGTGTGGGGGGGAATTCTATATTTGCAAATGTGCATCTGAATGATTACTAGAAAAGCGTGTTTACTGAACTTCAGCTTTATTACATTACTAAAAGCAATACTGAGAACCACAGAGGCAGCTGTTCTCCCCTTCTTGGGAGGACAGGCAATCTGCTGGGAAACATCTACTGTGATTTAAAAGAAGAAATTTTTAGAATTGTTTTGAGTAATTTCCCAAGCTTTATGTGGAGATTAAAATGATTTAACACAGTAAATGGAATCACATATCACCGTGCTATCACACTGATGCATTTATCATGTGTCCAGATACTAAGCTGCAAAGCAGAAACCCCAATTACAGTTTCTCTACACTGTCCATTAAACACTCCTAAGAACAACTACTAACCCCACTATGTTGGAGCTTTTAAGTCGGAGGCAGGAGGAGACTCCTCACTAATTTCTGCCACTGTGAACACAAAGAGTGAGAGAAAGCTACCCACGAGCACAGTGGGATGCCTGATCTCCAGCACTGGATTAAGCCTCTTTGCAAACAGCGAATAAAAGCAGTGATCTGAAAAAGCTAATCAGTCCCTGCTGTGGTATTTAGACTACCTCAGTTGCTGGTATTGGATAAATGTTAAGCATATTAAAACTTCTGTAAGCAAAATAGGAAGCCAGTCCAGTTCACCTACGTCCAAGAACTGCCCTTAAATACAAGCAGGATCACTTGGCTACTCATTAGTTGAATATCTCCCTGATTAGAGCCAGGCACTTATTTTGCAATACCAGAAATACTTGTTTCACAAGGGAGACGTATGATACCCTTTATGTACATCTGTAACAAACTGAGAACTCCGTAGCACAGAAGTGCTGTACTTAGGGGTCTACAAGTATAAAGAAGGCAAGTGTATGATCTGGTTTAAAAGTCTGCCTTAAAAATAAGGTTGTAGGAAGTTTACTTGTGAAGACTCGCCCCCTCAATGCCTTCTAGAGTAACAGCATCGCACCCCCCACCCCCCCCAGCTCTCCATACTCCAAGTGCATGTCCTCAGGGAACCAGGTCTAAACTTTAGTTGCTGATTAATGTTCATGCTAATGCCATGTTGCAGCACTGACCGTGACCAAAGTCAGAACAGATACAATCTGAAGATTTACATTATGTTGTATATAGAAAATATTCTAACAAGCTGTAATTGCATGAATTGAGAAGACATTTTCTAATTCTACCTTGTGCACAATGTCTTGTTTCTTAAACCAGCTGCCTGCTCTGGAAGCACCTTCTCAGCTGTTCCCTTAAAGAACTTGGCCTGTCCAAGGTTTACAAGGTGTCAGATCACCCTGTTAAATCATGCTTGTGATGACAGGAAAGTATTAGTATTAAGGTTTAACCCAGCACATGAGGGTTCCTTTGGGGAATGATGAGTGCAACAACAAAACCTTAGTAAGAAACACTGTAGCTCTCCCATCCCATCTGTGAGAGGCTGTAACAGCATCACCAGAATGTACACAGCTCACATGGACAAAGCAAGTTCTACTTCTTGTGCTAAAACCTTCAAATCCAATAACCTGACTAGTTAAGTAATCTCATATTACCATATCTAAAATACAGAGTCAGTAAATTAAATCCAGACACCAAAATACAGGAAATATAACAGTTCTTCAAATTTCTGGCCTTGCAAGATCTGTAAGCTATAAAAACCTATTTTTGTGGCTCCTAGAGATCAGACATCACATACAGTGCTCCTCCGGTCCCCAATGTCACTTGATTAAACAGCATACCAACACAAAATCCTGCATTGGCTAGAGACGATTGGCTCAGGGACTTCATGGTGGAAGGAGATTTCTGAAGCACACAGAAAGGTAATAGGATGCTGCAAAGGGACACGGACCAGGGTGAACCTCTCAGCTGGGCGAGGGGTGGGAAGGAGAGCATCCCCTCCCCCCTCTGCCCAGTTTGGTATGAAAAGCACGCATGGGAGGATCAGAAAACCAAAGGAGGGAGAGCTGGAGCAGCTGGGAAATTCAGACAGTGTAGGCTGAAGATACTAGGGAAGCACTAGTATAAGAGAAAAAAAACCACTTCCCCCCCCCCCAAGCTGTCAGTTCCAGCCAACTCTTGTTGTTTCAAACACACTGAAAACAAAACCTTATTTAAAAATAAATTATTTTATGCAAGCATACAGAACGGTCATTCTGTAACTCAAGTGGTATTATGGCAGCAATTAGAAAGACAACTTGTCCCATTAAAGCATTTAATTATCTTTTATCGTAGAACTTTATTCTAAGCCTCCAGTAATAAATATGCAGTGTATTCTTGCAAATGCGTAAGTTATATCTATCAAGTATCACTGCATTTATGAAATAGAAATGAAGGTTCTATGATACAGACAAAACTCACTGCTGTGCCATTGCAAAATATCCTATGGTTACTGTTGGACTTGGGATCTGCAAGAGAGATTATTAACTATGAGGTGGCAATACAACAGAAATTCTTTTCCAGTTAGAGATGCAAACTATATTAAGTAGAACATTTTGAAAGAAGTTTACTTGGTTTTGAGGAATACTAAGTGGTGCTCTAGACTGTATGTACACACAGTCATAAAAACAAAAAACCACCACCACTACAGCCATACAGAAGAGTGAATTAAGTGACCAATAAAAAGTGCTTAGAATTCAGAAAAACAACTGATATTATGCTAAAGATGAGTAATTCTTTGCCTAGAGAATAACTAGCCTTTAAAAAAATATTTTAAAAGGATCAATTCTATTTTCAAATGCAGGGTAATTTCTCTGTAGAAAAATATGCACTTGCAAATGCATTAAAACAAAGCAGCAAAGAGTTCTTTCACTCTTTGAAAGAAGACTCCACTGTCTGTAGTTATCCTTAAATTTAAAAAAGCAGAGATGCATTTTCCAGCAGGCCATCATCTTAAAAGAAGGTTAGAAGGTCTACAGTTTCTAGTACGATCCCATGAGATCATCAGCACTGACTGCATGAAAGACATGAACAAACTGTTGCAACATCTATCATGATATTCTCTGTTTTGAAGAGAAGAGGAAACCCCTAAGTTTTATTGTAAGTAGTGACTACTTTTTTGCTAGCTGTGGATATAAACAGATCCAATGTTTCATTGTCTGTGGGTAGACAAAGGCCATGACCATGAGCTGTTCATCATGAGATGACAAGGTGCCCGCCTGCAGCTGCAACTAACTGCAGTTTGCCTGTGTGAGGAGCCCAACAGGCTTGAGCCATACTGGCCAATCATGCAGAAAGCATAAAGCAGCATTCTGCATCAGCAAAAACACTGGCATCAACCTGTCAGTACCACGCTGAGAAGTAGTTCCTGAAATGAGATACATTTTCTGAAGAAAAGACTTTCATTTTGGAAGTGAATAGTTTTGATCATGTGACAAAACGAAACCCCACTATGTTTACCTAAGAGGACAATGAAAAAGTAGTTGCCTCAACACTGTAACTTCGGATATCCATTGTAGGTGTGGATCCCTAAGCAACATTCCTTCCACAGTATCCCCAAACCACTGAGGTTAGAAGAGACCTCTGGAGGTCATCTGGTCCAACTCCCCACTCTGCTCAAGCACAGCCACCTGCAGGCAGTTGCCCAGGACTCTGTCCAGACAGCATCTGAGCAACTCCAAGGATGGAGACTCCACAACCTCCCTGGCCAACCTGTGCTAGCATTTGGTCACCCTCACAGCAATAAAGTGTTTCCTGGTGTTCAGAGGGACCCTCCTGTGTTTCAGTCTGTGCCCATCACCCGTGGTCCTGCCCCTGGGCACCAGTGAAAAGAGCCTGGCTCTGCTCTCTTTGCACCCTCCCTTTCCTAATTTATACACACCAATAAGATCCCTCTGGACCTTCTCGTCTCCAAGCTGAATAGTCCCAGCTCTCTCAGGCTTTCCTGATAGAAAAGATGTTCCAGTCCCTTAATCATCTTTGTGGCCTTTTGTTACACTCACTCCAGTATGTCCATGTCTCTCTGGGGAGCCCAGCAATGGACACAGCACTCCAGGTGTGTCTCAAGTGCTGAGCAGAGGGGAAGGATCACCTCCCTTGACCTGCTGCACCACCTTTCCTAAGGCAGCCCAGGACACCACCGGCCTTCTCTGCCACAAGGACACATCACAGGCTCAAGGATTCTCCCATCTTTAAGTGGATGCTACAACTTAAGTGTGGTTAAAACCCAGCACAAACATACAAGTCACTGTAACCATACCTGCACAAGTACCCCAGAGCACAAACAGACAGATGGCATGATCACAGAAGTCTTGTTTCCCAGGGCAGCAAGACACCCGGGCAGAAATTCTTGTTTGTTTGTTGTTTTTTTTTGGAAAAGACACCCAAGAGCACTTCACTAAACATGTCAGGGTATGTCTTCCTTCACTAGGCACATAAACAACGCGATCATTTACACAGATTGCCTTGTTAAGGTTCAATTTTGAAACTATGCCTGTGTGTGTAGGGGTAGATCCCTTTACTACTTGCTCTGATACAGCCACGTGTAAGACCCACCCCATTCTGTGAGTCTTCCTTTAGGACTGAGGCCTCAGTTACTGTTCCCTGTCTGAAAAAAAATCTTTATATTTTACTTAAAAATGCAAATGTAAGGAAAAAAATAGAGCAGCTGCCACTAGCACAGAGGTAGGTCTAACAGTCGTCTTAGCTTTCTTTAAAACTGCACTTAATACAATATCTTTTATTTGTTTCTACCCTTCTGGGGGATGCAAGAGCCTAAAACATCTTAAGTTATTCAGAAAGTTACCCAAAATAAAAATCTTTAAAAGGAAGAAAATCACCTGCTACTGGTTTTCAAATTCCACCAAAGGGTGTATCCTACTTTTGCACACTTTGCCAAAGAAGCCCAAGAAAATCCAATCTACAGTTCAGCTACTTCAAGCTCTACCAGAGAATTTTCAGGGGTTTGCAAGCCAGAAAAAATTGAAAACCCCTGCCGTGCACCAAAATGGCTGTCAAGCAACTGGTCCATCAACACCAGGGCAGTGTGGAACATGCTGCTGATTTCTGTAACAAATAGGGGAACAGTGCTTATTTTAAGATTATCTCTGGAGGGCATTCTGTTTATTTTTTTTCTTGATTTTATTATTTATGAATCAAAGCAGAGACACTGAGATACAAAGTACTATAGAGGGGAAAAAAAAAAAAGTTTCCAGCAATACACATTAGATTTGATCTCTTCCCACTTCCAGAATGAGTCACGCTGTCTGGATGCTTTCTGAGCACGAAAATTTGAACTGTCTAATTAACTTTCCCTGTGACAATATTGGGCGGCCAGACAATGCCTACAACTGTACAAAGTGTACGCCGTCATGCTTAGCAAAGTACTTTTATTCAAATTTGTTCTGTCAGAAGAAAATCCTCTAACAAAACTAACATGGTTATGTGAAAAAAAAGTATTCTCTTCATTTAAATACAAATTTAAGAGACTTAGCTAGTCAACCTAACATCTTTTATCTGTGCTACAGACTATTATTAAGAGTTTGAAAGGCTCGTCAGAGGAAAATAGGCCTCTCAAACTGCCTAGCGACATGGCCAGGTTGTGTTTCAGGTCATGCTGCTGGCAACAGAGCTCCATAATCTCCAGGGTTCCTGGACAGAGTTCAAGGTGTTGGTTGGACTCTGTGTCGCCCTAAATGGCTTCACAGGGTTATGCTTATTTGAGAGACAATTCCTGTGCCTGTACCACACGGCTGCAGTTGTCAGTTTGGACTGGAGCCTTCTGCAAGAGAGCTGCCAGAAGTGGATTTTCTGTAAGACTTTCAGCCTTGCCATTTACTCTCTACCAGGATGAAAGAGCCAGAGAATACATTAAGGTCCAATTTTTTACCCGGATCTAGTAAATTAAGAATCAGGGAAGTCAGAGATGGTCATGAGGTTTGTCAAGACACACTTAATATATAATTGTTTCTTACTTTCTGGGGAAGCTTTTAATAGACCTGACAAGTAGCAACAATAGCCAGATCTCACAGAAAGTGGGTGACTGTAGCTGCAAATACTAGTTCAAAAATAAATAGAAAGGAAATAATTACACAGAAGTCTATCTTACTACCTATCATTTAGGTATGGCTTTTCTTCACATTTACTGTTTTCCTGAACACAGGAGAGACCACCAGGAAGTCCTCACACTGAACTACGTACCCCAGACTTTGAAATCCTAGTATCTTACACATTAATAAAACAGCTTGCTCACTTTTGTTTAATAACCTAATGTATCAAAAAGAGACAAACAATCTGTTAGGGATTTCAGATAATTTTTCTAGATCTTTAGAGTCACAGAGTCACTTCATTCTGAGCCCAGAAGTTTGCAACTTTTAAAGTAGAAATAAATATTGCAGACCAAATTACCTTATGATTAGCCACCACCTTACAAATATATTTTTTTTTTCCAGTTGGAAAGCCAACTAGATTTTAGTCCCGTGAATACCTGCACAGATTCATTCATTAAGGTTAACATTTTGATCCCTTTTTGGCCCCCAGAGCTCACATTTTGCTTTTCAGAGTCCCACCTCATCATGAAGTTAGATATGAGAATGACAGATGCAAAGGGAAGACTTCGTTCAGAACTGGTGATGTTATTAACACGTAGAATTAAATAATTTAGTTTAGAAGGGATCTCTGGAAGTCAGCTAGTACAACAAACCCCCACTCAACTACAGTAGGTTGCTCAGTGCCTTTTCCAAGTCAACTTTTGAGTAGTTCCAAGGCTAGAGATTCCACAACCTTTCCAGGCACCTATCCCAGTGTTTAAGTATCCTCATGGTGACACTTTTCATCGCCAGCCAGAATTTTTTCACTGTAACTTGCAACTGCTGTCTCTTGTCCTTCTGCTGCATGCATACAAGAGTCCTTCTCTTCTCAATACCCTTGCATTAGGCAGCTGAAGTCAGATATAAGATCCCCCTTAGTCTTCCCTTAGTAAGGCTGAACAAATTGATCTCTCCCAGCCTCTCCTTCTATGTAATGTAATTCAGCCCTGTAATCACCCTGGTAGCCATCCACTGGACTTGCTCCAGTAACTCAGTGTTTTCTCCTGTCCTTTGGAGACCAAAACTGGTCACAGTCCTCCAAATGCAATCTCATCAGTGCCAAAAAGAAGCAAATGATCACTCTGCTTGATCTGCTGGCTGTGGTCTTGCTAATACAGCCTATCTGACCTTATTAGATATTTTTGCAACATCATCTTGCACTTATCAAGGGATAACGCTTTACTTTTCACAAAAGCATTCCATGTCAGCAGATGAACTAAACTCTATTTACAATGCCCACTGGAGGCATCTGTTTTCAGTCTGCCCACTACAAACATTTTCTCTCCAGAGCTCCCACAGGCATATGCACGAGCATATCCAAGCTGCAGATGAACAATTCAAACTGCTCACAGAAGTATGCAGCAAGAAAGATCAGCCTTAAGATGATGATGCTTGTTTTCACACTCTTTGCTTATCTGAGGTCTCTTTTGCGACAGCTGTATATTTCAAAAAGTAACCAATTTTAACATACTAATGTCTTAAATTTAGCAAGGTGTCCTGTGTGAACTACAGACTGCTATCAATACAGCCTCACAAAACTTTGGACCTGCCAGTTTTATGAAACAAATCAGGTGGAAGACCATCACCAAAATACTGAAAAAAACCTTATGGAGAGACCATAGGCATGGTACCAACACAGTTAAACTTACCAAAGCCAAAGAGCAATTATTTTGAGTCTTGAAAAAGACTGGATGCCTAATTCTACAATGCAAACACATACTGAAGATCTGTAGTGTAACTTCTAACTTGTCAGACAAGGGTGGTTTACCAAGTTTCACTTATAAGCGATGGTCAATTCAGAAAAGACGGCAGAGAGCTCACAAGAAAATCACAACTCTGAATGACCCTTGGTGATAAGGTCAAACTTAAGCTAGTGGGCACCACCTAAACACATTTGAGCCATGCAGTGTTTTAGTGGAACCGGATGAAAGTCACACCAATGTATGCATGATACCAGATGTTATTTTCTTCCACACAACAGTTACAATAAAAAGCTATTAACAGACAAGCGAACAAGTGGCAGGGGAAACAACAGCTGAAGCAAAAAACTCTGATTATAATCTTTCAGCAGTAAGCATGGGCTGTATCTCAGCAACAACTTTGAGAAACCCAGAAACTGTAATCCCAACAGCGACAGTTCCAGAAACACTGATAAATCCTAACTCACAGCTCAGCAAGAACAGCAAAGGCCCAGTTGGCAGCCCAGCAAGAATGGCAGCAGCAATCCCAGAAGCAGCTGCTACAGAGACTCATGAACCCAGGTGCACAGCCCTGGGCACTTGTACATCATAGCCCTTCCCTAGCCAGAACAAACCCTTTCCAGAGGTGTATCTGGCATTACAAATAGTATGTATCGGAATTATTGCTGAAGGAGAAATAAACTGAGGTTTTCAAATCAGCTGAATGTTTTAAGGTGGAAAGGCCTTAGGGGATGTTGCTGCAAAGTAGGAGGCTCTCAGACCCTCCACTTAGATAAAGTGGAGATCTCCCTGAAAGTATTGATGGTACTTTTTACAAGAGAAACATCTCTCATCAAGTATGAGGCCATGCATTGATGCTGGAAAGATTACATAACTCAGTAATTCAAACATTAGCTTTACAGATGAGGAAGGACTGAAGAGACCTCTCAGAGTCAGGGCATCAATGATAAAGATGACGAGGAAAGCACAGAGATGGGGAGATATATATATATAGATATAGATAGATATAGATATAGATAGATAGATAGATAGATAGATAGATAGATAGATAGATAGATAGATAGATAGATAGATAGATATCAGCTACTTATGTTAACGGTCTGCAGAACAAAAGGAGACTAGGAAAGTAGCTTGTTAAAGGAAATTCAATCTGTTCTCCTTCCAGCCAATCTCTGCCAAACCACCAAATTTCATTAGTCCTAAAATAAAAGGTCTAAGTCACAACACAACAGAAATTTTCAACTCATCACAAAGCTTCAAAGTTTGATGGGACTGATCCATTGATTTTGCAACTCAACACACTACTTTTTACAGCTCATAGAGGAGGATGGCTCACACAAATAGTCTTTTAGGAATAATCATGTCAGTTTTTGTCAATTAGTAAAGGACTCAAGGATTTAAGACTCTTCCCAGCATCTTAGCTTTACCTACTGGCAGCAAGCAGGTTCATTTTCAGGTATTTGCAACAACCCATGTCACATTTACTGCTGAACACCTCCAGCTTCACTGACTTCACCAATCTCTGGCACTTCTCTGCAATTTTCAACCACCTCCCAAGACATTCCTTTCATACCAAAAGAAATTACGGTATTTCTTCCACTGGGAGGATTATTAACGTCCGTTAAACTCTTCTGCAGTCCCAAGCAGTACATGTCTTGCTTTGCCTCTCCTTCCTCTCTCCCCACTCTTTTCTCAAAATACCAACTTCCTATTAAGTAAAATCCCTCCTCCTGAACATAGCTTTAGTTTCCTCACTATCCACCTTCAAGAAAACTGTAATTTTAACACAGAACACATTTTAAATGCTTTGTATAATCTTGCAGAAGTTTTATGCAAATAACATAGTTACCCTGAAAGAGCTCAGAACCAAATCACTTTGGTCTAAAACAGAGGCATTGGAACTATATTCGTGAACACATAGGAGCTTTCCACATTTAAACAAGGTAGACCCCTGGCATGGTCTAGCATTCTATCCTGTATCTATCTACCCATACACACACATATAGATGTACATATATACATAAACAGACATCTCCCATCACGGGAGAAGGATGACCTATGTCAATTTTTAAAGTGTTACACTGGTGCCATAAATCAAACAAATTCAAACTTAAAATGGCCAGGCAGTCAGGAGAGGTAGTCTGGCACATGCTGTGAGGTGAGCCTGGAAGAACCATAAATCTCACAGTTGCAGAGGGTGAGCTTCATTACTCCCCAGGGCAAACTTTGAAAAGGTCTTGTTTGTGCCTTTCCAATCAGGACAGCAGAAGTACAAGTCTTAAATTAAAGTACTCTTCCAAAACATTCTCACTCTGCAGCTATGATTCAAAAACGAATGGAGCTTGAGTTTACCAAAAAGCTAAATGACTCCTTAACTGGGGAATACAATATCCTTGCAAAATGGGAAAGTCAGTATCAAGTGTCAAGCTCAGCACTTCATACTACGCAAAATACAATTTGGATTTTTGGTAGTGCAAATTCAGCCTTTCACACAAGAAATCTGATTTAACCTGAAGTAATCAATTCTCATAGGTAAGAGAGAAATGCCTAGTTCATCTAACCAGAAAGCCCCATGGTTATGAAAATCTCCCTCAATTTCTGCTTATCACTAAACAACATGGTAAGGAACGTGCTTTTTGACAGAGACTGTTACACAAAAACATTTAAAGATGCAGAGATCAGTGAAAGATGCCTGTACAGTACTTTTCTCCTCTAACTCTGGAGAGCTGCCTATTCCACAAGGCAGAGGAAAAATATGGAGAGAGAGAAAAAGAAAAAATATTAAAAAAAAAAAAAAAAAAAAAAAAAAAAAAAAAAAAAAAAAAAAAAGAGACAGGGGGAGAGAAATGCCTCATAACTCTACCAGAAAGGCAATTATGAGCAGATCACAATTGATTTTCTATCTATGTGCTAACTGGAAATGACTACAGTTTGAGACCAGGAGGTAAGAAAAATGACTCTGCTTCTTGTTACACTGTCTCACCTCTGCTTTTGTTATATTCTATCTTTAACATATAATTTAGTAAGTAAAATGAAGTAAATGTCAATTCTTTCAAGCATAAAATACAGGCTTGTTCAATTAATGGGTTTCTTCCTTCAAACATATGGTAGAAGTAGTACATTTATTGTAAATATTTAGCAAGCTTTAAGACAGGAGGCATTTTAAACATAACTACACAGAATAAGAGATATAAAGCATCACTATACAATAACTTCAGTCTGAGGACAAAAACATTTCAGTCTCTTGACAGAAACAACTCACTGCAGTCTTCGTACAACATCTGTTTCTTACAGTACCTCAGATATAGTTTCCAGTACCACAAGACAAAAATGACGTATAACCACCTTAATCACAAATAAGGCCACTGGCTAGCTGCCATGGCAACAAACACTACGGAAATGAGTGAATGATGAAATCTCTTGAATAACTTAAAAAACCCCTTATCCATTACTTCCTAGCTACATGTGGGACACTGCTTCACAGAACAGCAAAAGCAGCAGAATAATATTTACAGAACAGGAAAAATAGGAGTTTTACATCATAACCTTACACACCACACATTTTCTAACCTTCCTCTTGGTTACTACACACACTTCCCCCCCCCCCCCCCCCCCCCCCCCCCCCCCCCCC
>NW_020799091.1:17095768-17099044 GCF_003259725.1 Athene cunicularia | reverse complement strand
GAGACACCCTTAGTACTGTCACTCTGTTTCAAGCACTTTAGTTTTTAAAAATTATTTAAAATACATATTATGAAGAGATCCATGACTGGAAGCTGAGGCTACATTCAGATTAGGATCTGTTTTAATTAAAAAAATAAAGTGCAACCAGTGAAAAAACTACACAGACTTTAAGTGTTCAAGGACAGATTTGATTTTTTTTTTTTTAATTACTGGCTCAAGCCAGAAGTTATGAATCTGATGCAGAAAATACCAAACAAGATTTTATGACCTCTGTAATAAAAGAAGAAAACCTAAATTACACATCTCCTGTCTACCAAACATGGAGTTGCTTAGACATAGCCATTTCTGCATACAACAAAAACTGACCTGAGCCAAGCAAGTTCCTCGTTTCACTTCACGCTGACGCTGAATTATCCTTTTCCAGTTCGCTTAAAGAGTATTTTCAACCGCATGTAGGAAATATAAGATCTCACAGAGAAAATTTCATGAGGTTTTCAACTTACCTATGTAAAACTGAATGGTAAATAGGTTTCATCAAATATCAAACTGAATCTCCAATCTTTTCAAGTCTCATCAACTGCAAGCCTAGTTTTCTTCGGAAAAATAAACAGGTCTGGAACACCAATAATGTTTTTAAAGCTTGGTACAACCCAGAGAAGCAGGCAGTGAAACCACTCCAAGCAGACTGTTGCTCAGCTCAACAGTCAGTCTGAAATGCATACTCTACACAGATGAGTCAAGTCTGGATAATCCCTTCATGCTCTGTCAGGTTGAGAGTATGGCGTTTGTTTTTAAATTGCATACCTTCAAAAAAACTCCACTTCTCTTTGCATTTAAGATGACATTTTTTAAAGCATGTTTTGCTTTGCATATGCATTAAAAAATTGTTAGTGGGGCTCTATCAGGACCTCATAAATAGTAACTGCCTTTTTAAAAGAACTCCAAACAGTAGTGTCAATTCTAAGACCCTGAGTGACTGAAGCCCTATGGAAGTCTGGAGCAGTAATAAGGGTGCAATACCCATGTTGGACTAAAACCATAAATACAGCAAGGTTTGTGGAGGGAGGAATTTGTTCAACTACCTCCACTAGGAAAAAAAACAACAACAACAAGAAAGAATTTTTTTCTCAAGACTAATTGGTCAAATTAATAAAAAGGAAGGGGGAGGGGAGGAGAGCGAAAACACAAAAACCTCTCCCTGTTTTCCTAAAATAGTTGCAAATGTATTTTATACTGACATAACAAATTCTCTTTAAAATGACAACATGCTTAAATTTTGATCCATTCACTACAGTACACTCTGCTGAAGTATAATCTCACCCTAGAGCATCACCAGATAGAAAATTTAGTTCATTAAGATTTAGCTAATATAGTACTGGAAGAAGCGTTACCATGAATTCACTGTCTCGCTATATGGGCAAATGCTAAGTGGTGAGGAGATGGTGGAAGAAGTACCCTGGCCACTCTGAAAACCCAAACATACTTGAATGGTTTATTTTCTTTCCAAGATGAAAAGACTATGCTACTGCTATCTTAAATATGTTGTTAATTGCATAACCCTAAGAGGCGCAATTATGAATTATGCCTCTGCTTTGCAAACACAGACCAAGAGGATAAGACATTTCAATACATCTGCTGTTAAAGAAGCGTGGTCTCTGTTCAGCGGGATGGGTTTACTTAACCCAACTTTCAGCAACACAGTCGCAGAAGAGCTGTTTGGCCCTGTCAAAACTACGGAACGAGAGTCAGGCACGGGAGTGCCAGACAGGACCAGGACCGGCTGCATAAGGTGCTGTACAAACACAGCCCAGAAGTTTCCCCCCCCGGGGGCATTCTAAAATAACGTCACCGCTCCACAAATACAACCGTACATGCCGGCGTTACTCGGACACACCTGCAGAATTAGGTCCAAAACACGAAGGTGAATGAAAATTAATTTTTAAAATAAATTGAAACTTAAAAGCCACAGCTAGATCTGATAACGGTGCAGTCAGGGCTTTTAGAGGCTTCTGCCTATTACGGTTCGGTTAAAGCCAACTCACGCAGCCGGTTCTCTCACCCAAAGTGCAGGGAATAAATCTCCACTGTTCTCACAGAATTGTTTAAAAACACCACAACCAAAGCAAACCCCCCCCGCCCCAAAAGTTAGAAGCAGGGTAACGGCAGGGTAGGTAGGGTAAGATGTAATGGACTTAAATTGCATCAGGAAGGAAAAGCTTTTTTATGGTAGCATTAGTGAGGCAGAGCTTTATATTGCAGAGGGTGTAATAGTGTCTCCATTGCTGGATGTCTTTAAGTACATACTGAGCAAATAGCAAGTACTATTGATCTGGCATTGAAATTGGAGGATGGACAAGGTGCCTAATCAAGGTCCATTCTGGACCTATTTTTCTGTGATTACATATAACCTGAGGCTTCTCATTAATCATCATTCCTTTATCCAGTCCCACTGTACATCTTGTTTTCTTTTCAAGTAGGATCCCTAGTCATTCCTCTGTTCTTTGTAGGACAAAAAATATTTTGCCCACTTTTCTCTGAGTGTAGTCAAAGACCAAAGCCTTTCTTGTTGTCCTGGCAGCCTGCAACAGACATAGACTGGTGAGTTGTACTGCATTGAGCTGCTGAGACAAATATGATAATTTTATGTGAGTCAAGCGTTCGATAAAAATGATTTAGATGACTGTTGTCAGTCTATTCAAACACATTCTACATAAACCCTACATAATGTTAACATAAATCTGAGATTCTTTAGACATATACTAGATAAAATTGCTCAATTCATAAAATGTTACTGCATTCCAGACCTACGTAATACATATAATCCTAAATTCTCTGATCTCCATTGCCAGGAACCCATAGAAGTTTTTACTGTGAACTGTACTATGTTACTTATTTTCTAGGCATGATTTAGTTTTGAAAAGTCTTGTATATTTAAAAAATGTAGCTTGACAATCACTTCTACATTTCAATTTAAAATAAATATCTTATACCAAGAACAACTGGCATTTGTTTACTTGGCAGATCCGATCAACAGACAGGATTTGTGATAGGTTTTCTATTTTTCCAGCCATGTTATCTATTCTAATTAGGTATTACTTTTTTTCTACAAACTTTTGCTGTTACAGGCTTAAAGCATCATGTCTATGAGAGCAGACCCATGTACATTTTGGGCACCCTAGAATAAAAAATCTAATGCAGTCATTGCCAATGTGGAATACATTATTTGTCTAGCTTTTAAAGACAATTTCCATCAGGAGTTTAAACCTACCTTTTTTC
>NW_020799091.1:17050503-17095718 GCF_003259725.1 Athene cunicularia | reverse complement strand
TGTGTATAAGAGACAGGCGTCGTGGATGCCCGCCCGGGGGGCCAAGGCCGCCGTAGTAGCACCCTCCCGGAATAGCAAAACGTTACCGGCTGGGGGAGGCACCGCGCTGAAGCGGCCTGGGCAGCTGGTCCTCCCGGCCCGGCAGAGGCCCTGCTGCCATCTGAGGAAGCGCCTGGGTGCTTGTGGAGGCTTTACTGTTCAAGTGTCCCCAGACCTTACTGCCCCTGTCTTTGCGGATGGAGAATGAGAGGTCGGAGAGCTTTTTGCCAAGGGTAACAAACTCAGTCTGGGGCAGAGTTGGTAGAAACCTTAATTTCCGTCCCGTGTTCTAATTATGAGATGTTTCCTCCCACCCCGCAATTTTATGCAGATGAAGTAATCTACCTCTCACCATCCCACTCTGCCTTCTGCGCTCCTGCCGGGGCGGGTGAGCGCCGGGAGGCTGCTCGCGAGGTATGAATGAAACTCTGGTGGTGTGATTACGGCTGGTGAGCCGGCTGGGCGTATCGTATACAAGATATGACATACAGCTATTGCTACTCACAGACTGGAAGCGTGTATATATAATTGTTATTTGCTCATATTCTACTATTAATGTTTTTAAAAGCTTTACTGGTACCCAGTAAAAAATGGGCTAGATTTTTAAAGTTTTGCGTCTCATCTATGCAAATTCTACACAAATATGAGCCTGAAGGGACATTCTCCAGGGTTTATTTTTCCAGTAAGTGATAAATATTTTCCAGTTAGTGATAGCTTTGCCCAGACAAAAGATTGTAGAGGAACAGGGTTATGTTCCTTTCCAATATATGTTCCAATAAACCCTCCCTCTTAGAGCTGAGATAATCTGTAAGAGCAATCGCATGATTTTGTCCATTCAACTCATTCAGGACAAGGTCTGTTGAATTTCTTGGTGTATCTCATCCCCATCCTGAGGCATGACTTTGGAAGCTTCAGCTCATGGTCCAGGAGGATGGCTCTCTCGTCTGCGGAGTTACTTAGCTGTGCAGAAGGAAGTTGAGACTTCTATTTAAAAAAAAAATTAAAAATGCTTGTTCCCTCAGTCCCAGACATGCTGATGCTGTTTCAGAGTCAGAGTGGTGTCCAAATGCAACTATGAATATTAGTTTAACAGAGGAAATCAGTGAAAGCAAGACTAAAGAATTAGACACTTGCAGTGCTATTTTGCTGCTTATTATTGAAGCCTTTGCTGGTGATTGAGGAGTGTATGAGTCAGTTAAAAGTACTGCAGTGCTGGAGAAAATTATTCTCAATTATCAGAAAAAAAAAAAAAAGAACAGAATAATATGGAGTGGAACTGGTTCTGAAACTACTTAAAGTCACAAGAGAGTTTCACGTTAACTTTTTTTTTTTTTTTTTCTCTTAGTATACTATAGTTCCTGCTGAATTTGTCTAAAGGATCTTTTTGACTTCATCACTTGTTTAGAAAAGATTGCAGTTCTGGAAACCTGTAGTACCTTTGCAATTGATTAAAATGTACAAGTTACAAGCACAAGTTAAGTCTGCTTAAGTGTGAGGTTTACTCAAAATGAAGTGAGCTACTTGATGTCACTGCATTGCTCATTGTTAAAATCTCATTTCCTCTCCTGTTGCCTTAGAAAGTAAATTCTTCCCAATTAAAACAGACGTTTGGGAGTCAGAATCCAGGATTTTTCTGTCCCGTGACCACAAAGCCCAAATACCGCAGTAGGACCTTGGAAGGGAGGGTTGTAAGTGTTAAAAGACTTTCACTGGGTAGGACAGTCACAGGGGCTCCCACATCTCTCTCTTCCTCTGGGTTTGGTTCCCCATTGTATGTCTACAGTCTTTCCCACGTCACTGTTCTTCAGGTTTTGCTGAAACTCAGGATTTCCGTAGCTTCTCTGGGACTTTCACACATTGCATAACACTTTCCTGGTCAGCAAATGGAGGAAAAAGTTGATAATAAATGAGAATGCACTCGTGGGATTAATCAGTACTTAAAAGCAAGAAGAGGGAAAACAGGACCAGCTGTCCCATTCTGCAACCAGAACCTCTTTGTTTCCAGAATCTCTGTTTGCGTAACTACGATGTAACAATACAGAATAGCAAAAGTTTATAGACAATACTTTTTCTGTAAAATTGGCCTCCTATACATGTTATTTCTGAATTTCCTCCTTCTTTATGAATCTCTGTCAAGTCAGATTTGCTTTAGGAGCTTTGCATCAGTTACTTTTTCTTTTTTTTTTTTTTAATAAAAAGATGCACATATTTTCAAAATGTCTTTATTTTTTAATTATGTTGTGCATTTAATCTGCCATTTCCACTTCACCCTTACGAGCTACAGCTGTTTTCCATGACTTTAATATTTTCTGCCTGTGACATAGAGCAGTCCAACAGCTGGCCACCCCCTGTAATTGAACCTACTACTCACTGTCTTGACCTGGGAAACCTGCATTTCATTCCTCCATCCACAATAGTCCACTCCTCAGGTAACCCCTGCCCAAAACTCTCTTGATCCAGCTTGTTCTTGGGATTATGATATATCAAATGATATCATTATCATATATCTGCCAGAGCAGATAATTGGTTTCAGCAGAATGTCATTACTGTTAGTACCTGTTGCTTTACCTTCATAAATAACTGCTGCTTTCCTTAAAGTTCCTAAACCTTAAGTCTACTTCTTGCTGGCTTTCTGCTTCAGTTGTTTGAGTATCCTTTGCAGGTAGACCTTCATACTTTCCTTCTATTTAGCCACAGTTATGGTCCCTGGTTCTAAACTCACATCTTCAAAATGTCTAGATGATTTGTCAGCTCTTTGTTTAGCCTCCATGTGCCATTATTTTCCCTTTTCAGCCACCACATTTTGTCCAGTTACTTCTTTATGTCAGAATCTTGTGCTGCTCCTGCTGTTATTTGCGTAGAAAAGCCTACACACTTTATATAACAAAGCTGCTACGACAACGTACATTTTGTTAATTTATGTTACCACAGTGACGGAGTCATGCGAAAATGTAATGTGTTGTTTGGTACTGTACCTTGGTATTCTGATAAAAAACTAGGGAAACGTAGTCTGTGTAGAGGTGCTACGGAGCTGGGGCTTAAATAGGTAGATAACCATGCCTACAGAGCAGGTGTCAACAGCTGGTGTCAAAATGGGTTTACCAGGTAGGGTGCTCTAGGAATCTGAATCTAGTTCTTTTCAGTTCTGGGAAGAATTGCAAGCATATTGGAGGAGGGGATTAGAATCTTGATGAATACAAAGCTGGACTAGAAAACGTAAGGCATGTATTGTGGGGACAAAGGAAAGCTGCTGAGCCTAGGCAGGTATAAAAAATTGCACAAATTCAGGAAAAGAAACAATTAGTGAAAAATTAATATTCTAGAAAGAAATCTGGAATCTACCATAAATCACAAGCTGAACATGAGTCAGCAATGTGTTTTCATGGCAAAAATAGTACATGTCCCAGAAAGATGTATGTGTGGGAAGCAATCTGTGGGCTCTATGCAGTATAGGTAGGACATCAGTGGAAGGGTTAGGGAAGTTTTGAGCACCATAGCTCAAGAAGTATGTGACCAACAGGAGACAGGGCAGGTGGCAAAATAATGAACAGAGGACTGGGAAGACTAAAGGAGCTGAAGTTGTTTGGGATAAAGAAAAGAAGGCAGAAGGAAGACATGCTAAGAGACTTTATGTACTTAAAAGGCCACTGCAAAGAGAAGGGGAATAATCTATTCTTGATAGGTAGGGTAAGATGTAATGGACTTAAATTGCATCAGGAAGGAAAAGCTTTTTTATGGTAGCATTAGTGAGGCAGAGCTTTATATTGCAGAGGGTGTAATAGTGTCTCCATTGCTGGATGTCTTTAAGTACATACTGAGCAAATAGCAAGTACTATTGATCTGGCATTGAAATTGGAGGATGGACAAGGTGCCTAATCAAGGTCCATTCTGGACCTATTTTTCTGTGATTACATATAACCTGAGGCTTCTCATTAATCATCATTCCTTTATCCAGTCCCACTGTACATCTTGTTTTCTTTTCAAGTAGGATCCCTAGTCATTCCTCTGTTCTTTGTAGGACAAAAAATATTTTGCCCACTTTTCTCTGAGTGTAGTCAAAGACCAAAGCCTTTCTTGTTGTCCTGGCAGCCTGCAACAGACATAGACTGGTGAGTTGTACTGCATTGAGCTGCTGAGACAAATATGATAATTTTATGTGAGTCAAGCGTTCGATAAAAATGATTTAGATGACTGTTGTCAGTCTATTCAAACACATTCTACATAAACCCTACATAATGTTAACATAAATCTGAGATTCTTTAGACATATACTAGATAAAATTGCTCAATTCATAAAATGTTACTGCATTCCAGACCTACGTAATACATATAATCCTAAATTCTCTGATCTCCATTGCCAGGAACCCATAGAAGTTTTTACTGTGAACTGTACTATGTTACTTATTTTCTAGGCATGATTTAGTTTTGAAAAGTCTTGTATATTTAAAAAATGTAGCTTGACAATCACTTCTACATTTCAATTTAAAATAAATATCTTATACCAAGAACAACTGGCATTTGTTTACTTGGCAGATCCGATCAACAGACAGGATTTGTGATAGGTTTTCTATTTTTCCAGCCATGTTATCTATTCTAATTAGGTATTACTTTTTTTCTACAAACTTTTGCTGTTACAGGCTTAAAGCATCATGTCTATGAGAGCAGACCCATGTACATTTTGGGCACCCTAGAATAAAAAATCTAATGCAGTCATTGCCAATGTGGAATACATTATTTGTCTAGCTTTTAAAGACAATTTCCATCAGGAGTTTAAACCTACCTTTTTTCCCCCTTAAGGTCAACTTTGGAAGATTTTATAGTGATTTTAACCTTTCAGGGAAGGAGGATTTTTATCCTGTACTGATTTCTTGTTAAAGATTAATAGTGTGCTTTTCTACACAGAACATGTTTTGCCCATGTACCTGTGCTGATCAACATATTCATAAGTGATGGGTAAGAAGAGATGGGTAATAAAGTGGAAAATTTTCAATATAATATTGGGTTTCTTGAGACTAAAATCTACAATGAAGAACCACCTATTTCATGTGAGGCAAAGGACATTTGGGTTGTAATGAAAATGTCAGTGTTCAGCTATGCCTGAAAGAAATAGGTATTAAGAAAAAACAGGAAACAGAAAGCATCATTATGCCACTGTTTATAGTGCTCCATATTTTTGAGTGCCACAAGTAGCTCCTGCCTTCATATCTCAAAAGAGATACAGTAGAATTAGAAAAGAGTAGTATGGATGCTCAAGGATATGGGACAGCTTCTCCATGAGGTGTGGCTGAATAGACAGACTCTTCAGCCTGGAAAGGACACAACAAAGAGAGGGTATGAGAGGGGTCTTTAAACCACAGCTGGCACAAAACTCATGAATAGAGTACTTGTCTTTCTTAATATAGGATTTAGGGATCATCTGATAAAATAGTCAGATGTCAGGTTTCAGAGAGACAAAAGGAGAAATTCCCTGAAACTACCAATGTTTTCAGGAAGAAAGTGGGTATGTTCATGGAGTAAAAGTCCGTCTAGAGCCATTAAAAACTGAAGTACAGAGATCTCTCTTTCAGCATGTCCCTAAGACAGCCCTAAGCCCTGAGTTCCAGCCCTGATGGAGTCTTTATATGTTTGTTTAGTTCTTGTGTTTGGCAGAGGACATCTTCAGCTGGCTACTGTCAGAGAGAGGTCCTGGGCTGGACCAAGATACATATTCCCGTGTGAGCATTCTTTGTTGTTTATTAGCCTGTTCATTGAGAAAACTCTGAAACCTTTTGACTTGTCTCTGGCTGTGCTTCTGCAACCTTGCAGCACTGCGGGAGAGTTAGCTTGAGAAGTGATCAAAAGAATAAACAGGAGGCAGAAATCTGCCCTTGATAAGTCTGAGTGCTTTTAAAATTTATTTTTTTTAGTAAAAAAAAAAAGATTGCCTCCCACATCTGTGGACACAGACAAGCGTGAACAGATGCTGGACTCCATTAGCACCTTCTCCTTCATCATGAAAAAGCCAAGCAAAATCTGAAGGCGCTTTAAAGCCACAAAATGGGTCAGTAATGCTGGCGGTGGGGGAAGCAGTGAAGAAATTCCCTTGCTGTGCCTGCCAGAGTAAATCAAGCAGATGCAAACCTACTTTCTGCAGCTGGGAGACATCACTTGGGGAATCCCTGAAGTGGGTCAGGGCAGGAGTAGTGCTTGCTGCTCTCAAGATTTCCAGAGCATCAGCAAGAAGAATTATCCACTGTCAACCTATCCAGAGATATGACTGAAAACTAGCATGAGAATCTTCTTCCAAGCAGAGCACAGGAAAGCAAGAATTTAATGTTTGAAGAAGTCTGACTGACAGGAATATTAAACAAGCTTTCACTTAGCAGGATGCATACATGTTGGCTTCTGGAGACCAGGAAGAAGTCACCTCAAGAGGCAGCTTATTGGAGTACTGTGAGACACTGTATAGCCAGAGGAAGAAGGTCAGTGCTGAGGGATTCTTCATACCTATGATTCCCTTTAGCCTGGGAAGAGCCCTGGGAGAGGGTGATAGAGAAATCCAAAGTTAGCATAATAAAAATAATTTTGTCCCTGTTTTGGGAAGATCTTTATTACCCCATATATTTATCTATTGCTACTGTCATGCTGTGGCTTAATGAACAAGGGAGAGAAGGATAAAGGAGTGTAAAATGCCTTCATCCTATGTATTTACTATTGGGTGTTTGTATTTTGAAGCAACGAAAGTTCAAACAAAAGTAGTTCCTACAAAATTTCAACTTTTGAGTCAAATACTTTAAAACATTAAGCATTTTTGGATGCATAAATTTTACAGAATTTTCACTAAGCAAAATAATTTCCGTCCTTATTTGGATTTTTTGATTCCTTGATTAGGAAGAAAATTTCATTCTGAAATTTCCTTTAGTTTATCTGAAAATATTTTAAATGCCAAAAATAAAAATTAAAGAGCACTTGTGTGATAATTTTCAGATCATCAAATGTTAACCTTAGCTCTTTTATTTTCTTCACAGCTGGCAAAAATTGGCAGAGCACTATGGAGGAACAAGCTCTTTTCTGTCCTTCTTCAGCCAGTATGGCTCTTAGTCATATTCTGCTGTTTCACCTGACAGTATTTTTTATCATAAGTTTCACAGTTCAGTGCCATGGTTAGTTGGTGCTTTTGTAAGGTGAAGTGATACCATTTTGCTTCCTTCATTTTGTTAAAGTCTGATCTTACTAATGCAAAAAAAAGAATAAATGCTTGTGTGTGTTGTTTTTTTTTTTTTTTTTTTCCCTGGGGTTGTGGTGGTGGTGTGTTATTTCATACATAGTTTTGCTTCATGATGTCTCAAAAGTGAACAGAACACCACAGTTACCACAAATGAACAAAACAGCTTTCAGCTGCAGTGAGAATTCATCTTTTTCAGGAACTATGCAGTTTGGCCAAAAGCTGCTAACTACACGCTACCATTTTCTTAGTGGTTTTGCATATCATTAATGAAATAGCAGTAATATCTTCTCTCCTGATGGTTACTGTTCGTTATACCTTATCTCCTGGGAGATTAGAATCTCTACTTTCTTTATTCCTTCCATTTATATAATTTTCCTGCGTCCCTTTTTTGAACAAAGCCCTGAAACCAAACAAGCATTAAATTATCTCAGTATTTATTTATTCATTGCATTTGAGATAGCAATACTATGATAGCTGGGACTGAACATCCATGTTCTCAGATTTTGTTTCACTTTGAATTCTTTTCCAATTTTTGAACAAACTGAACAGTTTCCAGTGTCTATATTAGTTGGGAGGTCATAATGACTTTATACACTCACCTCTTCATTTGCTCCAGTCTTTGAGTCTCTTGGGACTTATTTCCCATTGTATGTCCCCTTGTATGTCTCTATAAGCAGAATCATAGGAATCATAGAAAATGGTATGAGAAAAGACATCATTTGGCCCATCGGTATACTCCGCAGCAGGATCATCTCCACCTAAATTAGTCCTGAAGGTGTTTATCCTACTTATTCTTGAGAATGCCTGGTGATAAAGAGAGCATATACTCTAGGCAAAACACTCCAGCACTGACTGGTCTGTACTGTTTGAATATTTTTCCTGGGAAATGTATTTCAAATAGTCATCGTGGAATTAATTCTCTAAGAGTAGGTGTCTACAGGCATATATCTACAAATACTATAGGTCTCTTAAGTTTCTGCTAGAAGTGGAGATCTGGATCTTGACTCAGTTGTCTACAGATAGGTGTTTAGAACCATCTGAGATGGAAAGAGCACCCATAATATCTCACCTATATCGAAAGCCATTTCGCTCTGTCTCAACCATAGGACAGGCACAGAGTTTGATTTATTCCTTTCCTCTTTACTGTACCCTTTACCCTTATTTATCATGATGCCTGTCATCTTCTGTAGGCTAAACAAGTCCACTACTTCTTTAAACACTGTTTATTCTCAAACCATCCTTTTTGTTCCTCTTTGGACTCCTTCCAGCTGGTTTACATAGTTCTCATAATAAGGATCTCGAAACTAAACATGTGGTGAAAGAGAGACTGCATGGCATTAAATGTACACTGCGTGAACCCCAGCTTATCTTTTAGGACAGTGTGTGGGGAACTTAATCAGAGAAAAATATCTCTTCCATTACATCACCACTGAAGCAAAAGCAGTACATGCAGCTGTGTAGAGCTCACTTCAGGCCATACTTACTGTAAAGCTGAGTTCTGGATACCAGGGAGCCACAAGGCCTGGTAAGAGAGTATCAGAATCAGCAAGCATCACATCAGCAAAAGTGTGCTGGCTGTTTCTTGATGATTTATGTCTACGATACTTTAAAAAAGATTCTCGCAAAAATAAGATACCAAAAGTGCTCTTCAGAAACTTTATTATCTCAATCGCTAGTTTAAGAAGGTATTGCCTTCATTCCTGAAGTTGTGGAGTAAATTTTCAAGTTCACCTGTGGGGGAGGAATACTGAGAGGATTTTTTACATATATCTAAAAAGCAAGTTCATCTAAAAATATGCTCCATTGTAGCTCAGTGTTCAGAAATATTACTCTTTTCAGTTCTATTTTTATAAACAGCTTAAATGATTTATAATAGTTCCTTAAAAAAATTCCTTATTACTATAGTACATCATATGATGGGAGATAATTGTTTCTGAATCTTGTAACTGTTCATGTGTCAATCAGTCTATAAGAAACTCAGAACAGTTTTTTGAGAATAACGGAACAAACTTCAAGTGGAGAAAGTTTTCTGAGGTCAGAGGAAATACAAAGAAAATACAAATGGCCAGACTGATATTAGGACTGTTGGAGAATTCATTAACATCTTCAAAGAGCATTTGTAGTAAATCCATACTGCTTTGATCATACCTTGATTTTAATAGCATTATGATACTAATAATGACCATAATGCACATGTAACCTGGGATTCTGAATTTCACATGAATATCATTGGTTTAGAGGAATCATCACAATTTGAAAGATAGAAACCAAGATAGAAGATAGAAAATTTACTTTATATGCCGTTTCCACTGTTCATTCATCTAGGAACATCATATTTAGCTTCTACTGCTTTGATGCTCTGGGTTCAAATTCACCTGAAAGATAAGACATTCCTCTTCTCTGTGGAGACAGCTGTACTATATTTTTGAGTCTGAACTGTTCTTGCACTTCCAGATCCTCAGGGTAGAGCCCACTAGAGGCTTGGAGTGGGCTTTCTGATGCGTTGTTTTGAAGAAGAGTCAAGATCCTGGGTAAATCCCAACTACGGCGTGTGACCTGACACATGGACTGAAGGCTTTTTTGTTAAAAACCTTGCGAGAATTGGTTGGGTTTGCGATTCTGAAGTTGAAGACTAATCAACATATTGATTTGATATCCTCTGCTTTTTGATATTGTCTAATAATATGTAAGATTTTTCACTTGCACCATATATTGCAAAGTGCTTTGAATTCATAGTTACTCATTAATAAATCTCTCCTGAAGTATTCTCTTACTATTCTTACTGCTACTTGATATAGTTTTAAAGTTAAGTTATTGGCAAGTCAGAATCAGTTCATTGTGATGTACTAACTTCTTCTGAGTTTCTCCATGGCCTTTCAGGTATGAGTTTTGTCTTTATAAAGCTTCACATTGATCAGAACTTGCAGACATAAAGGACAACCTGCTTCTTCCATTTATTCAGTTATTATTTATTGTTTGTATTATTGTTACACTTAAAGGCTTAATAGTAGATTGAGGACTTGTTCTAGATGTTGTACAAACACCGAATGAGTGTTTGTACAACACTCGGAGAATGAAGATCTCTGTCCTCTCCATAACACCTAACTTAGAACAAGAGAAGATAGATGAATGCCACAGTCAGAGCATGTGATCTGAATAACCATTGGTTTTGGAGGTATGGCATGAGATATATCAAGATTTATGTGTAGACAGTTCCATATTTATCCTGGTTTGGGGTGGAGTATTTTTTTCAGTTCTTGAAAGTTTTCCCCAGGTGGGAAAATTATTTCCCATCTGCCTCTTCCCCAGTGGAAAGTGGGATGAGGGAAGGCTCTTTGGGTCTTGTGGCACAGCCTGCACTAACACAAGGATGCATAGAATAAATCAAGTAATTTTATAGTCAATCTCCCTGATTTTTACTTATTTCAAGTAATACTTAATAGCAACTACTAAAAATGCTGCTAATGCTTTTCAAAATGTAGAGTTAACCATGTTACAGGCGACTTGTGTTATAGGACAGCTGCTCTCTAGAAGCACTGTGAGAATCAGTGTTATGAGCAAACTGAAACCATGGCTCACTGCTTAGCATTTGAGAAGTAGAATGTGGAAAAAGCCCCAACACTGTTTCTTTTTTTCTCTTGTCAAATGTCAGGTTAGTTTTTGTTACTACAACTGGTTTTACTTGGTGTTTGTTCTATCTGTGGTTGGTCTGGATTTGCTTGAGCATTGCAGGCTATTGAACTTAAGGCAGAGTGACATTAAGTAGGGTTGATTCTGTGTTAGCAGACGATATGTTATTATTTTGACACACTGCTGTGGGGTGAAATCTCACCATCTATTTACAAGTGATAGTGTGAAAAGATTAATACTTTAGAGAGGCATAACAATTTCCAATTTGATGTTTTAATATGTCCTACTACAAAATTTGCTGGCTTTATTGCTGTGTGTGCAATTTGCCAAAATTACTTATGCAAAGTAAACACATTCTGAAAGGGTGACATCTTAGGCAGAGGTGAAAAGATGGATCAGAAATGCTTTCCTAACCCAAATATACTTGCCCCATGCTAGACCTACCCTAAAAAGGGATGTCTAGTCTTTTATATGTCTTCAAGTTCCCAAGTGTTCTTGTGTTTCACTGTCTATACAACTCATTAACTGCAATATATTACCACTCTGGTTCAGATAAAAATAAAGCTGCAATTATTTATTATAAGCCAAAATTAATTTAGTGCAGATCCAGAGGGATGTACATAATGCCGCATGGAAAGCTGCTTCTCTGTCAGCAGCAGCCTGTGGGTTTTCAGTAAACGAGGACATGTGGTGATGTTTCAGCCTTCACAGATGAAAGGTAAGAAAGATTTACATTTATACATAAGCATGCACAGCATGGGGGAGGCTTGTCTGTCTCACTGCTTGAAGCAACTGTTCAAACAAAAATGAACACGTGTTAAGAGTACTATTCTGGGAACTGCTAAGAGTCCACACTGCTCACTGTGTCAATGGCCCCAAGAGCAATACACCTCAGATGTATGCCACAACACGGTCTGGCTAACAAGCGTATCCTCAGCTTCAAAGGGTTATGTAGTTCAATGAATTGTTTATTGATCGTATGTGAAAGAGCTCAGCAACTAGCGGTGGAGGTTCCACCATATACCAGAAACATCCATACTGTGTCCTGGGGAGAGATACAGGTTCGTATTGAAACATTAGTAAAATTACTAATCCAGCAGAAAGTAGAGTGGTGGGAAGAGTCTGGGCCACGTATATGCCTTGGTGCCAGAGCGCTTGTGTTTCTGCGTTTACTGAAATCTGGGCCGATTTAGGACAGGCCTCTACTGCAAAATCCTTAATATTGTCTTACTGGAGGCAAATCTGTCTTGGTGTTTGCTGAGGGGATGAGTGCAGAGCCACTTTCTTCCTGGGATAGATGGGAAAAATAGTGAGCTGCTTGGTGTCCCAGATCCACGTGATGCTTTAGCGTCCTTTTTATTGGGGATGTCAGGAGTTGCTTGATGGCAACATGAAACAGCTTTGATTTTAGCTCACGTCTATTTGTGAGTTTTGTCCCTGCTAACAGTCCTATGGAGTGGGTGTGTTCAGGGTTCTGGTACCTAGGTGTTCTGCATGAGATTTATGTTCACTTTTTGTCCTTGGGTAATTTCTCTCCACTGGGATTTTGGTCGGCAAAGAACAAAACTATGTTGGTTTGTTGAGCAGAGGAATGGTTTCATAACATGGTAAAAACAAATCCCCAGTGTGGTGGCTTGACCCTGGCTGAATGCCAGGTGCCCACCAAAGCTGCTCCATCACTCCCCTCCTCAGCTGAACAGTGGAGAGAAAATATAATTAAATTACTGTCACAGGCAAAACAGACTCAACTTGAGGGAAATTAATTTATTACCAATCAAATTAGAGTAGGATAATGAGAAACAAAAACTAAATCTTAAAACACTTTTCTCCTACGCCTCCCTTCTTCCTCAGCTTAACTTTACTCCTGATTTCTCTACCTCCACCCTGTCAGCAGTGCAGGGGGACAGGGGAGGGGTTCATCATCTGTTGTTTCTGCTGCTCCTTCCTCCTCAGGGGAATTCCTCACACTCTTCCCCTGCTCCAGTGTGGGATCTCTTCCACAGCAGACAGTCCTCCACAAACTTCTCCAATGTAAGTCTTTCCCACGGGCTGCAGTTCTTCATGAACTGCTCCAGTGTGGGTCCCCCACAGGGTCACAAGTCCTGCCAGCAAACCTGATCCAGTGTGGGCTCCTCTCTCGATGGGTGCACGGTTCTTGCCAGGAGCCTGTTCCCACATGGGCTCTCTGTGAGATCACAGCCTCTTTCAGGCATTCACCTGCTCCAGTCTGGAGTTCTCCACAGGCTGCAGGTGGAGATCTGCTTCATTGTGGTCGTCTGTGGGCTGCAGGGCAACAGCCTGTCTGACCATGGTGCCTGGAGCACCTCCCCTCCCTCTTTGCAGAGTTGTTTCTCTCACATATTCTCACTCTTCTCTCTGGCTGCTGTTGCACATGGGTTTTTTTCCCTCATCTTAAATATGTTATCACAGAGGTGCTATCACCATTGCTGATGGGCTCGGCCTTGACCTGAGTCCATCTTGGAACCATCTGGCACTGGCTCTGTTGGACATGGGGGAAGGTTCTGGTGGCTTCTCACAGAAAACTCTCCTGTAACTCCCCACTACCAAAACCTTGCCAAGCAATCCCAATACACCCAGGCTGCTTCTTAGAGCTGTAACCTGTTAGAGACAGAGCTGGGTGTTCCTAGAACAATCTAATCTCATGTTAGAGGGAACCAAGAGAGTACTGAAAAGAAATCACAAGGCTACCATCTTTGCCTTCTCTACCTCTTACTCAGAAGAGAATCACTTGTTCTCATATTTTCTTCTTTTTAGTAGGTAGCAGTGAGACTTTAACATGAGACAGTTGCCTGACATCAGTCAGGCCATGAATTTAGTCTTACCTTTTTCTGCAAGAAGCATTGTTAACCAAAGGTTAGAACCTTGCAGCTTGGGCTTGGCTTAGCCATCTTGATAACAGTTTATAAGCTTCTTGCCAAAATATTAGCATAATATGTACCAGGACTGGCTCTAGACATATTGCTGCATGAACCAAGACTCTTTGTATGCTTCTCCAAATGTGCTGCTGAAGGTTATGGTTGCAGGAGGATGATACTCCAGTAATGAGTTGGAAAAGGTCACATTTGTAACCTGTTACCTGAACAGAGCCTGCTGCAAACCTGCATGAAGCTTGCTGTTCTTGCCTTATTTTCTGTTAAGGCATGTTCAGGATCATCTGCTAGTATTACTGCAAGTATATTTGCATCATGCTTAATCAGTATAATTAATCTGCCGTTTTTACATAGGTGACAGTCTTCTATATTAGGAAAATTCCAGGTCCTTGCTGTGATGTCACAACAACTCTCCCCATATCAGTCCTTATTTTGAGGATGAATTAAATTTGATTAAAATAGTGTCATACCCTGCAATTAACCCTCTTTTTATTTGAGAGTGTATGAATGTTTCCTTCTTTAATGTGATTTATAGTTTGGCTGGGTGAGAGTTATGTGTCCAGAAGAAGGCTATAGTTTAAAACAAGTGAAAATGCAGCCTCTTGGTCTATGGCTTCTCACCCATACAGGGCAGAGATTTGTAAAATACTCAGTTTAGCTTTCTCTAAACAGATTAAGACTGTAACTTCACTCTAGCTAATAGTAGTGTGTGTGAGCAGGTTTAAAACTAGATTGCTTAAGTGCCACTGGCAGTTTCAACATGCCAGCATGGTACCCTGAATGAGCTGTGAAACCTGACAGCATGACTTTGGGGAAGCTCTAGTGACTCAGAATTTCCCCACTGTACTGTTGCATGCCACCAACACTTGGCATCAGTCTGACTGCTCACATGTGCCCACTCCTGGATACCTAAACTATCTACTAGGGCTCCAAGGAGTGTGGGAGGGAATCGGTGTTCTTCAGGATCACACCTAATTCTGCTGTATTTTTGTCCCTAATTTCCAGCTACCCTAAAATCACTCATAGTACTATGAGTATTAGTACTATGAGAACTTCATTTTTAAAAGTAAGAACCGAAAAACTTATATTACACTAAAGCAGAAGATGTGAGAAAGTCATTGCTTCATTTAAATTCAAATACACAGAAATATGTGAGGTTCATTCTTTTTCATTCAGCTGCAAAGCTCTCAGGTTGCTCACTGAATCCACTTCTTTGATGAGTCTCACCCTCAAATTTGCTTGTCTTGAAGTGGATTCTGATTTTGGTTCAAATCTATTCTTATGTCACCATTTTTCTCCAGAAACCTTCAAGGAAGGTATCAAGGAAGTCCTCAGGTGAACCTCTGGTGGTCTTTTGGAGTACAGTTTATAACTGTATAAAAAGTAGCCATTGAAAATGAGATTTAATGTGAACATATTATTTGAGTATCCCCTCTGAAACAGAATGTTTATGTTTACAAATGTTGAAAAATATAAGTGATTACTGGTGCTTTATAGATAATAATAGTTGTTAAGATACCAAAATAAATCTGGGAGCAATAGCATACTGGTGGTAAATAACTCCTTGCTTTCCCTGTGGTCCTCTAGGTTTGGCTTTCTGACACTGGGATGCCATGATGTGTGCTAGAAAGCTGATAAAACACAATCAGTTCTGTGCTGTTGGCAACTTCACTTACCATTACACCGGAAAGAGAATTTTATACTGAGCAGATGCAGTTGCAAAATCCTTACTTTGGAGGTGTCTGGTTCAGCTGAGAAAGCGGCTTCGTGGTGCAGCTTCTCATTGTTTATTCCTGGCCTGATGGCACTTGTACTCCACCACTCTGTTGTGGGGGATGCAAAGGAAACTGAGCCTTTTGGGAGTTTTCATTTTGTTATTGCAAACTACAGTAACTCCATCTGGTGCTAGATTAAAGATATGTGTGCTCATGTATTTTTAAGAGCTCCAGCTAATGCTTGGGGGAGGTTTTATATATGTATATACATATAAAAATAAATATAAAATTATATACTTTCTTCATATTCATCTGTGAACTCCATGTTTAATTCATTGGGTAACAATCAAATAAGGTTTGTTTTTGAATACATTTTTTTTTCACTGGATCCTGACATCCATGTAGTATCAGGGAGGGTGGCATTAATTACCCATATCATGTGATGTTCTACACCTGTTGCTTCTGTTATTTATTGCTTTTGATTCCCAAGAAGTACAGTACTTAACAGATACATTTAAAAAATGTTTTATCTTGCCAGCTATTTCCCCTTATTTGATGAATGTGGTTTCACCAGCAAAGATTTTGATAGGTTATTTTTCCCCTCTGCTCAGTAATCCAGGCTTAATGAAATTCTGATCTGTTTTTCTGTCCAGAGAAAGAATTCGATGGTGGTAACAACATTTAAGGGAAAAACAGAGGTTATGCACTAGCGGTTATGGGAAGAGCCCTGTTTGCTCCAAATGCAACTGCTAATGGGTTTTGCATTAAACTAAAAGTTATCACAGGCTTATTGTGGTAACTTGCAACCCGGTCGGGGTCGTATTTCTGTTAATTCTGCACCCACACTCATTGCAGAAAACTGATGCTATAACCTGTCAGATTGTGTTGGTCACAGGATGTCTGATGTGTGTTGCTTTTGCATAAAGTACCCTCAACTGCTGTCACTTTTGGTGGCATTGCTGTCCGTGAGTGACCACTCCAAGCAGCTGCTGTGCAGAGCTGTGGGTGCCTGGCTCTGTGTGCAGCCCCAGGCGGGAAGTGGGTGCTCCCAAATGCCAGCTCAGGGTGTTCAGAGTGACTGTACCACCATCACCTCTGTTTGTGCTGAGTTTGTAACATCCTGCATCGTTTTGGCCTGGGCCAGCTGATGCTGTGTCAGGCAAAGCCTAGTTTAGCACAGGCCTGGGACTGTTCCCTGCAGGCAGTTTGGATGAGGCCACTCTGTTTTAGTGGATGGAGGGTATCTACAGGGATGCAGGCTGTACTGTGCCAGTTGATCAGATAAGGGTCCCTGAGCTGTTCTTCTATTTACTTTTACAGATGTGGTGTAATGGATAGTCAAATGAGACTCACTATCTGTATTTTAATTATTCCTCTGTCATATGGGTTTAGAAAGTATTACAGAAGTGCTATGAGAATGAATACATTGAGAAAAGGCTGTGAGATGCTCAGAAAATGTGGCTACCAGGAATACTTAAGCACTATTGATTAAGTGGAGCACTACATTTAATGAATCTGCCATTTCTTTTTCTACTTCATTGTCCTTGCTTGCTCAGCATAGATGACATTCAAAAAGCATGGAGAAGAAAATGCATGTAAGCCATCCTCCTTAAAGTAAATGATAGCAGAAAAATAATCATGCTATCAAGGGCATGTATTACTATATTGTAAAGCATGTGAATGTTTTAATTTCTCTTCAGAGTGAATGAGCCTCTTGTTACTATCTGTTGTTATTCTTTGTTTCCTTGTTTGACATAGGGAAAAGCATTTATAAGGCCTTTTTAAATAAACAGGCAGTGTGCTACCATCCCCAAACCAGCTTTGTGTATCCAAGGTGTCCTTCTGGTCTCTCCTGCAGTACTTTCAACACATAGCCATAGTAGAAGAATACAACATGCTGCTCCATCCCTGCTGGCCCAACGGCTGCCCCTGATCATGTAAACACAGACTGAACTGTGATGTGCCATACACCAGAGCTCTTACAGCTTCATTATTATAACTCATTAAGTCTCAGTCAGCTTAAAAACAACACTTTATTGTGCCAAGTGACAATATATTTGCTTCATGACTGTGCTCTGGTCTGTATTGTCTCCCCTCCCAGTATAGTGCCTGGTTGATGGACAATGTCCCCTCAAACTCCTGGCATGAGCTTCCTGGGCCCCTGCTGTTCCTGGAGTAGTGTGCAATGGAAGATGTCCTCTGCTGGAGGACATTCTGCACTTGTGCCATAGCCAGGCTTACTCCAGCTCCCTCAAGGTCAAAGGCGGTACCATGGTCTGAGAGAGGAATATTTAAAGCCCTGAATGAGCTGGAGTTTGTTTAGTGTCAGAGGAACTCGCACACACTAGCAGCTAAATGGAAACTAACTGCAGCATCACAAACATGGAAAGCCCTTCCAAGCTGAGCTTTTAGTTAAGAATCACTGTTCCCAAAATATCCATCTAGCTTGTCCCATGGGTCACTCCAGCTATCTACTGTATTAAAGAGACCAGGAATTACTTTCTTTTCCAAGTGAAAATATGTGGCAGGTGTAGCATCCTTTCCAAGGTAGAAGGCCAGGCTGAATGTTTCCTTTACAAATTAACGGTCAAATTTGCCAGCAGAGAGTTGTAGCAGCCAGAGCAAGATGCCACTTATTAGATATCTGAAGCATCTTGGCTCACGGTGAAGCATGGGCTGGAGGAACAGGAATCTGAAGTCCTTCTCTCTCCTGTTCTGCAAGATGTCATGGCCCTGAGCTCCAGCTCCCTGCATGCCATGCGGACCCTGCCCGTTGGGTTCCTTGGTCTCTGTACAGCAGGTTGCCCATCCCTAGTACTCAGTAGGGACTAGCTGCTAGTAGCCCTTTTAAGTGATTATTTTGAAGGGCAGCAGCTCAAAGGAGGGGGAAAAGGATGAGAAAGATATTCACAAAATTACCAGATTCAGTTGCTGAAAAGTTGTGACTCAGATTTCACCTCCACATTGGCACTGTTTTCTTTAAAAAAAAATTTTTTTTTTGGTGCTCCCTCCCCACTGCCTGGACATATCTCCATACTTTATTCCCCCATAGCAAGAGTTAGAAATGGGACTAATTTGCACTAAAGGCCACACTCTTTACCCAAGCACTTGTCCCGGGCATTGAGCTGGAAATAGGCAGGATCTGGGATAACAGTGTGGCAGCCAACACCAGAGATTTCAGCCTCAGCCAAGGGTGGATACCCCACTCCCAGACCTTCAGGTGAGTTCAGAGGGCAAAGGAAAAATGCAAAAACAGGCAGCAAAGTCTATTTTAGCAGGCTTATAGGAGCAGGGCTGAGGATGAGGGACTACAGGAGCAGTTTTGTAGCTATGTGCAAATCCAAGGAGGCATTAAGGAGCATCAGGGTGATATCTCCTCCTTCCTGACTCACTAGTGGGAATGCCTATGGCAAGTAATCACCATATGTTTAAAACTGGTCCAGGATTGGGATTTTTTTTTTTTCCTGAGAGTAATTAAGATGCCTAGAAAAATGTTTTTTCTCATGTCTTTTGCTGATGACTGCTGTCAGCCTGTTGCACACATTTTGGTTTGTATATGTCAAGATTAGACCTGCTGTTAGTTGTCCTGCATGGGCTTGCTCTGAGTCCACTTTATACTGCATCCATCCTGCTACCTAGACTTGAAAGACCATTCAGATAAACTCCAAATGAATGTAGGAGAGTGCAATGCCTTGAAGTGGACATAGCTGATTGAGTCCAAAGTTGTCAGGATGTTTCTTTTCCACTAACTCTATTAGCGAATAAAAGCAGTGCTCATTATTCATCTTCTGCAAAACGTGCCCCAAAGATGTCAAAAATTGGTACATAAAATGAAATTTTAAAAATTTAGACTATCATTTATTATCTCTTTAGGTTTTTTTGCTAAGAGGATTCAGAAAAAGCAATGGGAAATGCGTGAGTCCTAAGAACTGATTAAAAAAATCTTTTTTTTCCCTATTACAAAATGTAGCTTTTCCATTAGCTGAACTCCTCTTCTGGTGGGTCAGTTCCAGCAGCAGGTCTGAACTCTACTTGCATTTAACACCTCTGAATGGTCCTGTGGTCATTACTTACCTAATTTGTGGAAACAGTAGGCAAGAGAGGGGAAATTCAGTCTGAACATTTTGTCCTTGAAATTATGGGCACAAAGTTAATAACATAGCTAAAACCTTAATTAATGTTATTTTCAATCCCCTGTCTGAACCAGAACTATTGACATCTCCAGTGCAATCTCTTGAATGCAACCCCACAGAAGTCTTTGCCCACATACCCTTTTGTAGGAACCAGAGCACCTGAACACATTCTTGTTTGTTGTCCTGTTCAATCAACCTTAAATACCAGTAGCTTTGCCTCAGCAGCAATGCCTTGGGCACAGTTTGTCATGCTCTGTGCACTGACTCAGTACCCCGCACTTCTCAGTGAATCTAACCTTCCCTTTTCTTCAAAGTCCTTGAGGGCAAAAACCAATTTGCTGGTAGTAGTTCTCCATTTTTATGGATGGAGAAAATATTCTGTTTGTTTCTGGGGATGTACATTTACCTTTTATATCCTTTTCCTTTTCTTGTTAACTAAGAAGATAGTGCAAGAGTTTCTTTCTCCCTCAGTGGATTTTTCCACATAATTAGTGAGAAATGCCAATCGCAGTGTTCACCACGTACTTGTGTTGCGGACAAATCACATCCAAGCACTGTGAAAAATGTAGTGTCACTTTCCATCAAATATAATGAACAATATTGTGTCACCTACTGAGTGGCAATCTGTAAAGCACTGACTGCTCAGGAGTTGATGAACAATGGCAACTTAGTGGTTGATGTTCTCTGTTTACTCACAAAGCCTAAGTAATATAAATTTGTAGTCCACAAGATGATGTATAAGGCTTAATTTTTATTTCAGAGTCCTTCTGGAGGGGCTGTGATAGTTTTAGTTTGTCTGAAAATATGTCTATCAGACAACCTCAGGGGTGATGGCCATAAAGGGCAAATGTGGGCTAGCTTTAGCCAGCTGTCTCAGGTGCCGGTAGCAGGCTAGACATGATGTTTATCTTGTGCTGCCCGTCTGCCCTTCATCCCAGTCTGCTGATTGAAGCTGGCAGCTTTTGGGATGCAGATAAATTCCCATTAATAGTGGAACTGGGATCAAACCCCTAATCATTTCTAAAATTACTGCATCTTGAGAGGACTGAGATAAATGGGCATCTCAGGGGATAGAAAGGCCTCAGCACCTTCAGTCAAGCCTTCCAGCAAGCCCACTTATGTTTTTGTTGAGATAAAGCAGAGGAACACTCACTGCCATGTTTACTGTCTCCTCAAGCCAATCAGGTAAAGCCGAGGACTCAAAGTAAAGGAAGGTGATTAATTACCCTACAAAATCCTGGTCCCCCCATTGAGCAGTGTCCCTTAAAGCAATAATTCATTGCTGCTACACCATGCTACATTTCCTCATTCAGTTGGTATGCAAGGGCATGTGTTGCATGGCAGCAATGAAATAGGATGCAAAGGTGAAAAAAAAAATTCTCAGTCATTTACTGTTATCTGTCTGACAGCCTTAATAACAGTAATTTAATGAATGATTCAACATTTTTTTACATAAGGCAGTAAAAGGTCAGTTCTTCACTGTTAAGAGAACAAGACTTCTATCCCAGATGTCCAGTGGGTAGTACACGTACTATATTGAACATTCTGAGTATAAAATCTGAGTTTAACTCTCCTGGCCAGATTCTGACTCAGGAAGAGTATGAAGGCCTGATCTTATGGTCCTTCAAAAACAAGGAAATTACTTCCATCTTATACAGATAAAGCTCTAACGTGGATTAGTTAGCTTAACTTCATCCTCTGTTGAAGTCAGTGAAATTGCTAAATATTTACCAGAATATAGCAGAATAGAAATCCAGTAGATTATTTCTGCAGTTTACCTTAGATCTCAAGTGTGGAAACTCTCAGCCTGGTCATAGGAGATGCTTCTTGCTATGTACTTACAAATCAGTGCAACAAAGCTTGCTTTCTGCTCACAGCTTTCATTGTAATTTAATGGTAATATTTAACATCTTTCAGCCAAAGAAAACTTTCACCTGTTTATTGAAGAAGCCGCTTAAATAATTACTTGTTAGGTTATACGAAAGAGCACAGGAAACTACCTGCTATTGTTTTAAATGGAAACAGAACCAGTAACCTTTTAATCAGATGTTTTTCCAGCAGTGTCAAAGCTGTGGATATCACTGGACATGCCATACTCCTACTTCTATCCTAATAGATGGGAACCCAGGTGTGATAATTGACATACTATCCCCTTTTCTTCTGCCAGTTTCCTACACAGCTGAGAATTATAGCTGGAAAAGACAGGGCTGGATGGCTCCTTACAGGTCACTTAGTTGTCCTTCCACCCAAGTGAAAATGAACAGTAATTATGCCATCCCTGAAACATGTTTCTCCAATATGTTCTTAAGGATGATGGGGATAGGCAGGGATCAGCCAGGACTTCACCTGCTCTGAGCTGATTGTGAGCATTTTCCACAGCTTTCTTGCTCGCTCACCTCCAGTTTATTCATTCCCAGGAAGATTTATGTCTCCTCATTATGTGCTTCTCCCTTTTGTGAGCAGTGCTTCATCTTTCTTTCTATATATGTGTCTGTAACTGGGAACCGTGGAAGTATGGAAGTATATTACTCTATGGAAAAACAGAAATGTTTTTTCTGATTTTGTTGGGGATTTTTTCCTGTTTCGGTTTTTGTTGTCTTTGTTAAAATGTGTTTCAACACAGGAGGTTGAGAAAGAAGGGCATCACTTTTCATCTTGGTTTGGCTAATTCCTATCAATGTGCCTAGCTGTACTAATTCAAAGCCATTATCATGCCTCTTGGTTGTCTGGATAATACAAATTAGCTGGATGTGTGGTGGCTGGATGCATCAACTGGCATGTCCCTTGCGGTAGGAGGGACGTGAGAAGTGACCTAGCCTTTTACTCAGGTATAAGCCTGGTCCAGCCACCCCAAATTTGAAATAAGAAGAGAAAGTGGCACTTGGGGCTGGTTCAATACATGAATGAAGAATTTTAGCATTTGTAGCTAAAATTTGACACAATCCACTTGCAGTGGTTTTATGAAGACATGCAAACCCAGAGAAAATGGTATTATTTATAGCAGAGTTGTCACAGGTGGAACAGATTAACTGAGATCATGGCCACATCTTTTTAAAATTCAGTATCAGATCTACATTTCAAATGGTAGTTTCTTTCTGTTTTCTCTCAGCTTAATTTCAGCAGAGCTAAATTCCTGTTTTCAGGCTGATTTGCACAGATGGATTATCTGGCAGAACATAATACAGACTTCTGAAAGAATCAGATTTCTGTAGCTGGTTACCATAATTCACAGCATATTTAAGGCAGTAAAATCTTGCAGCAGAGGAAAAATAGAGAAGAAAAATGGGAAGCAGAAGAAATGATGCCAAGGTCATTGAAGTCATGTGAAAGAGATACATTGATTTCCATGGTCTTTGGGTTGGGCCCATAGGAGACAATTTATGAGAGATCCTGGGCACTGAGGTGACTTTGTCTCTGCAGTTTATTACATGTAGTGGGATTACAGCAAGAATTAATTTAGCAGAGTCATCAACCTCTCAGACAACTCCTTGACATGCTGTCCTTTCCCTCCTTATATTTTGCTGTTTCTCCTCTGCACCCTGATTTTGCAGCACGCAGAGTAAGAAGCAGGTGCCTTTCAGGTGAGACTGGGATGAGGTTGTGAAGGCTGATATGATTAATGTGCTGTGGGAAAGGAGAGCAGGTCAGAGGAGAAGTGACATCAGGGAAAGCTTACCTTGGAGTCATCTGCATGAGAGCTGCAGGCACTATCAACTCTCCTTGTATTCCCTGGACCTGTGAAAGAGTGGAAAAGAGAGTTTCTCCAGGCCTTTTGTACCCATGAGTATTGCTAAGTCCTTGAGAAATAAAACTCTGCAGAGGCCACTCCAGCTTCTTCAGCAAGATAGTAAAAGACAAGACATAATTGTCCAGCATTCAGGGCACATCTCAGTTTGAGATTATGAAACCTAAATGTATCAGACCAAGAACTCTAGTGCTGAGAATCCCATTGTGGCTGATGGCATCCCAGATGAGACAGCCCTGGGGTGGAGGGAGCTGCTCAGCAGCCAGGCACTAGAGAACTGTGTGCCTGGTTGGGTGCCTGTGCATAGTTCATTTAAGGTGGCAAGTGTCTAGCAGGCCATGGTCCCTCATAGGTCATGAGGGCGTCTGCCAGCCACATGTGGATGTCTTGGGTGTCCCATGGCACCCCAAACAGCACCAAATCCTAATGTCTGGAAATCTAAGCAGTAGGTAAATATGTCAGGGTGAACTGAATTATTCTCTGGGGTCTGCTGGCTGTACTTCCTCAGGATTCAATCCAGTTGTCTAGACATAGGTACGTAGTGCTGATTGAGATGTCCCTGGGTATCTAAACCATCCATGTGGGCTGGTGCATGTGGCACAGGACCTGTAGGAGACTAATGACCTCTGTAGCAGCAGCTGAGGACTAGCCATGTCAGATGGCATTCAACACTTATCTGAACTGAGTCCAGTATCTCCACTGACCACAGTGGGCCCTAGGTGCCTAACTCCATATAGACATCTCTTAGGCATTGGAATGGGCTGCCCAGGGCAGTGGTGAGTCCCCATCCCTGGAGGTGTTGTATGTCAGGTAGACATAGCACTGAGTAGCTGAGAACGGTCAGTGTTAGGTTAATGGTTGGACTAGATGATCTTCAAGGTCTCTTCCAATCTAGATGATTCTGTGATTCTGTGAAGTACATGCCTAATTGTACAGGGATACTCTGCAACTGCTTGCTACCCTGGGTCAATTACCCTTATCTCCTTATCTAACTGTACCTTGAGACAGGGGCATCAGTGGGTAAACCCAGAAGGCACTTTCACTAAATGAACCCCTTTGTGACTTCAGAGTACATCCCCACATTTGAACGAAGGAGTCAAAAATAATAGAATCATGGACCAGGACTTTTAGTCCTTACTTAGGCAAAACAACGTTCAATCATTGTTGGCAGTGCTGGTGAAGAGCATTACTTCACATTGAGTAATTATTTAATGCTGTGTAATCATGCTAAGATATTGCAGTCATTTCCCACAAACTAATCTCTAACCACAGAAATTGATAAATTTACTGACATCCATTGATTTGTTTGTGACTGTGTTTAAAAAGTAGAAGTTATTAAAGCACTGTTTCAATCAACACAACTTCACTGATTATATATGTCGTCTGTCTTGCTAGTTTGATTTCCCTCTATGTTATTAACTCTGAAACTTGGCTTCTTCTAACAAAGATTTATTTCTAAATCAAATATTTCCATTACGCAGTTAATTCCATCTGTTTTTTTCACATGTGCCGGTTACAGCTGAAAAGTCAGTGTTGGCAACATGATATGTGAAGTGCTGAATATAGGAGATGAGGTACCCAAAACTGCTGACTGGTTAGTGACAGACTACTCTCATACACTGCAAACATGCTGGAGAACTCAACGTCACTGGGATGCAATGTCACCCTGGACATTTTCTTCACACCTCCGAGACCCTCACTGTGCAGGTCTGTACTTGTAGAGCAGTGGAGTCATGGAAGGCAGGCTTCACCTGACTTCAATCATCTAGATGTAAGGTCCAGGCTAAGCTTATTAAATAGTCTCCATCAATGGCCAGAGAGGCAGAGAAAGGCATTTCAATGGGTGATTCACTTCCCCCATTGACTAGAGAGAGAGAGCTTAATCACTAACTGAGGCTGGGTACCTAACTGTTAGACAGCTGAAGTTACGTGACACGAATACCTCTGAAGTCTGAAATCTCTAGGAACATCTGCAACAGCTCTGGAGCCTTTTGCTCTGTACTTAGAAAATTTCTGCATCTGCTGTGATTTTAAGTAAAGGCCTATTATCAGTAAAATTGAGGCTTCAGTAATACACATGACACTTAAAATTGTGTTGATGAATTGGAAGACCTGGAGAGACCATTTAAAATGACATGCCTTTCTATCTCTGCACTGAGTAACTAATGCTGGTCTGGTTACTAATTTCTGTGTAGTTTAGCAGGATACTCAGCATATTATCTTACTCATTTCATCTGGATCTGAACTCAAGACTGACAAGTAACACTATGTGTATCATTATCAATCACTGCCACTCTTTCTGCAGTTGCCTTAATTGCACTTCATTACTTGTATCAATATCTTGTATTCTGGGACTTTAAATAAAATGCTCTTAGTTTTAAAGGGGCTAGTGGAGAGGCTAGTTTGGACTTTGGCATCTCTGGAGACTGTTTAATAGTAAAAACAGATCGTCAAACACAGAAAATATACAATTTTTTCTTCTATCTGGTATTAACTTTTTTTCTAAGTGTGATTTTAACGTTTATTTTGCAGTCCAATGAATCACATATAATAGATGGTATTTTGATCATCATCTCTCATTTTAGAGATTTTAGAGTGAGGTTTGAATGTCCTAAAAGGACCTTGTTTTTCAGTCATATATATTCTTTTTGATGTCACCAAGAACCTTAATTTTCAATTTTGGGTTCTCTTTACAAACTCAGGGTCATTGGTTCAAATAAGAAAACAGAAGGACTAAGAAATTGTTACTAATTGTGCCCAATTTCATTATGGTTACAAAGTATTTTAGGAGTCTTTGGAATGATCAGATACTAAAATGGAAATCTTGGCCAGTACCTTTTGAAGCCAACAAATCATTTGGGACATCTTCTTTCTTAAATATGCGCCTTGACACCTCAACTAAAACTGCTGGATTTGACAAAAGTGCCAACTCTAAACCTCTAAAAATCAATTCCTTTCATTCACTTGAATTAAAACTTCAGAAACATTGACCGCTAAATGTACTGATCTTATGTCTAGGAGGAAAAAGGCACGCTTTTTCCTTCCCATGGTATTTTTTATATCAATCAGATTAATGACCAATATTGGTTTAGATAGAGGTTTTCTGTACAAGTTTTCTTTTGACCTTGAATATTAGATTTGGCTCTGGCAAGCGACATCAGTAACAACTCAAGTATACATGCTTGGGATTTCAAGGTCTGTTTTTATATTTGTCCCTTTTATCTGGTGCCAACAAGTCTTTTATTGCTGATTATTTCCCAGCTCTTTCCCAATGAGTATGTAAAATTCTACCTGTGGTGCAGGACAATCTCACTTTTGATAGGTATGTTTGCGGTATCTTCTGTCCATTTTCTCCTCACATCCCAATTGCAGTGGCATAATTTTGCGCTTATGATCAACAACAAAAGTACATCCAGTTTTCCAAATGCCATGTTAAGAAATCTGATTATCTCAAAACAGAAGCAAATGGGGGCCAGTCTTCACACACTGTGTGTTATCAAGTTCAGAGAATAGAGTTTTGATATTAAGTGGATTAAAGCTTCTTATGATATAATTTCATATCCAGGGTTCAAGATTTTCTTCAATGAGATGAAGAAGAAACCCACCACCTATGACTCAAAAAAGTAGCTCTTAAATGGAAGTACCTGTATTCAGAAAGACATATAGCCTGTTATTGAGTCTTCTTATTTTGATGTGTAAGTCTGAGAGATCCATCACCCACCACTTCCTTTCAATGAATCTTTTTCTTTCCCTGTTGCTGCTAGTAGCTGATGGGAACTTCACCTTACTGATGCTAGGCCCAGTTTTTGGTGGGAGTGTTTTTTTTCTCCTTTGATTATAGGTTAGTCTCAGACAGCTTGCTGCCTGCCTCAAAGCCACTACTCCTGTAACATCGAAAGCTGCAGCATTCCCATTATAAGTCATTCCCTTGCATATCTGAGGTGATGGCTGATGGACCTTTTTGGTGCAGAACAGTTTGGTGGGAAGAACAGAAGTGACAATGTTCTAGCCCTCAGGTATGAAGGGACTCTGCTCTCTTCTGAGTGAAACAGAGATTGGTTGAAAGAGTTGATGAGATTTGGAAGATTTTGAGAGACTTTATAGGATGGTAAGTAAAAGCAGGCCACTCACTTTCTCCTCTTGAGATTTCCTGCTTTTTCCACTGCCCTGTAACCCATCCTGGAATAAAATTGATAATGCAGCATCATTCAGAAACAGCTACTCTTGGATTAGTCTTCCATCAGAAAAATCAAGAATAATTTGTCTGATTTTTGGAGACGGAGGCTCTGTGCCATCTGAAAATCAGGTCCTGTCTCCAGTTTCAAATCCAGTTTCTGAAGTTGGTCCTCAGATACCGAAGTCACCAGAATCAGCGACTGCTCTTTAAAATATGAACATTAATCCCAAGTGGTTCACACTGAGATCAGAGTATGCACAGCTGAGATTCAGTGGAAGAGACATGAATATTAAGAGATTAAGAGATGATTTAGTGGATTTGTCTGCTGTTACTAAGAGTGCATCACTTAAGTGGATCTAAAGTTTCAGCTTAGTTGTGAAATTTGCATTGTGATATGAATGAAGAGGTCACAGAAATGGTTTGCCAGACGCTGCAATGAACAATGCACATGTGCAGGAACTGATTCATTGACTCACTGAATTAAATTGTGTTTTAAGCATTAAACTGACAGCTGCTAAGCAATTAAAAGAGATGTCTATTCTCAAGTGCTGATAGAAAGAATTTAGTCAACATCTTTAAAAAACCCCCACCATTACAGCATACTTTGTGACAGGTTTCAGTCCCTTACACTTCATGAATTATTAGCTAGTTTGACAGCGTAGGAAGGCTTTGATCAAACCAGTCCAGTGTTTCAAATTGCCCCAAAATGGCAGGCAGGAATTCCTGGAAGAAAAATGAAATAACTTTCCTCCTTGCTTTAGGCCACAGTGAGTGGGTGTGTAATTACCGTTCACACATAATTTTCAGCAATTTTCTATTTATAATAATGGAACCTTTTTTTGGTTTTGGTTTAATCACAAAGGAGCCAATATTGCAAAGAGACAGTTGTTTATAGGCATTCTTTCTGTACAGGCTGATTAGAAGCCAGGCCTTAGCTGCCAAAGCCAGTGCAAAGCCTCCCACTGAGACTGAAGTCCCACACTGGCATGCAAGAGCAAGCCCTGGCATCACCTGGGGGTGACAAGTGCCCCACCAGCAGGCACCCACCAGAGACACTCCTGCAGCTTTTTTGTTATCAGAGACTTTGATTGTGGGAATGAACTTTGCAAACTCAACACACACTGGCCTGTTAGAGCCAAATCAGCAAACTGGTAATAACAGACAAGGAGAAGACTGAAGTACTCAACAATTTTTTTGCCTTAGTCTTCACTGGTAATCTCTATTCCCACACCTCTCGAGTGGATGGACCCCAGGATAGCAACTGGGGGAGCAAAGTCCCTCCCACTATAGAAGAAGATCAGGTTCGTGGCCACCTGAGGAACCTGAACATACATAAGGTATGGGACCTGATGTGATGCATCCCTGAGTCCTCAGGGAATTGGGTGATGTAGTTGCCAAGCCACTCACCATGATATTTGAAAAGTCATGTCAGTCAGATGAAGTCCCTGGTGACTGGAAAAAGGTAAACATTGCACTCATTTAAAGAAAGGGTAGAAAGGAGGACCCTGGGAACTTCTGACCTGTCAGCCTCACCTCTGTGCCTGAGAAGGTGATGGAACAGATCCTCCTAGAAACTATGCTAAAGGACTCTTGTGGTTTGAGCTCAGAGGGTATCTGAGCACCATGCAGCAGCTCACTCTCCCATTCCCCCTCAGTGCTGGGAAGGAGGAAATTAAAAATCTCAGTCCAGGAAATTGAGATAAAGACAGGGAGGGATGATCTTATCAATTACAACATTGGCAAAAGACAGACTCGTTAGGGGAAGAAAAGAAGAACATAAAATTTAATACAGACACTAACAAAACCAAGTAACAGATAGAGTAGAACCATGAGAAGCATTACCATATCCTGAAAACAGCTTTCCCCATCCCTCCTTTTTCCCCAGGCTCAGCTTTGTTCCTGATATCTCTATCTCCTCCTCCACAGTGACGCAGTGGACAGGGAATGGGGGGTGCAGTCAGTCCTGGTGCTTCTTCCACCTCAGGAAGTGGAGGACTTCTGGCATTCCTCCCCTGTTCCAGCATGGTTCCCCCTTTCACAGGAGACAGTCCTCCACAAACCAGCTCCAACAGGAGTCACTCCAACAGGCATGTGGGTCATGTCCCTGTCTTGCAGTCCTCCCCCACTGCCAAATTACAACAGTGTGTCCTTCTTTCCACAGGGTCCTGGCCTTCTTCAGGCACAGCCACCTGGTGCAGTATTCCTACCCCCGCCCCCCCCCAGGCCACAGATTGCTATCTGCTCTCCCGTAGATCCCCATGGGTGGCAGGGGGGTGGCCCTGCTATCTCACCATGGGTTATAGGGAAGTTTCTGCTCTGGTGCACCTCCCCCCCTTCATCCTCCCCTCCATCCTTCCACTAACCTTGGTGCTCACACAGATGTTTTCCTAACCACTTCTTCTAGCAACTCCCATGACTCCTCCTTCTTAAATATGTTATCGCAGAGGTACAGCTAATTGGCCCAGATTTGGTGCAAAGGCGTGTCCAACTTGGATCCAGGGGAGCTTTGAGAAGCTTCTCAAAGGGGCGCTACTGTAGCCCCATCCCCTACTACCCAAAACCCCCTGCCACTCACTCAAACCAGGACAGGCACATAGAGGTCAGAGAGGTGATTCGAGCCAGCCAGCATGTCTTCACCAAAGGGCAAGTCCTGCCTGATCAACCTAGTGGCCTTCTGTGATGGGATAACTACATCAGTGGACAAGGGAAGACCTATGGATATCATCTATCTGGACTTCTGTAAGGCCTTTGACACAGTCCCTCACAGGATCCTTCTCTTTAAATTGGAGAGAGATGGATTTGATGTGTGGACTGTTTCATGGATGAAGAATTGGTTGGATGATTGCATCTAGATGGTAGTGGTCAATGGCTCTATATCCAGATGGAGATTGGTGATAAGTGGTGTACCTCAGGGGTCCATACTGGAACCAGTACTGTTTAATATAATCATCAATTGCATAGACAGTGGGATCAAGTGCACCTTCAGCAAGTTTGCCAATGACACCAAGCTGAGTGGTGCGGTGACATACCTGAGGGTCAGGACGCCATACAGAGGGACCTGGACAAGCTTGAGAAGTGGGCCCATGTGAACCTCATGAGGTTCAACAAGGCCAAGTGCAAGGTCCTGCACATGGGTTAGAGCAACACCCTGTATCAATACAAGATGGGGGATGAAGGGATTGAGACCATCCCTATAGAGAAGGAATTGGGGCTGCTTGTGCATGAAAAGCTGGACATGAGGCAGCAATCTGTGCTCACAGCCCAGAAAGCCGACCGTATCCTGGGCTGCATCAAATAAGTGTGACCAGCAGGTTGAGGGACATGACTGTCCCCCTCTACTTTGAGATGGTGAGACCCCACCTGGAGTACTGTGTTCAGCTCTGGAGTCCTCAGCACAGGAAAGACATGGATCTGTTGGAGTGGATCCAGAGGAGGGTCACAAAAATGATCAGAGGGATGGAACACCTCTCCTATGAAGAAAAGCTGTGAGAGTTGGGGTTGTTCTGCCTGGAGAAAAGAAGGCTCCAGGGACACCTTATTGCAGCCTTCCAGTACCTTAACAGGCTTGTAAGAAAGAGCAAGACAGGCTTTTTAGCAGGGTCTGTTGTGACAGGACAAGGGGTAATGGTTTTAAACTAAAAAATTAGACTAGATATAAAGAAGAAATTAAATTTAGACTAGATATAAGGAAAAAAAAATTTCGAGGAGGGTGGTGAAACACTGGAACAGGTTACCCAGGGAGGTGGTAGATGCCCATCCCTGAAAAGATTCAAGGTCAGGCTGTACGGGGCTCTGAACAACCTGATTTATTTGAAGATGTCCCTGCTCATTGCCAGGGGGTTGGCCTAGATGACCTTTCCAACCCCAACTATTCTATGATTCCATGTTTTTTCTACTAATTTTCACAATGCCTTACAGTAATTGTGCCTCCTCCTTTCTTTCCTCTGTCATTTCTGTGGTGAAACAGCAGGATCTGTAGCTGTCTGTTTCAAGAAAATCCCTTCCCTGCTTCTGAAGACAAGCAGAAGGTACTTTTGGGATAATTTTCCAGTGTTAAACCCTATTTTGAAGAAGCTTATGATTCACAGGGCATGTACAAATGCTACCCACTATTCACCACCTCTTGCTGTTATACAATCTCTCAAATCTGATAAACACTTCTAGGGCTTTGTCATATTCTTTTTGTTCAGGTACATGAACAGTCTTCCGTAGGATAACATGTAATTGATATAGTTTGACTTTCATTGTACTGCAGATTTAAATCCCCATGGATTTATCAGAGGCAAGAAGTCCTCCATTTGGGAAAAAAAAAGGGCTCAGTTTAGTACAAACTGCTGTTTAGTGAGACTAAGGGGAAAAAAGAACACTGTTTTAATGAAAAATTAAAGCTAGGAATAAAGAAAACGTTCATCATCAAGACTTGGAGGCAAATAATATAAAAATCTCAAAGGCCAGCAGACCTAGGCTGTTGCAGCAGAAAACAGTTTAATGGCAGAAAGGCAGCAAGAGAGAAATTATCCTGTTGGTAGACCCAGTGAGGACTCTGTACCCACTTGCACTGGAGATACTCCCTTTGGGAGAACCATAGGGAATTTCTCCCCATGGATGGGAAGAGACAAGTTAGACTGGAAGATACTTTGGTTGTCAAGCAGATCTTGTAGACCTCGACAGAGACTTACTGGGAGTAGCTTCATGGGGGGTGGTCTGCCATTTTCCGTATCTGTCTTTGCTGAAATGCTCCCAGTGCCACGTGGCAGTACAGAAAGACTGAAAATCAGCCTCAGGTTGTGATTTAGGAAAGGAGGAAAAGAAAAGGTGCAGAGCTCACATCACTGGAAGCTTTTGAAAAAGTGGGTTCTACATTTAGAAATGTTAGAAATGGAAAGTTACAGTCAAAATGGAAAAAAGTTTTATGGAAGATTAATAAAGAACTGTGAGAAAGTGAAGAATTATGGCCTCTGGAAAGGCATGTTCTCTGGGGTGAAGGTGTGGAAAACTCTACATCTTCAAATGAGTGAGTGGTAGTGTAGAGACTGATTAAGCCAGGAGAGAAACAGTGAAGATCAGTCTGAAGAAAAAAATCCTATTGAAACAAGGTGCACGTGTGTTTGCACACATGTGCACACACATACACACACAGAAAGATAACTGTATCAAAGGAGTATGTGCTTCCAATGAAACTCTGAGAGTCTAAAAGCTGAAATCAAGAAACATGTATCATAGAATCACAGAATTGTTTAGGTTGGAAAAGACCTTGAAGATCATCCAGTCCAACATGTTTGCTTTTAAATGTGGAAGTTGACTTAGCAGACACCTGAGAACTGGAAAGGAAAAAAATATAATGATTGGGCTATTGTAACACCTAGGAAAAATTATTATTAAAAAAAAAAAAAGAGTGGCTGCCCTATGTGTTGAAGAAGACATGCAGTCAAACCAGATAGATAGGTTAAGGGTGTGACTCCAAAAAACAAAGTTACCATGTATAATAATTACAGACATAAACAGAAAAAATGCAGTCTTAAGATTATACTTCAGACCAGGATGGATAGAGAGAATGGCTATAACATATGAATAGAAATTCGAGAGATGACAAATGCAGAAAACCCAATAAGAATGAGATACATGAGTTGTTTTATATAAAATAAATACCTCAAGTGTGATTGCAAGGTGGTACTGGGACTACATTGTTAGACTGCACCATAGAGGTGCTAGTCCGGGAAAAGACAGGTAGAACAGCAGCTCTCCACTGAATCTGGAGCTGAGCACAAGGCTGGTTTTAAAATATTATGGTCAAAGTGACAATGTTCAGTTTAAAAAAAAGAAACCAAAAAGCAAAAATACAAATATGTTTATATTTGTAAAGAAACAGACAGAAAGATGAAGTGTTCACAAGTGACATAAGAATTGTCTGAAAATATCAGAGACTTGAGGAACTGCATGATCCATCTTAATAGCATCTATAGGAAGACCAACAAAAAAGGCCACTCATGGTTCAAGAGTGGGGTAAGTAAGGCCATCCTTAAAAAGTTGAACTTAGTGAAAAAGAAAAGGAGAAATAGACATTAACTCTGGGAAGCAAAATATAAAATCGTAAGGCAGACCAAAAAGCAACGCAGAGCTGAAGGCATAAAAATGAAGATATCCTTTATTAAACACACGTAAAACAAGAAACCTACCAGGGAGTCTATAAACACTCATACTGCTAAAGAAGTTCTGAAAGATTATGGGTCTATAACAGAAGAAGAACATGACTTATTTGCATTGTTTGTTTTAGTGGAGGAGATTGGTGTTTCTTTAAGGTCATGAGTGTTAGAGAATCACTCTTAAACCAGACCCCCACAAGATCACGGGATGGCTTAGGCTGGACAGGATCTCAGGAGTTCTCTATTCCAATCTCCTGAAGTCAGACCAGGCTGATCAAAGATTCATCTAGTCTAAAATGAGCAGAGAAAGTTTTACAACATGATGCTTAAATCAGTGGAAGCTGCTTAGCCTTTGTGAAATAATTGAAAGGGCATTTTGAAGTTGCTAAATAGTTGTTATGAAGGTCCTGTTGACTAAAGCTGCCTCAGTGACAGAGAAGCTCACAAATGTGGCGGTGATTTTCTACCTGGATTCTACAGGTGTAGTCAGAGATCCATGGGCTACCTTCAGCAAATTGAAGAGGTTTACATTACTGAGGAGAATCAGCAGATACAATGGGCAAACATTGACTTGGGAAGGACCACCAGACTGTCTGTAGACTTTCATAGCTAAGAGCCAGTGAGCATGGGAGCTAAGGCAATCTGTTTCATGTACTTGGATTTCCAGAAGGCTTTCAGGAAGATCCATCACTAAAGACTCTCAAGGATAATAAGTTGACAAGGATCAGGGAACACATTTGCTCATAGATTAATAACTCATTAAAAGGTGGGGGAAAATGAAGCCATGGATATAGAAGTATTGCAGAGACTTTTGAATATTCTGTGGACCTTACTATATCTCTTGTTGGAGGTGAGGAAGTACCAGATAAGTATTTAGGTGAAGGTCATAGCTGTACTTTTATTTAATAGCATTTCCTTCTTGAGTAACATGTAAGAAATGAAACAAATGTCTCTTAGTTGCATGAAAGCAGTAGCACGGCACGATCTCACAGGATTTAATTCAGTTTTTTCTTTTCCAGTTTAGGTCCAGTCAAGTCTTCCAGTGAAAGTGATTCTGCACTGTGAAGACTGGTGCTTCTTCTCTGTCGTCTAAAAACTTCATGCTTTTTTTTTTTTTTTTTTAATGTACTTGGCTAACTAATATTAAAGAAGCTTTTTTTTTTTTTAAAAAAAAGAAACTCTTTTCATAGAATCATAGAATCATTTAGGTTGGAAAAAATCCTTAAGATCATCAAATCCAACCATAAACCTAACACTGCCAGGTCCACCACTAAACCATGTCCCTAAGCACCACATCTACACCTCCTTTAAATACCTCCAGGGATGGTGACTACACCACTTCCCTGGGCAGCCTGTTCCAATGCTTAAGAACCCTTTTTCTGAAGAAATTTTTCCTAATATCAAATCTAAACGTCCCCTGGTGCAACCTGAGGCCATTTCCACTTGTCCCATAGCTTGTTATTTTGGAGAAGAGACCAGCACCCACCTTGCTACAACCTTCCTTCAGGTAGCTGTAGAGGGCGATGAGGTCTCCCCTGAGCCTCCTTTTCTCCAGGCTAAACAACCCCAGTTCCCTTAGTTGTTCCTCATAACTTGTGCTCTAGACCCTTCACCAGCTTTGCTGCCCTTCTTTGGACACACCCCAGCACCTCAGTGTCTTTCTTGTAGTGAGGGGCCTAAAACTGAACAAGGATTTACAGTGTGGCCTCACTAGTGCTGAGTACAGGGGTAAGATCCCTTCCCTAGTCCTGCTGTCCATGCTATTGCTGATACAAGCCAGGATGCTATTTGGCCTTCTTGGCCACCTGGGCACACTGCTGGCTGTTGACCAATACCTCAGGTTCTTTTCAACCAAGTAGATTTCCAGACTCTATTCCCAAAGCCTGTAGCGTTGCATGCGGTTGTTGTGACCCAAGTGCAGGACCCTGCACTAAGCCTTGTTGAACCTCATACAATTGACCCTGGCCTATTGATCCAGCCTGTCCAGATCCCTCATAGAGCCTTTCTATCCTCAAACAGATAACACTCCCACCCAGCTTGGTATTTTCTGCAGACTTACTGAGGGTGCACTCTAGTGCCTCGTCCAGATCATTGATAAAGATATTAAATAGAATCGGCCCCAGTATGGAGCCCTGGAGAACACCAGTTGTGACCAGCTGCCAACAGTCTGTTCACCACAATCCTTTGGGCCCGGCCATCCAGCCAGTTTTTTACCCAGCAAAGCGTGTGCCCATCCAAACCGCAAGCAGCCAGTTTCTCCAGGAGAATGCTGCGGGAAACGGTGTCAAAGGCCTTACCAAAGTCAAGGTAAACAACATCCACAGCCTTTCCCTCATCTGCTAAGTGGGTTACTTTGTCATAGAAGGAGATCAGGTTAGTCAAGCAAGACCTTACTTTCATAAACCCATGATGACAGGGTCTGGTCACCTGGTTGTCCTGTACATGACTCATGACCAAGGTCAGATTGGCAGGCTTGTAGTTCCCCAGATCCTTTTCTGTTTCTTCTTGTAGATGGGCATCATATTTGCTAACCTTCAGTTAACTGGGAGCTTCCTGATTAACCAGGACTGCTGATAAATTATTTTGCTTCTGTTTAGGCTCCTGAAGGTAAGTGCAATAATACTAAAAGTTGACCTGTCTAGGAATTGCAATAACAAGCATGCATTGATATGTTCTGTATCTCAGGACAGGAAAGTAGCCTGCAGGATAGCCTCTGGAGCCTGTAGAGCACCATCACCTCTGCAGCTCTGTTTGAGATGGAGGTCTGTGCTGAAACCTTCTTTGGTGGCCTCTATCCCTCTGTGTGAAAGGTCCCTGGTCCCTGATATCTCTCAAGACCTACATTGATCTCCCGGAGATAGTGTGTCCAATGTGTTGGTGTGCATGGGGTTTAGAGGTTGCTGTGATGAGCACCCCACTGCAAGGGCTCCTCTCAAGTGGCTGCTGTCCTGGGTAGGGCCAGTCATGCCCCAGGCATTATGGGGAAGTGGTGCAGAGGTCCCTGGTGTGGAGGCTGGATTGGCCACATCCTGATGACTCAGGGCCCACAAGACAAGCGTTCATCCATGGACATAGGCTGTCCTCCAGCTGCGGGAGGAGTGACAGAAAGCCACTGATTAGGGTATTTGGGATGCCTCGGTCTGACTGTTGGTGTGGTGTTCAGAAATTGTTTGGGCCTCTTCCACAGGTTGAAACAGGGGTTTCAAACTCTGCTTTGGGTCCAGAAAAGATGAGGGCAGGGGACTGAAGTTATCTTCTCAGTGCTGAGTAAGCTGTAGTGGGAGGCAGAAGAGCTCAGGCTCCACTAACTTCCTTTACTGCAAGCTACAGTGAATGCAAACTAGTCATCTCTCAATGAAAATTTTAAGAACGATTAAAAAAAGCCCATATACACTTTTTGTCATTAAAATAAACCCAGGAAAATTAAAGTAGGTTGTGGTGAAAACTTTGAAAACGTGTTCCCTTATTTTCTGCAGCCTCCATCATGAAGCTAAAAATGATATTTATATTTCAGTGTTGCTATGGTTACTGATACTATTATTCTGATTTTTCAGAGGCAGTGAATTGATTGTGTTAAGGAGGAGTCTGTATACAGGAGATAACCTCAGACCTTCATGATGGTTTCATTTATACTGGTCTAATTTCAAAGTTTCATGGCCTAATCTACACTTAACTGAAGATTCATTTTTCTCTCCTTATACAGACAAGTTTAAACTCTTAACAGATAAGGTTGAAAGTTTTAGCCTGAAGTCCCAGAAGACAGAATTTATTTGTTTACTGTTGCTCCCCAAAGCACTCCATGAGATAAGCACATTGTTGAATGTCCTGGTAGCCTTTCCCATTTAATTTAAAGAATTCCATATATTTAAGAATGTAGAAGGTATTTTTTGTAGTAAGAATGAATTACAGCCAGAAATATTTGTTCAGAAATATATCCTCTTTCTCCCAACCCCACAGTGACTCCATGTGCTATTTACCGTGAATCACAGCACCACAGGATAACTCAGGCTGCAAGGGACCTTGGGAGGCCTCTGGTTTAACACAGGTTGGTCAGCTCAGAGGTCAGACCAGGCTGCTCAGAGCTGTGGCTTGAAAATCTTTGAGGATGAAGTGCTGGTTCTTGCCCCAAAAGACCAGTGATTTCCATGTACAGGAGGGACAAAAAGGCAAAAGATGAGCCAAGGAGACCACTAGGGCCATATGGAGAAGCCTGATTCTGGTACTCAAGTCAAGTCAACAGAATTAAACAAACTGTTCCATAGACACTGATTTTAGGTAGTTTCCAATTTCTCCAGAAGCAGCACAGCTGTGCAGCCCTTCACTGCAGGCAGGCCTCTCTCTGGGGTGGTGTCTATCATCAGGGCATGTGTGACAGTTAAGAAGACCATCTCATAGCTTTGGTGTCAAGACCACTCAGGCACATTTAGCTTGTGCCCATGCTGGGAGAGGCTGAATTCATTAAAGCAGACATGGTTCTGCATTAATCTTCCTACCTGGTTGTGCTGGATGGAGCGGCTTATGGCTGTTAGCATGTGATGGTGGAGTGATGTCCCAGAGGAGGAAAGAGCTGCTGCTGCTTGATCATAATGCCTTTCAGCAATGAACTGCAAGTAGTTTGAGGTGAGTGTGTGGATGATTTAAAGTAAGGAGACATGCAGAACTGGCCGTGTTCTCAGTATGCTTGTGCTGTAATTGTGCTGCACTGATGACACTCAGCTTAAGCTAACACGTTAGCTGTATTCAGAGCCTACTCATGGTAGCTTAGAGCTAACACACGTCTCATCCTACAGTCTCACTTACTAATGAGACCATTTGTTTCTTGGCTGGAGAAAGTGAAAGCATACACAGTGATTTAAGACTAACAATATTGTAGGGACAGCTTAACTGTGTCTAAACCTAGTTTAGCTTAAATCAAATGGGTAGTTGTTTGAATTCACACACACACACACACACAATGCTTGTGTTGTTTTCATTAACTCTGTTTAGAAAACACTCCAGCTAAATCAGGGCATTCCCTGGTGTGATATAATGAGGTCTCTCCTCAGATGAGTTACACCGATATAAAGGAGCTATACAGGAATGGTCAATGCACCATAAATCTGTCTGTAAACAAGCCTCAAGGCACAGCAGACTAAGACAGCCTGCTCAGGGATTTGCACTGGTTTAATTAATTTGTTTCGTTAATTGAATCCCATTAAATTACAGAAAGTTTTGATTTTAGACAAAGCTTCAGGCCCTGATCTTCCTTTTGGACCTGTTAGTAGCACTGGCTGAACTGCTTTTGGTGAACACTTTATTTGCAACAGCGCAGTGTTGGTCATCCCCAGACTATTGATGAGTATGACCCAATTTGTCAAATGTTTTTTTTTCCCTCAAAGCCTTGAAAATTTTCAGGGACTGATGATGACAGTCTCCTATTTACAGTCTCTGAGCTGAGTAGCTATGGCACAACTCAGAGTAAGACCCAAGTTCACTTTGAATCATCCGTCTAAGGGGATGTGAACTGATAGCTCCTTAGCTGAGCAAAAAGGTTTTCTTCCTCCTCTGCCCTTGGGAGCCATGTGCCCTGTGCTCACCGCAGTAATGCCATTTTTTGTGAAACTGGTTCACACAGCAGCTTGGAGTACCCTGGCTCTGGCTGTTCCAAGACCAAGGGAAATTAGAAGGAAAGAGTGGGAAAGCAAAAGGAACACATTGACTGAAGTCAGAAGACTCAGCTTTGTCAGTGCTCCTTCTGGAGACCATGTAAGTTAGGTGGTCATGCCTTGTCTGAACAAAAGCTGCAGGCTATGCTGACTCCTTAGACATGGGGTGACTGTAATCTGGACTGGAAAAGCCATAAAGGGGGCTTTCTCTATAAACTAATGTGAAGATCTGTTATGGAGAGAAAAACCTCATGTTCTAACTCATTAGGTGACGATGTCTCTTTGCTTGTGCCATGTTAAAAACCAACCAAGCAAACACACAAACAAAATGCTTGGGGTTTTGGACAACAGGGTAAGTCACTGTAACTGGGATGGGTGTGTGGTACAGAGCACAGCAGTTATTTCTGTGAATTGCATACTTATAAAAATGCAGGAAAGGATCTTTACACCATGTTAAAACATAAAGTTTTAATGTAACTTGATTAAGCTTTGTGTGAATGATACATATTTTCTCAGAGTACCAAATATGAGCAAAAAGAAATAACACAAGGAGTAAACTGCAAATGGTGCTGTGTGCTGGCTCCCTAATCCCTGCTCTGGGAAGTTTTTTGCTGGCAGTGATGAGGGTGCATCTTCTGAGGGTCTAGGAGTTACCTGTGTCTCATGGAAGTAGCTATTTGGGTGATTAACTTTTTCATTTTCGTTCTCAGGTGTGCTCTCTGGCTAAGTGACATCTTCCCAGGGCAGCATATTTCCTGGGATGCCTTGCAGCAGTGACATGGCTGCTTGCCATTGAGAAAGAGATGTGATACATCCCAGGAAACACACTCACTCCCAACAGCCTGGCTCAGGGAGAAGAGAACAGAACTTCATCTGGGACAAGGTTGTGTTACATCTTGGCGCACTTGTTTGGTGCAGAGTGGGAAATACCAGATATGAAGTGGTTGATAACCGTGTTTCATGTACTTGCAGCTCTGAGCTGCTGCCAGGATGATGCAAAACCTTTCCCTTGCCCTGGAGCCAGACCCTGTGTGAGGAGAGCGAGCCCTTCATTTTGCCAGTTGAGGGTGAGGTGAAATAAGATGTGTATATGCTGTAAGGTGTGTAGTGGATGGACAGGTTGGGTATCTCCTCACACCACTGGTGCTGGCTTCACCTGGTTCAAGGGCTGGGCTGAATGTTGGGCTGAGCTCTGCACCCTCCAAGGGGTTTGTGCTCTGTCAGCTTTGGGATGGGTGTGCTTGTTGTCATGGTGAGCAGGCACAGCTGGGCAAGGAAATGCATCAGCACTTCGGAAATTTTGCTCATCTGATTATTTTTTTGCATGTGTTTGGCACCCGGTGAGAATGCATGCGCCTGGCTGCACCCATGTGCTGTTTCCTGGGACCAGCATTGCTGCTGGGGGCACCCTGGGCCCGCTGAGCAGGGGCATTTCTTCAGCTTGGTCGGTCTTACGAGTGGGTGCTCGGGTGGGGATCTCCGAGCAAAGGGGCGGCAAAATGGGTCCTTCTACGGTCCCGGGCGTTGTTCTCGCTGGTCAGCGGCGGATCTTCTGTGCACATGGAGAGCATCGCGCAGAAAAAGCAGTTTGGGCATCTAACAGGTTGGTTTTGTTTTTTTCAGCTTTTAGGACGGCACCTTCTAGCGGGCTTTGTGAGTATTACTGACTGCTAGAGGAGCTCCCGTCCCAGCGTATCCTTTCTTAGAGATTGTGGTGGAGGACAGGCAGCGCTGCAGCATCGCCCCCACTTGCCGCCGTCCCGGGGATGCTGCGGTCCGGCCCGGGGATGCTGCGGTCCCGTCCAAGGGGCTTCGTGGTCTCAAACCCAGCTAATGACCTCAGCGCAAGCACTGCTTCCCAGACTGCTGCAGGGTTCACTGTTCCCTGTATCCCATATCCTTAGGGAAAACTGACACGGGGCAATATTAATAATTCTCCCCTGTTATTTTTTTTTTTTTTTTTTTTTTTTTTTTTTTTTTTTTTTTTTTTCCCTTGCTGGCTTTCTAGTGCTACTCGATACTCACCTCAGACTCAGACAGTGTTTTTCTCAGGTTTTTAAGTTCTCCCTAGCCCTCAGAAAGCATGGAGAAGGAGAGGGAAAAGGAGAGGGAGACAGAGAGAAGAAGCTGAACTTGAGATGTGTCCATGCAAATGCTGCAGGTGGAGAGGAGGAAGAGTGCTAAAGTCCAGAGGCCAGTGCAGTGCTCCTGTGCCTGCAGAGGTGTTAGGCAAGATGTGGAATAGTAATTTCAGGGTCAGAGGACAGAAGAGGCAAAAATTACTCACTGAAAAAAAAGCCAAGTCTGAAAGCCCTGAGCCACTTGATGTTGGTTTGAAGTTGTCTCTGCTTTGAGTGGACACTGGACTACATGACTGGCAGAGGTCCATTATAGTCTGAAATATTCTGTGATTCTAATTTTGCTCTGTCTGCATTTTAAAACAACAAGATTCTCCTTTGGTAATATATGGTCTTTTGGGAATCATATTATTTGCATTATTCTCATAAAACTGACCAGTTACTTATCTAAAACACTGACACATCTGTCTGCATCACAGGCACATTTCAAGTGTTACTGGGGTCATCTCCCGTCCTTGGAATTATGGGACATTTTCTGACAGCTTTGGAAAAGAAAAGAAAGACTACACTGCAGGGTGCAGCTGCCAAACCAGGGCTTTGCACATTGACTTGTATTCTTTAAACTAGATTTTAAGAAGTAGGGAAATGTATTTGCTGATCACAAAGCTGCCCCCATGCAGAAATGAAATATTTTAGATTTGAGGGAGAAGTACACAGTGGATAATTTCTGGCTCTGCAGAGTTTGTAGCAGCAGCCGTATTCCATACAATCAAGAAGATCTACAGATTTCCGGAATGACAGCAAGTATGTATTCCAGGAACACTTGAAGTGAGTAATAGTTGAATTTCTGAAGAAAAACAGCAAGGTCAGTTGGTCCCTTCTGTTACCACAAGCAGCATGTAGAGGAAAGTCTTAGTTAACTTCTGAAATCAGTTGGACTTGAGAGCACAAAGCGGGGGTGACACTGTTTGTCTCACTTCCCTGACAGAGAAGTGATCCTGCTGGTGATTTGTCCTCTGGCAGGGGTTCAGGGTTACACATGGCTTTTTGAGGGTGCAGTGACCTATCAGTGCAAGCAGGTGAGAGTGAATAGCAACAGAGCTGGGCCATGTTGCACAGGTCAGGATGCCCTGCTCGGTCTTACTCTCCTCCCTGTGCCCACAGTGGATATGGGGTTTACTGCTTACCCCCCATTTCACAGTATGATTTGGAATAGCTGCATATGCTAGTTTATAGAGAGATCAGAAAAATGTACTACTGTGTTTATTCTGCATAATTAAGTTATATCAAGTGGGGAGAGAGAAAAACTCTCTGAGAGGAGGGCCATGTCTGTAGTACCTGCAGGATTACACAGCCATGGCACTCCCTGCTCATTGAAAGCACCTTTGCCCTTGCTTAGGGGGAAAAGGATGAACTTTGCAGGGATTCATGTGGTGTGGGGCACCAGCAGATGCCCAGATGTGGGACCACACTTAGTATCAAGGCAGGACCACACCGAACACCTCAGCCCTGCCTGCTCTGCCCTGTCTCCAGTGGCTGGCTTTTCACTGGGGTGACATGTGCCCCCCAGGGCAGAGCAACCCCCTGAGGAGGGGGTTGGGGAAGGAGCTCACGTGAGATGGCAGCTGGTATCTGGTTCCCAGCACCAGCAATGGTGCCAAACCCACTGCTGCACAGGCCACACTCCCACATCCTCTGTGCACTGCTGAACAGAAAGCTTGAGAAGATACAAAATCACTGAATTAAAAAAAATAAATCCCCTAAGAAGCAATATGAAGAAAAGGATTTGCACTCGCCCGTGCCTTCTAATATAACCATGAAGTGGAGCAATTTTGTGTATTTATACTTGTATTCTCCAAGCACCTGCTGAATATCTATTACTGTAATGTCTCTGGTGCCTTTCTGTCTGTTAAAAACAGCTCAATACCAGTGATTTTAGCATTCATCACTTTAAACTGAAGCCAATAGTTACTGAAAGAAAGTGCTTATTCCACACAAGTTTCCCATGTCTTCTGCAGAAAAGGTGATTAAGGGACAACTGTAACTCAGGGGCTCTAGAATGTGATAATGATGTCCTGCCTTTGGGAATAAGACATAATTAATTACCTGCTTTGGAGTGATTTTATTGTTGCTAGTGGATTTCAGAGAAGCCAGCTCCCAGGTGCAGATCTCCTTTTCTTTGTAAGAGGGGAAGCATCTGTGTAGTTGAACACAGCATTTCACAGCTGGGGGTCCTGGAGTTCTGCTTGTCTGTAAGGCATCAGCAAGTGCTCTGCAAGTTAAGAACAAGGACTTCACATGTTTGCAGGTAGGCAAGGAAAAAACCAAATGAGTGGATATAAAGAGTAGTAAATAAACATTCAAAGCTGAAGCTTACTTTTATGCTCATTCCTTTTCTTGGGTCTTACTGTTCTGTGAACATGAATCATTAATTCCTTCTTGGTCAGATCTGTGGGATGGGAGATGCTGATAAAGACACCCAGAGCTGAAAATTAACTGAATACCTGCCCTCAGTTTCTGCTGATTCCTGGGGAGGCAGTGCAGGAATCCTGGAGCTGAGCCAGCCATGGAAGCACTCCCTGCTTTGGTTCCTGCTGGCACAGCTCCCATGGGATGCTCATCCCAGTCACTCCTTCAGAGCTGTGACCTGCATTAGATTGGGATCTGTAATCAGAAAAATCCTTCTCCATCCATTCTGACCAAATTTCTGTCTTCTCAGCTGTAGTGTGTGCTGTATTAGGGGCAGCACTGACTGCAGCCCAAAAAGATAAACATGTTAAGAAACAATTAGAAAGGGAAATAATCGAATCCCTACAAGATCTGGTAAAAGCTCTCCAGGATCAATTGGTCAAGGAACGTAAAGTTACTGAACAAAAAGCTAAACTCTGGCAAAAGGAAAATGAAGTTTTGAAAAGGCAATTAGCTGATGAGCGTAACATCACTCAGCAACTTCACACGGCTCTATTAGATGCCTTGGACCGAGAAAAAACCTCACAGTCTGAAAAGGAGGGGAATGAACAAGAAGCCTGCAACTGGACAGATCTTGTCTCTGTTCTGGACAGTGAACAGGGAGTTACAAGTCTGGCAAAATCAGCAGCCAGACCCTTGTACCCAACAAAAGATTTAGAGATAAACCGAGAGATTTATTACCCTGAAAATGAGGGGGTAAATTTAAGACCATTAATTAAAACAGAGACCACCAAGGGTCAGGGTGGAAGAGCTCCGCAGGTCACCACTGGAACTACACCGTACCCAGCAACTGTGCTTGCAAAAATTCAGGAGAAATACACCAGACGAGCTCAGGAAACTGAGACTGAGTATGTGTGGAGGGTATCTTTGACTGGTGGTGACCAAATTTTGTCATCAGAAGATGAGGCCCAGGGGTACTGGGGGCCAGGGGTTTTCTTAGTTACTGACGACCAGAGAGAGCCGTGGTCTCAACGAGCTGCTTATTGGGCTGAGAGTCTGGACCCCTTGGAAAGGGGGGATCCAGTATGTATTGAGACCCCAACCATAAATCATTTGACTGAAAGTGTGCAGAAGGCTGCTTGTCTCCAATTAATGCATGACAGGCGTTTGGTTCCGCAGCAGCCTTCCCCGATGCTATTAATTGCTAACCCTGATCAAATGACTCCCCTGATTCGGGGCTTGCTGGACTCTCTGAAATCACATGCAATACAATTACAAGATCGTTTGCAGATTGCATTAGCCCCATGGTGGGGGGGAGACAGGGAGTGGGAGAGCCCATGACTTAGGGAGAGATAACTCAGGACTTAATAAATTATGGCTGGAGAATGGGCCTTACCAGGGGAA
>NW_020799091.1:17034759-17050453 GCF_003259725.1 Athene cunicularia | reverse complement strand
GGGGGGGGGGGGGGGGGGGGGAGATGGGGCAGGGGAGAGCCCATGACTTGGGGAGAGATAGCTCAGGACTTAATAAATTATGGCCGGAGAATGGGCCTTACCAGGGGAACGGGTAAACCTAAGCCCTCCTTACGCAGAATGAAAAAGCAGGAAAATCTGTCTTCTTCCCCTCTTCAAGTTTTAAAAACAAAGAGAAACCTCTTGTGGACTGAGGGAACGAGACAGGGGATTCCCCAAGAGTTAATGGATGGTCTGCCTACACAGTTTTAGAAAAGCTCATTCAGGCCTGGAAAGACAAAAGAAAGATGCCCTCCCCATCCGAGCAGACCTTTCAGGCGAAGGGAGGGGCAGAACTGAAAACTAATGAGATGGTGGTAATTGCTTCTCAAACTCCAACTGCCCCTGAAGAGGACTTGATTAATTTAGAGTCGGGAAACTGGACATGCCATCCCCAGTAAGTGAGCCGGGGGATGGCGGGTGGATCCACTTAAGGAGGCTCACAGAGAATACTAAAGGAGACTTGTTGATTACTTTTCCGCTCAGCCCCTTTAAAACTCCAGTTACATTTCTAGTAGATATGGGTGCTCAGGTCTCAGCACTCCAAACTGATGTTGCCAAGCAGAATGACATAATTGCTGGCAAAAAGCAGATTTGGGTTACAGATGTTTTCAGGGACTCTAAGCCACAGCCGACTGCTCAGGTGAAATGCTGGTTACCTGGGAATGAAACTGCAACAGAAACTAGGACTTGACCTATTAAAGGAATAAGCCTGGGTAGATTCAAAAGGAAGAAAATGGAGATTTGGGTCCCCAACTGCCTCTATAAGACTTTTACAGCAAGCGCCTGCACTTCCTCCTTCTAAAATTGTTAATGTGAAACCTTACGCCTTACCATTGTGTGCCAGGGAGGAGATCGCTCCAGTAACCACAGAGCTGCGGGAACAAGGGATAATCATTCCAAGTCACTCACCCTATAATTCCCCAGTGTGGCCAGTCCATGAACCTAAGGGAAAGTGGCAACTGACAATTGACTATTGGCGATTATATGCCAATACAGGTCCTCTGACAGCTGCAGTACCTCACATAGCTAAACTGGTTGGAATACAGGAGGCAGACAGATATCGCTTTGCCTTTATGTGGGAAGGTGTGCAATTTACTTTTGCATGTCTCCCCCAGGGATACTGCCATTCACTGACCATTATTCATTATGCACTAGTGCAGGAGCTTGCTCAAATCCCTCCTAGGGAAGGGGTTAGGATATATCAATATATTGACGATGTTCTGACTGGTGGCTCTGATCCTGCTGCAGTGGACAGACCCAGTCAGGAAATCACCCTGCCCACCTGCTAAACAACCAGGTGGATTCAATGACTCGCTTGATGAGAACAGTCACAGAGGGTGAGGAGGAGAAATGAGAACACTTACTGGAACGGTTGCATGTAAAGCGGGATCATTCAGGAAGCAAAGATTTGTTTAAAGAGGCAATAAGCAGAGGATGGTCCGTAACCAGGGAATTGTGCAATACCATTATTTCAGCGTGCAGTCTATGTTGTACTTGGCTGGGAGAGCACAATCCTCTTAAGGACCAACCCCTACACCTAAGGGACAACAAGGGACTATGGGACGCCTAGCAGGTGGATTATATTGGTCCTTTCCGGCTCTCTGAGGGAAAATGTTATGTATTGGTGGGGGAAGAAATAGTATCGGGCCTATCCCAAGCAGAAGCTGTATTTTGAGCAACTGCAGAAAATAAGGTGAAGGGATTAAAACGCTGGTTTAGCTGTTTGCTTAAGCCCAAATCAATCCAATCAGACAATGGTAGTCACTTTACTGCCGGGGTGGTTCAGGAGTGGGCTTGAGATGAAGGAATTTAGTGGATTTTCCATACTCCATACTATCCCCAAGCAAATGGGATTGTGGAACGCACCAACGGACTTTTAAAGCAGTCACTAAAACCCCTTGAACCAGGATGGCCACAACGAATGCCAGACGCAGTAATGAAGATAAATAAACAGCCGGTGGGTAATTAATGGATGCCCATGACTCACCGCATTCTGTCCTATGCCTCCATCCATACTTGCTAAGAAAAAAGAGACGAAAGACTTTGCAAACCCACTCCATTATCCTGGACAACCTGTTCAAGTAGACTTGCCCACTGTGTGGAAAGTACCCCTAACCCTAAAAACTCTCATCAACATCTGTTCATGGGTGGCTACTGATGCCCATGGGAAAGAATACTGTATCAATACCAGGTGGATTGTCCCTTCTTTCTAACCATCATTGTTTTGTTATGCATATATTTGTTTTGCAGGATATTGATCCTGGATGACCAGAGACCTCTATTACTTTTAATGCTTTCAATAGTTATAGGCATTATTGGCTAGTTATTATTTGTAATCTGTTTACATTGTTATATAATTTGTGGAATCATACCTGCTAAGTGTGGAGAATCCACTTACTGGAAGGCTAACCTGGAGTTGTGCCTTAAGTTACCTTATTGGGAATCACCTCAAAATTAAGGAAGCCTGTGAGTCACCTGTGACTGCACACTGGTGCTTGCAAATATCATATAACCAACAGCAAGATGAAGTAATCAAAGACTAGATGGAGGGGTCTGGGTCCTACAAATTAAGCATTAACAAATTGTACCTGAATATTAAATTGTATTCTCATTTAAATCCTTATTGACCTTCTAATGTGACTGTGTAACCTCAAATAGTTTTAGAAAATTTAACATAGTATTTATATGTACTAACAAGGTATGCCTTTAAGGAATTAAAGGTGCAGATCCACCAAGCATCTAGGATGGTGTTGCAGAATCCAGCTAGCATCGCTGAAGGAACATGGACTGTGCGGTGTGCCGAGTCTGACTGAGGGAGAATGCTGCACCCCCATCCAGAATGCACCTCTGCCATCACCTCTACAGAGGAGACCAGTGCCATAATAAAGAAGATTGCCAACAGGAACAGGGAACTTTTTTGACCAATGAACTGGTTTGATGGATGGAACCCTGGGTCATGAGTAACATCACCGGGATCCTCAGGACTCACGGGGTGGGTAAGACGGCATGTAAATATTAGTATTGTAATACTGTGCAAAGTTTTGCTTTTCATAGTATGCCTTGCAGCAGTTGGATATATACTCTCTTACCTTCTGTCTTCTTTTTCCCTATACCCTTTGAGATCACAATAGTCAAAGAAGAACTTGGAGTGTTTGAGTCACGGGGTGGGATGTGAGAGACGAGAAACCAGGCCTGTGAGAAATTAAGAAAACAAGCTGGGAAAGCAAGAGTTGAGGCTGATTGAAGAAATGCCTCAAACACTCGCAAGACAAAACGCTGAGTCACAGGGTGCTTTCTGTGGAGGCCGAAGCTGATAAGGCTGCCCGATGTAGCTGGGGGAGAGAGAGCCCTGTGGAGACAGGACGGCTCTTCTCTGGGGCACCTGGGCAGAATGCAAGGACCATGTGTCCGGTGAATGAACTTTGCTTCATTATCCACGAAATGCATATTAAAGTTAACACCCCTCAATATGCTAACGAGGGCTGTCATGATCATGCTAATTACATCATCCCATGAAACACCTTACCCCTCCCTGTACAAGGATACGTAGGTCTGTGGGTTGACCTAGGGGACAGACCCAAGGAAAGTGGGTATAAATCAAAGGGGGGAAGAAAGGGCTCTCTCTCCCTCTGCCCCTCTCCCTGACCTCCTGGCTGTCTGGAGAGAGCAGTGAAGCGAAGAAGACGGATGCCAGAGAAAAAGACAGCTGCCTCCTGGAACCCTTGCCAACGGGATCAGCACAGGAACCCAGACCAATGATCTGTATTTCCCCATTCCCTCTATCTCCCTCTTTTCCTTTTTCTATTAAGAAATGCAAAGCATATTGTATTGCTTGCCACAACTTGTTATGTCCTTAGCCAATTATCGTGTGTTCAATTAGTACATTGTGGGTAGTTAATAAATGCTGGAACTTGGAGACTTGTTGTCTGCTCCAGTTGGGGATTTGTGAATCTGAGTCACTTGTCCCCCTTGTCTGAGCGGGACGTGACATATGGAATCATGTCATTGCTCTCTCCCTCTGTTCTTCTCCCCCTAGTAACTTTTGGATCCAGTTTCAACCACACTGGACAGGAAGGTAGATGTAGCAAGTAATCCAAGTAACACAAAATGTCAGCATGCATTGAGTGAAAATGGAGAAGCTTGGTTTCTTATCGAGGGAAAAAACTAAGGAGGTCCCTGCCTTGGGAGGCTGGGATTGAGAGGGAAATGCCAGATACTGGGACACACTGGTTCTGCTGCTCACACAGGCACTGAGTCAGTTCAGCAGTGGGGAGACACAATTTAGACCACCTCCAGTCACTTGACAGGGGGGCACTGGTCTGAGCACTGAGTCCTGATCTCTTCTGAGGTTTGTGGATGGATGTTTCAGTCAGTAGAGATTTAGAGGAAGGTCTGGTCCCACTGCTTGAACAGGCATGGTCAACGCCTGGGCCTGCAATGCCTTCAGCACCTTGGGGGAGAGACTGCTGGACCCTCACAAGATGTCTGGATGGTGTAGTCTCAGCCCAGCCACTCCACTGCAGATGTGGGCTGTGGTGGTGACATTGTGCATGGGTTGGCTGTACCCATTTTTCTTAGAAGGGGGATGGCGGCAGGTGGTGGCAGAGTGTCTTTGTGTGAACCAGAGGGGATTGTCCAGTGGGATTCAGAATATGCTGTTGCAGAAAGAGAAATAGCTCACCAAGGTGTTAATATTGTCATGGTGTTCAGAAAAATGGGATAGGGTTTAAATATGATGTTCATAATTTTTTTCCCCAAGCCGGGTGCAGAACTGAGCCAGATGGGTGCATTTTGTACTGACAAGGGCACTCGCTTTCTAAGAAGGAGTTTTATTCATCTATCCATCTGCTTAGTATCCATGCAACAGTGAAATGGATCAGCTTTTGCATATTTATACTCTTGTTCAGCCTGCAGCACTATGAGAACCAAATGACATGATCACAGGGAAGTCTGCCCACTTAGAAACACTCCAGCAACCAGAGCAGAATAAATGTGAACTGAACGTTATCATTTAATTATTTTTAATCAAGAGTAGAGCTTAGCAAATTCTGCAAAGAAGTATTCATCAGTGTTAGCTCAAACAAAAATTGTGCTTTTGCTTTGATATTCACTCTCCTTTTTAATGGTGCTCTGAGAATATGCATACGAATGATTTGTGCTCGACTGAATGCAAGTGCAGTGTGGATAGGCTGTTTTCCAGAAGGGAGGGTGGCCTTGTGATTAAAGTGCTGTGACTTAGGAGCTCAGGGACAGGTACCTAGCACTGTTGCAAACTTTCTTTGTGACCTTGAGCAAGTAATTTCAGGGAAGCATTTTGAAGCATGTACTGGATTAGGCTCTTGGCTATCAGATAGAATTGGGTGCTGCATCCTACCTTGTGCCTTTGAAAAATTTTGCCCTATATGTATCTAAATAGCTTCAATTACCCTTGTGAAAAATTTGGATAACTGTATTTCCTTCTTGTCATCTGTAATTTGTCTTGTCTACTTACATTGTAGACTGTTGCAGGCAGGGCCTGTCTCTAGCTCTGTGCTTCTGGGGCTCACAGAGCAAGTCAGACCTCTGGAGCCACTGTTGCAGAAATAAAATTGGGCAGAGTGAAAAACCTTTCCAAGGTTCCTGAACTGGTCATCTTCAAACTCCTTTAATTTCCTTCTAGCTGTGTGTCATTCTGGGCAGGGAGCAGAGAGCACGGGAGCGTGCCCTGCCAGGTCTGTGTGATCCCTGTTGTCTCCTCCTGGACTGCGACATCTCAGGCACCACCTCCAGGCTATGCATCCACCATGGATCAGGTCCACCATGGATCCAGAAAGATCAAAGCACCTGGCACAGGTTTTTTACCCCACTTAGGTACAAGAAGAAGTTCACACAGGATATTGAAGAGGAAAGTGCAAGGCCAGGCTGAAGACAGGACAGCCTTTGGCAGGGTGAGAGTGACTGTGAACAGCTCACTGACAGTGCAGAGATGGCCAGAGATAGTCTCAGAGTTTTGGAACTGTTCCCATTAAGTAACAGATTAAAATGCCTTCTGTGGATAGTTCCCATCCATCCATCCATCCCATCCCATCAGACAGGAAAGGGCTATCTGAACCTGCTAAAATATTGGCTACTGGTCACTATTGTGTAAATGAACACCATGGCTAACTGGATAGTGTCTTTTCTTCATGCTGCAGCAGTATAATGCACCTTCGTATATGCCCAAGATATATGCCCATATATAGGTTCAAAAGCGATTATGTTGGACAGAGGCAAAGCAAACACTGTGTAGAGGAAGAAATGGCACATTTTTTTGAAACTTCTGTATTCTCAAAAAAAATTCCAGAATTATCTCCCAATTCAAACAAAATCTGTAACCTCTCCTGTTCTCTACAGGTTCAAGGGCCAATGAAAGTCAAGGCTGAATTGAGGTGTAAAGGTTTCCCCCAGACACATACTCTCAAGACCAGACCTACTGTTCCATGAAGGACAGGGGATCTGGGCTCCAACAAGAGTCATCTCAGCCTGGTTGTCACTTCTACTGCCTGCTGTTACTATCCCTGTTTGGGCAGCATTTGGTGCGTGCAAAGAGAGGCTGTGTGCAGGACATGCAGCTCTGCCCCTTTCCATGTTGGAGTTTCCCCCTAACCTTTGAGCTGGTACTGGTGCCATGTCAACACTCTACCTCTACCTGTGCTGTCACCTTTGTGTCCATGCCTGGCTCTGCTCTGAGGATGCCTCACGGCTCCTCCTGGTGACCGTGCAATGGCCACAGCAGCTGGAGCTGTGGCTGTGCAACCACAAGGGCTATATCAGAGCTTAGTTTTGGGGCCATGGGTACAGGCAATTGGCCCTGGCCAGGGATGAGGAGGTGACAGCTGGGGTTGAGGACAGAGGTTGCAACTCCTAGCATCCATGGCCTGATACCATCTGATGGTGGATGCCATCCCCACACGTGGTATTAGGGCTTGGCACCAGGTTGAGTCTCCCCTGGCATTTCTGCCTAAATGGGCTGCAGCCACCGGCCAGGATAAGGGTCTCTGCAGGTCTGCAGGAGCCAGCCTTGCCCCACTCCCTTGGCTAGGCAGTGTGTGGTGCTGTTCTGCTCCCAGGCCTGGAGCTGTGCTGTTACATCATGCTGTCTGCAGCAAGCTGGCAGTAAGAGCAGCTGCTGTGGTAGTTGAGAAGCTGTGACACAGTGAATGACGGTGCCAAAAGTTGCATTAGCTGTTTAGGGGGTGTTTACAAAACCTGACAGTCTTTCTTTACCTGACAGTGCAACCTTAGTGCTAGCAATGTGAAGACATCAGCTGTGAATCTTTCTCTCCATCTTGAACATATACAAATCAAAGTATACATCTCTCAAAGCATTATACTGCATAACAACTTCAGAAATACAGCAATGGATTTCACTGATGTTTAATACCTGCTTTTCAGTGACAGCAGTGTTTGCATTTGTGTATATTCTAGTAGACATATAAAATATATTTGTCTCACCTTGTTATGATCTCTGTAAACATCACTAATCTATATAAACTCCAGTAGCTTGTAAGGACAGGGGATGGCACCAGAATTGATCATCCATAGAGCGAGTTATTCTATTGTAAGTTAATTCATGCAGCAAAGCAAATATCTTATTCTAATTTATTAGGTAATATTCCACTCAACAAGGCACTGTTTATCTGTGATCTTTTGATTGCTTTTGTTCTTTATTTGCTTGATATCCTTCAGTTCTATATTTTTCCACTAGTAAATAATTTTTCTTTATATTTGGCATAAATAAGCAAGCAGTATGCCAGGGTGACATTCTAGTGCAGTAGAATGACAGCTACTGAAATTCTCATGTTTTCTAGGCATAATCAGTCTCACTGCAGAGATCTTTTAACATTGTTCCTTAATACTTTGTTGCAGCTTGGACGGAAAAAGAGATTTTTAATGGTTAAGGTGTTCAATATTACTAAAAATTGGTGTCTTTACCTTTTTTTTCCTGTCTTCTAAAACAGATGTTGATTTAAAACTGATTAAGGATTAAGCTTATCAGTTGCCAATTAAGTTTTTCCATTAATCATATGCATTTGAACCATTATGTAAATGCCTTGGTTAAGCCCTGGTTACTAGACAGGTATAGATTTCCTCTGGTACCTATCCGTACAATCTGAGATTATTTTGATCATAGCATTTTATGATTTATTACTCACCTGTCCTAGATTCTTTCCATACTCACACACTTGCTTGGCAGGACTTACTGGAGTGAACAGTAACATCAGTAAGTTGAGCTGCTTCCCTTTGAGTTCTCATCCCATGGTGGACCACCTGTAACACAATGCAGCAAATCCCATCAAGGTGGTTGTTATATTTTTGAGTGGATTTTCCCAAAGTTTAAACTAAGATTATTGAAATCTTTTCTTCCAAGATGGCTTTGCTCTTTGTTTTGGTATTTCTGTGTGCTGACAATTTCCACAGTACAACTGGATCTTGCTCTTTCCTGGAAAGCCCCTGTGAGGGGTTTCACTGAAGCGCTGGTACACAACCTGACCTCCTGCATTGCACTCTTTGTAGTTTTATGGCTTTTCAAGTCCCCTGCATTTTTGGTTTTGTTTTTTAAGTTGCAGCCTAGCTGGATAGCTATAATTTGATTTTTTTTTTCTTTTTACAATTTGTTTTATTCGAATATGTAGCTATGGAATACAATATTTTTAGCTGATATTCATCTGGTACTTCATTATCTATGATTGATCATTCACTATGATTGACATGTCTTGTTTTGGGTCAGTCACTGCCATGTGAGAAGAAGATCCATATATGACAAGGACAGAATGTATACCATTAGAGTGATAGGACATTTTTCAACCCAGTCTTTTTCTGTGCTGCTGACTGTTTTTCCCAAGGCTTCCTTTAATTTCCAGTTCACTCTGCCCACTGGGTGAGAGCTTTGGGAAAGTCCTTTCATGTGAAATCACTGTTTGACTCCTAAAACTTTGGTCTATTTTGTAGCAGCTGTTCTATCTCCGTGTCTCTGTCTACTCCATGGCTCTTAGGGCTGCAGCCTTTGCTAGTGCATCCACTTAGTTACCTCTGTCCCCTCTTTCCATCTGATTTTTGGTAGGCTTTCACATGCATTACTTGTTAATCACCATTTATTTTCCTTAGGGCTTGGGCCACTTGTTCCCAGAGGGCAACATGTAGTATTAGATTGCCATCTTCTGAACATGACCCTTTGTTTTCCCATGCTGGTGGTCAAACAAAAATAGCTTGGCAAGTTTCTGAAAACAGCAAGTAGTTTCTCTCAGTCCTCATTTTATGGTATTTCTTTAGCAGCCCAAGATTCATCTGCTTGAGCTGAATGGAGGAGTACTTTCATTTTTGTGTATGTTTTTGTGCTTATCCAAATATCTGCAAATCCTCTTTAAGGTTTCCCATACTTACAGTAACTGGATCCATCTGTAAACAGTATTAGCTATTTTTCTTTTCCCCTTTTATTTAAGTCTGAGTCTGGATTTATCAGCCACATTTGCTTCCTGATATTTTCACGTTCAGATCCTCATATTTGGTAGAAGTGCTAAAACCTTTCCTCTTCTCAGTGTTTTCCCCTGACTTGTGTCCACAGTACTAGCTGTGGTATGCTACTCATCGTTTCAAGCTTTCCCAGTGCAGTGTATCTGCTACGTCTGTGCCGGGGGTAACTTCCCCGTGCCCCCTGGCCCATGCATGCTCCTCCGTGCAGTGTGAAGTTGGTTTCAGGGCTGTCAGAGCTCTTGTCCTGCATATAGTATTTCTTTTTGCATCAAGACTACCCCCACCTTGTCAGTGATGGGTCACAGTGGGTCTCCTATGCCGAAGCATGCTGGTGCAGGAGCCTAAGAAAAATCTTCCTTCAGCTGCCTTGGTGCCCCTGTCTGGTCCAGGCCCCAAGGCCACCACCTCTTCTCCTTAAGTGCCATGTCAGCATCCAGCTTTTGCCTGCTAACATTGGAATAAAACTGGAAAATTAAATATTCATTGCAAGGCCCACAATTCTGCTATGGCTGGGCAAGTTTATGTGTGTGTGAATGAGCTCTACCTGTTGTTTATCAGCAACCTTTTGAGCTAAAATTATGCCCTGCTCTTTAAGTTCCTACTGTATCACTTGGGTTTTTGGTCATCTAAACTAAAACCCAGTTTCCTCTGTTACCTAAATCACTATCTCTTTATTTGCTCTCATGGCTGCACAAGAGGTTCCATGGATCAAAACAGAGAATCTACAGAAGGTATAACTGAAGCTTGGCTCTTTTCCAAGAACTTCACATTTACCATAGCACACACAGGGCAGGTTGCCATAACATTAGGATCCCTAAAGCACTGGCTGCCCCATCTGAGTATGAAACAATTCTAAAATCTGTGTTTCTACTTCATGTCCAGTATAGGCCTATCAGGTTACTTTGCTTGGTGGCTCTCTGGGCTCCCCAGGGGGCTCTTACCGTAAGCCAGCTGAGGGTCCTGCACTTGTGAGCATTTTGGGACTATGTGTGTTCACTTTGTTGTGATCAGTGCTGTAGTTGCTCATTGCACCCCATAAAGTATGGATGAGTCTGGGCAGGAGCAGCTGGAGGTTTTGAGGAGGTGGGCATTCCTACTGTGCAGAATCAGGTCTGTCTGGGTCAGGCTTTACCACTTGTGCCTTTTCCAGCTCTTGTGGTTGAGTTAATTTTGGTTGTTCTTAAAAAGTGCTAAAGGGTGCCCTTCTCCCACCATTTATGTTTTCTCCTTCAGTCCTCAGCTCCATGACCTGCTAAAATTCCCTCTTCCATCTCTGTCTCCAATACTCCAGCAAAATCACTGGCTTTTGTCTCAACTATGAAATACTAGCTTTTCATTGTTAACCTTGTTTTCTATGGAGCAAACAATTAGTGTCAAATGTTACTGCTTGGACTGTTTCACAGACCGTCTTCTTCTTTCTCTTTACAATTTCTATCTATCTGTGCCTGGTAAATTTTTTCTGCCTGAATGACTTTCCTCCTCCAAGCTAGAGCTGAGTCAAATGCTGTTGATAAACGGGTTCAGTAATTGCCCTAGCAGCTGGTACCAATCCATCCATCCATCATTGCAGGTTTAATTTTGAACCTCAGCATTAGGTTGCTGTCATGGTCCCTCCTGCATGAAATCTGATCATGTATTCAGTACCTGCTTTCTTTAATAAAAATGCCCCCTGGTCCTTCATTAGCCTTCTCTTCTTCCAAACCAAGCAACTGCACCACAGTTAGGGAGAGCAGCAGTGCCTCTGCAGTCCTCCACAGTGGGTTCTGGCCTTCTCCCCTTCTTTCCCCAGTGCTGCTGACACTAAGACAAGGTGGACGGTGCTGCAGTGGGTTTATGATCACTCATGCCTGTGCTTGGGGCTCCTGTGAGTCCTGCAACCCCTGTACAGCAGTGTACACACAGGGTCCTAGCAGATGTCATAAAGTCCTGACTTGTTCCAGGCTCTGACTCAGGTCTGGCTCAAACCCACTCTTCATCCCTTTGTCAGAAGCTGTGTGCCAGCAGTGACCAGGGACATGAAGAGGCTCAGAGCTCCAGTGCTCTGCCAAGGACAGTCAGCGGGGAGGAGAGTAACCTGGTGGGTCTGCGTGAACTGGACTGGGATCAAACCACCCAGGCCCCTCCCTCGCCCAGGGGTCAATATCTCCCTCCAGGAAACCTCTCGGAGGGCTGCAGCCAGAGCCTGCTGCTGCATGGCTCTTTCAAAGACTCAGTTGTCCTCTGGCAAACCAAAGCATCAGATCCATGGTGTGGAGTCTCTCTTGCCATTGTCCTCACAGATGCTCATTGACAATCTGGATTCTGATCTCAAGTTTCTGCTGTATCAGCTCTTGTAAGGTATCCATAACATTCTGCCTGGGCTCACTCCCTGACTGGTGTGGATGGCAGGATCTCTGTTGCAGAGGCACGTGCGTTTCTTCCTCAGTTCCTTCCTCAATTCAATCTTTCATTTTAAATCCATCTTTCCCTTTTCTAGACTTGCAATTTTCTCTCCAAGCCCTCCCTTTACCACTTTTAGTAGACTAGTCGACGTAGCTGCAACTTTCCACAAAGCCCATAGCCAGCAACCTTAATAAGTCTTGATTTTAGTGCTCTCCTGACAGATTGTAAATCCTTTTCCTGACTCCTCTGGAGCATTTTCACCCATGCAGTTCATTTAGATTTTTCACTCCTGCACAGAACAAAAAGGCTTCTTAGCAAAAGAACTGGCAGTAATTGGGGTATATTAGCAGAATGTTTGAGCAACAGTGATTATAAGAGTGCAGTAAATAACAGGGCTGAGTTGCAGTGGTGTGGAGAGAACTGCAAGTTGTATGTTTTGTCTGTGTATGCAGGCTGGCACATTGCTTTTGTAGCCACAAATCAACCCATCTGTATGATTTACTTTCTCCTCCTACTGTCTCCCTTTATTATGTTAAATCAATCATCCCACTGCTCTGTGATTTATGGATTTTTTTTATTTTTTTTTTCTGGGAAGGTGTCACAAAGTGAAAAATGGAAGTTTTGATATATTAGTAAAACCAAACTAATCTGCCTAGGGATTGAAAGAATTTAGCTTCCTCTTGGGTGAATTCTGACAGATGATATAAATTTCCATCCCTTCCTCTTCTTCCTTCTCCTCCTCAAACCACACCTGGCTGCAAAGAAAGGCCTTGAAGTAGGTGGTGGCCAAGACCTTTCTGTCAGCCTGTCCTGGCACACCTTGATGTGCACCCTACAATGCCTGTGGCCCTTTAGGGCTCTGTGTCATCTCTGCATGAAGTCATGGGTGGATGGACAGATGAAACTGAAGAACTCAGCCCCATCCCAGGTTGCCCTGATGGCCTCCAACAGCTGACTGTGGCTGGCATCAGCCATGGCTAACTGAGTGCTCAGTGACTCCAAGGATGGATACGCCATCAGCTAGCTGTCAGGGCAGCATTATTTGGTATGGTCAGTATTTGTCTTCACCACGGTCCATACAAGGAAAATCTGACAATGTGGAAGACATTTTTCTGGGAGGGAACAGAAAAGGAGTGGAGGCGGAAATGTCTGGTCAAATACAAAGGCCACATCTGAGGAGTGCGGCAGTCCAAACATACTAGCTTACCCACCAGCCCATGCGCTCTCCACTCCAAACCTGGACACAGAGTTTTATTTTATGTTGGATGAAGAGGCAGAGGGGCAGGTATGGCCCTACCACTGCACTGTTCTCTTTCAGAAATGGAGACATCATCTCTCCACATCACATCCCTTTAACTGTGCTGAGTGAAGCTCATATCACTCCTGTTCTCTTCGCTATGCCATGGGGTGTGTGTAGCCACAGGCCCTTAGAAGCTCATGTGAAGGGTTTACACCTCCCTAGACCTATTAAAAGCCCTTTGTTCTTTTGTTGAGGGAAGGTCTACTGTGTGTCTAAATTGCATCTCCCTGTCTCCTGTTCTTGCCAAGGGTGAAAAGCAGCTACTCCCCGAGTCCAACTCTTCTCCTTTGAATTGGAGGCTTGAGAGGCAGCAGATTGAGAGGGTAATGATGCTTATCAATTAAGAAAAACACACTTCTAAAAAGCTCATAACACCTTAACTACCTTATAAACACACTACTTTTTAGTAGCATAATTCACAATTATGTTGCTGCAAGTAATATGAAGTGAAAATTGTATTGCTTATTGCTAGTATTAGTACCGAGACATAATTATATTACTACAAAGAAATCTTATAAATCATGCCCTTATTAAGCTGCAATTCTACTGCTTTTCTTCCTGCACTTAGTATTAAGGTACCAAGTCTGTCCTTCCTTTTTATACCCAAATTCAGTGTTTCTAACACTACTACTAGGGCATTTTAATCCTATTATGGTATTACTGATACAATTCTTTAGATGGAAGATTTCTTACGTTACAAGACTCCCTCCACACTGGTAGCATGTGATTTTACATTTTTTTATTTGGAGGAATAGAATTACCTTACTTTAGCCTTATTCACTTACCTAAGTTTAATTAAGCAAAAGCAGTTTCTCATCTCAGGTACAGAGCTTGAATACCACAGCAACAATATTTGTGCACTTTGTTCTCACATCTCTGTACTGGGACAGTTTTCAGCACACTCCCACTTTCCATCAGAGTTCTTGGCCAGTTTTGGAGCCTGGTGTCCCAGCAGGACCCCTTGGCTGATGACCCCTAGCCCTGTGGCAGACCTCACATCCAAATTTCCATAGATCTGCTCCAAGAAGGCATCACTGTGGGTCAGCCCAGCTACTTTATTCCCAAAGAGGCCTGGATCACCTCCCTGTGTCATCCTCCACTGGCTTGGTGGAAGGAGATGAGCCAGTTCTACTTCTTGCTACTCAACTGCAAAGTTATGGTGGGGAGAGGAGGCAGCCCAGGTTTCATTTTGCACCAGTGCCAGGAGGACCCATCTCTTTCTTTCTTCATGAGCTTATAGCACCTAAAGCACCTAAGTCTGAGCTTTAGTGCTGTACAACTGTGTGCTCTACCATTACAATAGTTTTTGTGTGTGCACGTGTGCATGTGTCATACATATTTATACACGTATACGTATGTGTATATATATAAATATATGCATGCATATATACATCGATATTTTTGTGCATATATAAACACACACACAAAAATATATATGTATTGTGACTAACACCAGTAACAAATAGTTACTATATGCAGAGTAAAGTATGTATGACTGTTGGGTTTGTGTGTGGCGGGGTTTTGGTAGCGGGGGAGGGAGCTACAGAGGTGGCTCCTGTGAGAAGCTTCTAGAAGCTTCCCTGGCTCCAAGTCAGACCCACCTCTGGGCAAGGCTGACCCAATTAGCAATGGTGGCTGTGTCTCTGTGATAACATATTTAAGAAGGGGAACTGAAGAGGAGAAGTTGTGAGGGAAATACCTCTGCAAGCACTAAGGTCAGTTGAAGAATGAGGGAGAAGGGGGAGCTGCATCAGAGCACATGGTGAGAGGGCAGGCTGTCCCTCTGCGGGCCATGGAGGACACCAGTGGAGCAGACACCCACCTGCAGCCCATGAAGCACCCCACACGGGAGCAGGTGGATGCACCCAAAGAAGGCTGGGACTCTGTGGGAAGCCTGCGGTGGAGCAGTTCGTTGCTGGAAGCCCAACGCCTACTTTGCCTCAGTCTTTAGCAGTGGAACTGGCTGTTCCCTGTACACCCGGGCTCATGAGCTGGGAGGTGGGGAGGGGAAGCAGACTGAGGTCAGCACAGTTGAAGAGGAGGTGGTCAGAGACCTGCTGCACCACTTGGATGCACACAAGTTTGTGGGACCAGATGGGTTACACCCAAGGGTGCTGAAAGAGTCGGCAGATGCGTTCGCCAAGCCACTGTCCATGAGTGACCTGAAGTCATGGCTAACTGGGGAGGTCCCACTGGACTGGAGGGTGGCAAATGTGACACCCATCTACAAGAGAGGCAGAAAGGACGATCCAGGAAATTATAGACCTGTCATCCTGACCTTGGTGCCAGGGAAGGTCATGGAGCAGGTCATCTCGGGTGCCATTAGAAGTCATGTAATGGACAACCAGGGGATCAGGCCCAGTCAGCATGGGTTTGTGAAAGGCAGGTCCTGCCTGACAAACCTGATCTTCTATGACAGGCTGACCTGCTTATTGGATGAGGGAAAGGCTGTGGATGTTG
>NW_020799091.1:16957410-17034709 GCF_003259725.1 Athene cunicularia | reverse complement strand
AATGCCTTTGACACTGTTTCCCACAGCATTCTCCTGGAGAAACTGGCTGCTCATGGCTTGGACAGGCACATGCTTTGCTGGGTAAAAAACTGGCTGGACAGCCGGGCCCAAAGAGTGGTGGATAATGGAGTTAAATCTGGTTGGCAGGCACTCACGAGTGGTGTCCCCCAGGGCTCGGTGTTGGGGCCACTCCTGTTTAACATCTTTATTGATGATCTAGACGAGGGGATCGAGTGCACCCTCAGTCAGTTTGCAGATGACACCCAGTTGGGTGGGAGTGTTGATGTGCTCGAGGGTAGGGAGGCTCTGCAGAGAGACCTGGACAGGCTGGAGCCATGGGCTGAGGCCAACTGGAGGAGTTTCAATAAGGACAAATGCCGGGGGCTGCCCTTGGGCCACAACAACCCCCAGCAGCGCTACAGGCTTGGGGAGGAGTGGCTGGAGAGCTGCCAGTCAGAGAGGGACCTGGGGGTGCTGATTGACAGCCGGCTGAACAGGAGCCAGCAGTGTGCCCAGGGGGCCAAGAAGGCCAATGGCATCCTGGCTTGTGTCAGCACTAGCGTGGCCAGCAGGGACAGGGAAGGGATCTGACCCCTGTCCTCGGCACTGGTGAGGCCGCCCCTCGATTCCTGTGTTCAGTTTTGGGCCCCTCACTACAAAAAGGACATTGAATGACTCGAGCGTGTCCAGAGAAGGGCAACGGAGCTGGTGCAGGGTCTGGAGCACAGGTCGTACGGGGAGCAGCTGAGGGAACTGGGGGTGTTTAGTCTGGAGAAGAGGAGGCTGAGGGGAGACCTCATCACCCTCTACAGCTCCCTGAAAGGAGGGTGCAGAGAGCTGGGGATGAGTCTCTTTAACCGCGTAACAAGCGATAGGACAAGAGGTAATGGCCTCAAATTGTGCCAGGGAAGGTTTAGACTAGATATTAGGAAGCACTTCTTTCCAGAACTAGTTGTCAGGTGTTGGAATGGGCTGCCCAGGGAGGTGGTGGAGTCCCCATCCCTGGAGGTGTTTAAGAGTTGGGTTGACATAGGGCTGAGAGATCTGGTGTAGTTGGGAACTGTCAGTGTGAGGTTCATGTTTGGACTGAATGATCTTCAAGGTCCTCCTTTCCAACCTAGACGATTCTGTGATTCTGCAATCTCTGAGAGAGAAGGAGTGAGTGGCTGTGTGGTGCTCAGTTGCACTCTGGGCTTAAACCACAACAGTGACTGTAGAATAAAAATGTAAAGAGAAGTACAGGCATGGGATGAGACTGAAGGCCTTGAAAATACAGGCACAAGATAATATTCAAAGTCCAGGGCTACAAACTGCTCACTAATTGTCAATCATTTGTCACCAGAGGAATTCAGTCTTGGGAACTGGGATTGGTTTTAGGGATACCAAAGAAAACAATGTTGGGACCAATAAGAAAGCATAGCATGTCAGGATGACCAAAACTGATCTGGGCAAGATGAAGTGGTGACTTACAATCTCTCTCAAGGTGCAGAGTCTCCAGATATGAGTATAATATGGGTCTTCACTGCAGCTGTGAAGTGGATATTGTGGAAGTATCATTGATGATCCGTGATGCAGTGCTGCAGCCACTGTAAGTTTTTTGCTTTTGCTTTTATTTCTAAGTGTATTTTTGCTTATATTGCTTTGCTGCCTTGAGTATGCTATCACAGCTATTAGGAAAAAGCACAAATACAATACTAAGCATTAAAATGAGGTTCCCTTTCCCTCCCCCTTTCCAACTGATTGTTTTTTGGTAACCTGCTTCAAAAGTTAGATGCAATAAATTGGCAACAAACTGCATGGTTGTTGGGGAAATTTTCGCCAGGGAGCAGCAGGCATAGGGTTGTTCCACACAGGAAAATCAGCTGGGAGCAGAGGGTGGCCCCAGCAGAGGCAGGACAGTGTCCCCACTGACCAGGCACAGTCCCACAGAATCTGGGCAGAGCCAGATTCTATTGACTGCTCAGTGATCATAAAAAAAGGTGAGGTGATGAGATGGGTCCAATATTCATGCAGGAAGACTAGTGAGCCAATAATGGCACAGGGCTGGACACCAATGCACCTACAACATAGCTCAGGCAAGGATAGAAGGCCCAGGGCTGAGCTTAAGTGGAACTCCTGGACCACTGGGCAGTGGGTACCTGGGTGGAAATCCTGGGTGAGTTTGGTCAGGACAATTAAGGCACTCAGAGCACTGACAACTGGTTTGAGAAGCTGCAGGGGAGTTAATTCCTGGGGGATTTAGCAAGAGATAGGCTGGTCTCTCCTAGATGTAAGTAGGACTGTGAAATATGCTGGTCCTCACAGCTGTCTTCCAGACGGAAACAACATCCTTCAGTAGTAGGTCTGGACTCAAAGTGCTTGTCAGATTTGCAATGGAGGCATCATCTTGCCTGTCTTCCAGGAAGGATATGAAAGTTTCCTGTAGCCTGTGGGTGAAACAGGTCATAATTTTAAGTGTCTGGAGGACGCCTGGGTTTCCAAATGCCCTGACCTTCAGCAGGCAATTCTGGCAGTCAGTGACAGTACCCCTGGGATGGTCTTGAAGCTGGAAGCCAGGCAGTATTCTCTGGGGTATCTCTGGTGTTATCAGACAACAATGTGGGCAACTGTTGGTCAACACTGTCAACAGCACACAAATAGATGTTGTGGCCTCCTCAGAGCTGATTTCTCTCAGCTTCACTGACCGCCTCTTCTATATCAGGTATAACACAGCATCCTGAACCTATCTGTACTCAACTCAATACACCCCCAGCTCCTTCCTTCATGGGGTCTGTCATGCTGGCACTGTGGCATTAGGAGACCTTTCTCATGCAAGAAGCAGGGAAAGGGAGGTGGTGTAGCTCTTATCCTCTCATTGGGATTTCTCACTGGTGCTGTGCAGGGGCACCTTTTTTGTTCCCTTACATGATCTTTTTTGTATTACCCCAAGGCCAGACACATACTGAACTGTATTAACAAGAATGTAGACAGATGGTTAAGGAAAGTGATTTTTCTCCTCTGTTGGTGCTTGTGAAATCACACTTGGAGGATTGTGTCTGATTTTGTGCTCCCAGTATAAGGAAAACATTGACATTTTAGAGGGAGTTCAGTGGAGCGCATCCAGTATGATTAGAGATCTGGAGCTCAGGACATATGAAGAGAAGGTAGAGAACTAGGTTATTCAGCCTTTGGCAGAGAAGGCAGAGGGGAACTCCAAATGCATCTCTAACTACATAGTGGTTGGGTGTCAAGAAGATGAAGACAGACTCTTCTTGGAGTGCCCAGCAAAAAGACAAGAATTAACAAGCGGAAGATGCAACAGTGGAAATCCTGACTAAACATAATGAAAATATTCTCCACATGGTTAGTGCAGCCCTGGGACAATGCAGAGTGGTGGTGGCACTGTCGTTGGAGATAGTCAGAACACAACTGGACAAGACCTTGAAAGTCTGATAGAGCTTTGAAGTCAGACCTGCTTGAACCAAAGGACCTCCAGAGGGCACTCCCAACCTAAGTCTCCATGACGGTATGATTTTTAGTGGTTTCTTGCTTCCTTATAACATGCCAGATGAATTGAAGGTGCTGGGTTCCTGCTGTATTTTACTCCCATTTCTCTTTACCTGGGCATCACAAAAAGACTCAATACTCACAGCCACAGTAACTCCCGCTTTTGGAAGGCATGGCCCTTCTCTCCAGAAAGCTTCAAAAGCCCACCTTAAAAGGGACTTCAAAATCCCTTCCATCTGGGTCTAAAGAGTTGGTATCTACCACTGGAACAAATAAGGAAAAATCTGCTCTTACCCCCACTGTGGATCAAAGGAACCCAGTGGCACAGTGATCATCTCATGGAGCTCAATGAGGAACAAATCCAGGTTAACTGTGGTGAGTGCAGTAGTCAGAGCCTTCTCTTTCTCTGCACTCAGCTCCTCGTGGTACTGCTCAGAAACCAGGCAGAAGGGATTCTGCAATGACAAACAACATCAGCAAGAGGACAGCCTGGGACTCCCTGCACAGACCATCCAGGCCCTACATCTGATGGAAGAAGTAAAACTGGGACCCTCTTTGTTCCTGACTATTATGCCAGCGCCACCAGAGACCACAGTACCAGCTGCTGCTATGACCCATCTCAGAAAGCATTACTGTTTCTAGCACAAAATCCTGTGGATGGCCCTTTTCCAAGGGTCTTACGTGACTTAAGTAGATGAATATTGCTTGGCTTTTGCTGAATAATGATACTAAAATCACAAAATTTTCCTATTTTTTTTTCCCTAAAAAAATTTCAATATTTTTCACAGAAAATCAATTTTGTCAAAAAGTTTCTCTCTTTTCCTAGGTCTTGTAGACAGTTTTGTAATACAGGCTGTCTCCTTCACCTGATTCATCTGCATCAGCAGCACAGATCTCTTTGCTGACAATGTCTGCCACAGAGACAGGATATGCTTCAGCTGAGTGTGTGGTACCACCTGGAGGAGGAGAAAATAGATGGGCAATCAGCCAGCCAGTTCCTGCTCTTCAGAAAGGCCATGGCTGAGTTGTCCATGTTCTAGGTTAGCTCACAAAAAAGTGTGTGACTTAAAAGGTGATGTTTTAATGTTTAGGGGAGGGTATGAGGAATGGAAATGTTCAGCCAGTTTCCCCATTCAGTACAACTAAAGTGCCTTGCTTACCGGCATGTCTCTGAACTGTTCTACGCTTGCATCCATCTTCAGCTCATTTTTTACATACTCAGACAACTGGCGCTCTGGGTCCCCACCGGTCACAGCCAGGAACTCGGCAGCCACTTTCAAGGTGGCAAGTGTTTGAGAAATAGCATTCACTGATCGGGATTCTTCCATGATCCGTTTCAGCTGGTTCACACTTAATGATTCCTATCAAAAGGAGAATATAGCCAGACTGTGATTCTGACATATGAGTTCTGGGTCCTGCCACTGTGTCTGTACAGCGGAGCGGCTGTCTAACTTTTGGCACCAGTTCTACCCTCTTAGCAGAGGGAGTTAGAGATATGTGGGTGACGTTCAGGGTTTACATGGGAGAGCCATAGACTCTACAAGGCCATGGGTTCTCCAACCTAGTTGCAAGCAGGAACAGTAACCATGTAGTTGCTACTTGTGCTGATCCATGATGCCAGCACATGTCATGCTGTGGTCACCATATCCCCTTGGTTTAGACACTCGCACAGATGAGTCCATGTGACAGAGTTGCCTCGATTTCCTTTAGAGCCAGCAAAGAAAATTGTCTCCTTGTGAGGCTCCATCCATCTGCCTGATTTGAACTTGGACCTTTTCACACCTCCTGCAGATGCCATATTCTCTGCTGAGCTCTCTTTTCCCTGGGGTAGCTTATTAATAAGCATTACAAGGCAGAGGAAACCTGAATGAAAAAAAGGATGGCAAACTCTTTTCCTACCTGTTGCACCTGTTCTCTCACTTTTGTTTTTGTGTACTGCAGCGTCTTCATTCTGTTCAGTGCAAAGCAGGGAGCCGTCTGGAAAGCAAATGAGTGGCTATGAAGAGACAAAGTATCACTTGGCACAAGCCAAAGGGCAAGGACACAGCTATCCATGTCTGGCTGCAGGGGCTGTGGTGTGAGGTGTCGGTGAGGTGGCAGCAGCGAGGGGCTACCCAATGGAATATAGAGCCATTCCTTGGGTATGCAAGTATAGAGTTAGGAAAGCCAAAGCTCATTTGGATTTGAGACTGCTGAAGGCTATGAAGGCCAACAAGAAGGGCTTCTACATCAGTACATCCCTGGCAAAAGAAACATCAGATAAGAACTGGGCCCACTGCTCAACAGGGAAGGGAACCTACTGACAAAGGACATGGAAAAGGTATTCGGTGAGATACTTGATGCATTCTTTGCCTCACTTTTTACTGTGATGGTCTGCTTTCAGTCCTCTGTGCTTACTGGCAAAATTTAAAGGCATGTCACAAAAAAAGAGGACCAAATTAGGGACTACTGAGGTAAGTTGTTGTTGTGGCAGTTAAGCAACACAGACCTGCTCACTCACTTTCCTCCCCTCCTTACCCCCAGTGGGATGGCAAAAGAGGAAGAGAAGAATAAAAGTGGGAAAACAAAAAATATGATGCAAAAGCAATCATTCACCACTTCCCATGGGTAGACTGATGCCCAGCTGTTTCCTGAGCAAAAGATGGCTAACCACTCCAAAACCCCATCTTACGTGTTTTATTGCTGAGCATGACATTATACAGCATGGAATACCTCTTTGGTTAGTTTGGGTAATCTGTCTGGCTGTGTCCCCTCCCAACCTCTTGCACATCCTCAATCTATTCAGTGGAGGGGAGCAGAGTAAGAAATGGAGAAGGCCTTTGATGCTGTGCAAACACTGTTCAGCAATAGCTAAAACACTAGTGTGTTATCAGCACTGTTTTGATCACAGATCTAAAATTCAGCTTCTATGATGAAAATTAACTCCATCTCAGCCAGACCAACTACAGCTGGATATACACAGGTCCATGGGATCTGAAGGAACACATTCAGTGGTGCTGAGGAAGCTGGCTGATGTCGTTAAAACACTTCAGCAACAACCGACATGACATCTCAGCAAGTTTGTGGATGATACCAAATTGGGGAAAGAAGCTGATACACTGGAGGGCACGGCTGCCATTCAGAGGGGTGTCAAGTTGCTGAAGAAATGGGCCAAAAGGAACCTCATGTACAGACCAGGCTATATTAGCAGGAGTGTAGCCAGCAGGACAAGAGAAGTGATTATTTCCATCTATTCAGCATTTATGAGATTACATTTGAGTACTGTGTCCAATTTGGGGTTCCTCAGTACAAGAAACATTGACAAATTGAATTGAGTCTAGCAGAGACCAACAAGATGATTGAGGATGCAAGGGACTGTTCATCCTGTAAAAGAGAGCTCTATGGGGATAATCAGATTCGTCTTCCACTACTGAAAGGAGGATTGCAGTGACAGCAATAAGGACAAGTAGCAACCAGGGATCTCCTACTTGAGCATTCAGAAAACATTTTCATGGTGCTAAAACATCAGAACAGAGGGGCAGACAGGTGGTGAATCTCTATCCTTGGACACTTCCAAAATTCAACTATATAACACCCTGAGCTATATGCTCTTGCTTTGAAGTTAGCCTTACTTGGATAAAATGGTTGGACCGCAAACATCCAGCGATCCCTCCAGCTGAACTCTGTCAGTTTCTCTGTGACTGTTTCTCTGCTTATCCTACTCTACTACTGGACAAGCATATGGACCTGAATCACTATGTGAGAGACATGTTACAGTGTCCCTGAACCCCTTTTTCCCATTCTCTTGTGGCCAGATTTTCACATTTCGCAAATCCAAACACCTTTCCTCTGACATAGGAAATAGCTGGTGCCAGTGGTCATAAGAGAACCCCAGGTGAAGTTTATGTAACCACCTGAGGGTTATGCAGTTTTAAAGGGATTGAAGGGATTTAGGTACTTAAATTCATTGCTGTCCCACAAGACTTAATTTTTGAGGTATGTACCTCTGGCCTTCCTTTTCAGACAGGAATAACCATTTGCAAATCTGCCCCCCTGAGAACTTCTGGAGGAAAGTCAAAGGCTAATGTGAGCAAGTAAGTGAAGATGAATACCACAGCAAAAGACTTGTTTCTCCACTACGGTTCAGAGACCGACATTAGACTCCAGCTTTATACTATGCCCAAGAACTCAACTCTTGTCTTTTTAGATAGTGTCTGACTCCTGCTCAGTTATAAGAAAATCCAGGGCAACCTCCCTTGCAGGGTTTGAACAGAAAGGCTCACATTGCCTTTCATAGCACCAAGGTTTGCTGAGCACAGTTGTGGTTTTTGACCACACAAATCCAAGGAATGGTGATAGATGCAGAGTGATGGGCTGCCAAATGTACAAGCACCTGCATTTGTGTTTGTTCTAGCTCTAGAGAGGTGAGTACCAGGTGCTGGAAATAAAATCCTACACCCTCTGCTGGCCTGGAGCACTGCTACTTGGCTCATGCTGAAATTGCATGGTGATAAGCTCACCTGAGCTTTGATGACAGGTTTCCCACTGATAAAACGTTGGATCACTTGCTGCTGCAGTGTCTGGAAGTCAAAGTGGGTTGTCTCGGTGCCATCTTCCTCTACTATATACTGGGAGTTGGCCAGCATTGCCGTGATCAGATCATGCTCAGTTATCTTCAGCACTGAGGATGGTTTCACTTCTTCTGCAGAGATGAACCTGGGAGAAAAGAAGTTAACCTTTGCTGTTAAGGATAGCACCTTGCTTCTTACCTCATCTCACTTCACAGTCAATGACACGTGCAGCTTTAGATGAGTCCTGATTTGCTCCAGAGGGATGATTTGAAATGTACCGTTGCTTTTCCTTTGTGATCTGAGTAGCTGTGTCCACACAAGTGTTCTGGTGCTGTATGAGGAGCCTCGTCACAAGGTAACCGATAGAAAGTGGAGTTGGGAGGAGTTTCTGGACATCAGTGTTGGCATCGATGTCCTCTGGCAACACATCTGGGGGGACTCTGACATCTGTAACAAAAGGGAGGGTTTATTTTCTGCCTTGTGTGGTAGGAAGAATTCTCCTAAGGGCAAAACTCTGGCTAGCTTTTCTTAAAACCTTTTTGAGGTTTTTTTATATAGTTTTATATTTTTGGAAGGATTTTTAATTTATTTTCACCTAAAGGGTCAAAACAAAGCAAGCTCAGCAGCTAGCATGGGTTCCTGCCTTCATCAATGGCTTAGGAAAGGGAAGTAACAATACCTGGGAAGTCAAAATACCTGAGCACAGTGGTTTCATTCTGATATTGCTCCAGACTTTCTGAATGGTCCCTATAGCTCGGCCGAAAGCTGAGCGCTGGTCCTCTTCAGGCACAGAGAGGGGAAAAAAACAGCAGTGTCAATGAAAGTGTCCCAAGAGAAGGGAATTGAAAAAAAATTATTTTTGTCTCCTTGACTCCTTACAGACTGCAACTGCTCAGTTAACTGTTAGGCTGGGCCTTGGTTGCTATTCACAGCTGTGGCTCCAAGTTTAACCAGAGTTAATTTTTTCTAGCCCATATTATACTTTATCTGGCATTAAGTGGTGCCAAATCCCAGCTCACATGCACCACAATAACATACTTGCTTACAGTCTTAAAAACCTGTCTTATGTATGTTGCCCATTCATGGGTGAAACAGCAGGAAATATGTCTAAAAGTTTCTCAGGTCCTGCTGGCTACACCTACTCTGAGGATGGGAAGCAATCTGCTCAAGACCCATTCCAATGTTTCAAAGATCATTCCCATGTCTCAGCATCTCTTCTCTTTCCCTCAAACCCCAAAGATGTCCATAAAGATAGAGATGACTGAGAGTCACCACTGTGAGCCTGTGTCAGGGCCCTGAGGGCACTAATATAATAGCCCTGAGCAGCCTGACTTGGGGACTCCACCTCACTCCTTCCTCATGGGCCCAGGGAGATGTATGTAAGCTCAGGACAGTACTTGAGTTGTAAGCAGCCCTGTCTCCTGCTCTCAGAAGTTATTGACTGGAATTCCTAGACTCCTGGACTTATTACCTTTATTTGTGTTATGATCACTGGGCTGTTGACAGAACTTGGCTCTATCACTACTCTGGCCTTGTGCCAATACTGCACCCTGGTTGCTGCCTGGTTTGTGCTGTGGTCACCCTTAGCTCCTGGCTTGTCTTCCCTCATGGAGCAGTCTTGTGTTTGCTGCTCCCTCACAGCTTGCAACAGAATCACAGGTCCTGCTATAACATCAGAGCAGAGCATATGGCTGTTGAGAAGTAGTATAGGCCAGTTTACTGGTAATAGGTCCATGTCATACCTGAAGGTTCAAGTTGGTCTAGAAATTGTTGTACTGAGTATCTTTTCCCATTATGGCTGTTCTCAAAGAAGTGGATCAGAGCTTTCTGCAGACTGAAAATGTCAGGCAGATGTTGGACATGCTGGATGTTTTGCACCTGGAAGGGAAATTTCAGCATGACTTTGCTATCCATGTACTTATCTGAGGAACCAGAATTGTGTCTGGTATTGTGTGGTATCCAGGAGAAGGGCACTCTACTAGAAAACACGGGGAAATGAGCCGGCTTAGTGCCCCAATGACACCAGCAAGGTGAATCCACATGGTGCCTGTCTCTGCTTTGAAGAAGGAGGAATGTTTCTACAGCAAACCTTAGATGCGAGCTCCAGAAGAACAGGGTAGCGGTTTCCTTCGCCTTCTCTGTGTTCTTGCTGAAGGAGATGCATCAGGGTCTGGATGGACATCTTCTGTTCAAATTTCCACATGTTGGACAGGCCAATCAATCCAAGGTTTGGCTGGTCTTTAAAAGGAGTCATCTGGCCATAAGCTATTTGTAGGAGCAGGTTGGAGCCCTGAGAATCTCTCATCCTCTGCTGCTTGACAGAAGTAAGACTCTGCTCCAAGGCCTGTAGAATTTGAAGGGTTGTTAGGAGATGCCTTTTGTTACAAAAGAGTTTGGGAGGACTTGCAAGTGTCCTCATGAGGGAAGTCACTGGTGGCTCTGAAGAAAGGGAAGTGTCATTAAAATCTTCCTGTTGAAGAATGAAGCTAGGACAAGAATAAAATTGCCCAAGAAGAAATCAACAGGGAATTTTTTGCTCTCCAAGGCATAGAGCCAGTTTTTTTCTGAAGGGGATTTGCATCAGCATATAAAAAGCATTTTAAAAAAGAGGTGATAAACCTGTTTATTGCATGTGGGAATGTCGCAGCTCATTGGATGTATCTGGATATTCAGCAGACCCCGTGTGCGCTCTGCACTTGATCCCTAGCAAAGTGGTAGTTTGTGTATGGGATACCTGGAAACACAGTGATCGGTCCCTTGCGTACCTGGAAGAATGGCCGAGTCAGGGTTTTAAAGCAGGTTTCCCACTGCCTTCGGTCTTCTTGCCTAAGCAAATTATTCAAGACCATGTTTTGTCCTGTAAAAAATGTAAAGCAAAATAAGGACCCTCAGCCAGTAGACCCTGGAGTCTGTGCAGAACAGCTGCAGTCATGGGATGAGAGCCCCCAGTTCCAGTGGCCATATGAAAAACAACCTGATGTAAGACTGCTGGTACGTTTTCAATGTGTGGAATGTACCTTTATCTGTTGTACTGTTGTTCAGGTGCTGGAGAAATAGATGGACAGTCACTGTTGCATCCTCTGTGTTCCTGCTAAGTGCCTCTGCCAGGCATTCAATATCTTTTTCCAGGTGGTCCCAGAAGAATTTTGCCACATCCTTTGGTTTCTCTGTCATCAGACTCAGAATTGCCTGGATTACAGGGTAGTTTGTTTCTTAATTTAGCTCTCAAGAATGTTTCCTCTCAGAGTAAGGCAGAAGCTATTAATCATATGGAAGCTGCAAGCTAAGTATGGTGGAGAGACGGACGGGAGGTAAGGCAGGGAAAAGAAGCAGAGGCTGTCTCACCTGTTTATCTGTATAGAGCCCCAGCATCATGGATGAATGCAGCAGAACTCTTGCAAGACAGACAGAGGCAGGTGACAGGTCCCTCTCCAATTCAATCCTCCGTGTTGAAGGGCTCCCAAGGATGTATCCTTTTACTGTTTTATCCTCTTTGCTGTGATAAGGAAATGTAATTCAGTTTACACTCTCAGTGGCTGGGCTCCTCACAGGTAAGTTAACACTGACAGAGGCTTGACCTTTGCTGGGTCAGAACAAGTGTGAACTTGGGGTGAGATGAGACTTTGGAAGAACTGCTGCTAAAGAAATATCATTTCCAGCTGCTTCATGTCACTCATGCTTTCTCTCCTTTCTGTTCCCCCCAGTATGTATTTCCAAGATTTCCTACTGCAATTGGACCCTGGATCACAAAGACTTTGCTTTGCCCACCTACACCTTTTCCCCTGTGCCTAGAGAATGGAAAGAGGGTCAAGTGGCCATAGCCCTGTTCATCTCTTTTGGGCTGTAGGACAGGGAGCATCAACTTACATTTCCTTCCTCACAAAACCTCTCTCAGGTTTGTGATTAATTCCTCCAACTTTGGCACCACATAGGCATTGTCTGACTTCCCCAGGACGCCCACACTATAGGTAAAGAAATGACAGCAGCATAAGACATAGGGCAGAAAACCTAACAGCAGACAGAAGAGCCTCAACATCACAAAAAGTCAAAAGACACTTACATCGGTGATGATCCAGCATGATCCACACTGACAAGCTGTGTATGAAAAGGAATTAGATTAATCAGTCAGTTATCTCCCAGTTACAAAATCCTCCATGATGTAAACACAGACAGAAATTCACTGGGAGGACAACAGCCCAGGCTCTTCTCAAGTAAGACCTTCTTCCCATCTACTGGGATCTGGTCTCACCACATGGTTCTTAAGTTTGCCATATGGACCTGGAGTTGCTGCAGCCAAAAGGAGATTGTAAAGTACTCAACAGAAGCACAGAGGTAGCTCTAAAGAAAGCCACCATTCCCTCCATCCCCCTGTTACTCCTTTCCCTCCATCCTCTTGACATTCTGTCTCAGGGCACATTTATAGCAGGTTCCCTGTGTCTGCCATCCATACAGGAGTCGCTGAAATGGACTGAGGTAGAATTTTCCCAACACTTACTCCAAGGGGTATCGTATTGACCAATTTTCCAGTTCTTCTGATCAAAAAGCAGGTCTTCAGGCATGGTGGGGAGGTAGGACCCCTTAGAAATGAAACACAGGTATAAAGAAGTATTTGAGGAGTTGTGTAACCATTATTTCTAGTTTGCTTCCCATCTACTGGAGAAATAACAGTTCTGGAGATAAACACATTAGGTGCAAATGGGTACATGAAAAAGCTTGACTGAGGCATAGACCAAGGTACATAGCATTACATCAACTGGGGATACACTGGGGATGGCTGGGCTTACAAGAACAGCAATATCCAAGTTAGCATCTTCATCACTTCTTTGGTATCTGACTACTAAACTGAGGATTCAGAGGGAAGGAGCAGGATCTGGACACTGCTGTTGTCTTCATTACCAAGAGATGGGCAATTGCTTTCTGCACGCCTCAAATAACAGGAAGAATTTATACATCGTTAGATGCAAAGTGGGACCTAGTCTAGTAAAAAGTTTACCTTTACCTGACAGCTGGCATATTTGTGGTCAGAATGAAGATGTTTGGGCTAGGATCTGAGTCATATAAGCACAGTCAACAACTAATATTTAGCAGGCCCTGACGTTCTCTTAGTCTCACTGGAGAGAGATGGACAGGCTGTGTCCTCCACTTTCAATACAGATAGTGATAGACAATCTCAGTTTGCTCTCAGTGGACTGTCTGGAAGGGAGCAGAAAAACTAGAAGGTTCCATGTGGTGTTTGAAACAACCCAGACTGCTGCAGACTGACCCAACCAAATCTGGCTGTAAGCTGGCAGGGCTTGTTGTGTAAAAACAAGTCCCACTCTGACAGTGTTATCCTGAAGGGAAGTATCTGTATCCCCACATCTTGACTTACCTTCATCATATGAGGCTTAAAGCAGATATTTCTGAAAAGTTGAGTGAGGGGACTTTGGGATAGGGCCAGCGTAAATGCTGCGTGAAACAACACCTCCATCAAGACCTTGTTTTTGTGTCTGCACAAAGCATCCACGATCTTCTTCATCTTGCTTTCCAGAGGCTCTTCTGGAAGCAACGGTGTTTGGAGAATGTTTTCCATTTGTTTTATGATAGGCTAGAAAAGAAATTGAACAAAACAGATGGAATATAAGGAGATCCAGAAGGCACCTCTTGATGAAGTGCCCTCTGGTAGGCTTCAAAAGTGGTGACCCTTTTGTCTCCAACTCAGGATGAAATTCCTATAGCTTTCTACAAAAACTCCATGGAATTCTGTAGGAGACACAATGTATACTCACCATCAGTCTCTGGACTTCCTGGGGATCTTTGTTTTTTATTTGATTTTCTGCTCTGTCCAGCACTGAAAACATCAGTGTTATATTTGACCAGGCACCTATATCCTGTGAAACACAGATGAAAATTAAGTCATCATAACAAGATACCACCAGCATGTGTAGAAGGCTGTCTCAAGCCCACTGAAGCATTCAGATGGACCCCTCACAAATGATCATGTCATTTTTGTGTTATCAATATTAAAAACTGGTTTTACATCTTTTAAAATTTGAGTTTGTATCATGGGGACAAACTTGGGGTGCTGTAGAGACATGGGGTCTGAAATCTGTTCTGCCTGAATTTTACTGTGCAATTGTTTCATTTCTGCAGTCTTCCAAATACATGAATAGGTGCCTCCAGGGGAACAGTCACATGTTAAGCAGGTATGAAGGAGGGATGAAGCACTCTCTAGAGGAGCTTATACCCCTCTCTAGACTGCAAGAAAGCCGCTAAGAAGATATTTTTTGTTACTTAAGTTTCCTATCCCATCAGCTCTGATTGTACACACAGGATGCAATACAAGATGTATTTCACCAGGCAGGGCTCAAGTTAGCCAGCTGGACACCCTCAGAGCTGGCTGCAAAGAAAAGCCTGGATGCATCTGTGTGCTTGGGTGGCACAACTTCACTGACCTGTAGATGGGCTTTTGGAAGACACTCACCTGTGAAATTTGAAGCCCTCTGGGTAAAATCCATTTTTCTGTCTGAAGGATCTTCTGCATTTGGATGAACCCATAGTTGTTACAGAGATTTCTAATGAGAAATATTTGAGGCCATGGTGTCTGTGCTTTTGCCACCAGCTTCTTCATTGCATTCACCAGGTCTTGCTCCTCTTGCTTGTTCCCACCAGGAGATGGTATGTTTGGATCTGCAGCTACCAGTGAGATTTCTCATTAGGCTTGCTCCCATGCAGTTGTACATCATAGATCCTTTGCAGACACACCACCTGCTTAGGTTGCAACAACACTTTTTCTCCCAAGAGTAGGAATATGGCCTGCAGCCATAGCATCTTAGGCTTCTTAATACCTACAGCATGCAGGGAAGTAGAATACTAGGCAATGAATATGGGGATTGAATGGTGCGCTGTTTTCCCATTTTTGGTCATTATAGGATCTTGGTTGGGTAATCTTGTTTAGCAGGTTTCTTAGGTCAGAGAGGAAAGCTCTCAAAGGCTTTCCAGAAAGTAGAGAGCAATCCCATGGCTCTGTCCTAGGTAGCTGAGAGAAGCAGGAATCCTCTGGCCTACTTTATATCTTGGCCTTATAAAGGGTCACCTGTATCTCCGTTGATTATACGGATTGAGGTCAAGATTGTGTCCATCTCCTCACTCATACTTTGCTTAGACACTCTTAAAAGCTGACAAAGATGTAAGGAAGAGACTCAACAGAGTTTGAAGTGCAATACATCTGCTTCTAAACCAGAAGACTCACACATGTTCAGTGTGAACTCCATTAACTCTGCCTGTCATTCTCAAAAGAATGGAAGAACAGAGTCCCAGCACATGCACCTACTTACCTGTAGAGACTTAAGTGATTGTCTTGGTACACTGCTGTACAATGCCCCTTAAGTCTGGTGAACTATTTACTCAGGGGAAATGCCAATATTCAGATAAGTTTATTTTAACTCTGAGCAAAAACTGGATGTTTCAATACTGAGAAAACAATCCAGAAAAATGAAAATGGTTTCAGAGGAAATCAACAAGTTCTAGGTAATATATACATTTTGGGTGCAACATACCCATCTTTGGATGCAACATATTTCTACAAAAATATTTAGGTACTTTATCCCCATTCAGTTTCAATATTGTCAAAAAATAGTTTTATAAAGTCAGAATAAAAGGTTTAAAACATTATCTAGATTTAAAAGAAATAGATTAGCCTTCTGAATCACCTCTCGAAAATTCATTTGTTAAACCTCTTAAGTTTAGACAAAGCTTTGTTTTTTTTTTTTTTTTTTAAATTCAGAAACCTCCTGTACTAATGAATGTTAGGCTTATTCTAAACCCGCTTATGAGAAAACACAAATATCATGCTCTCTGTAGCTATCAGAAGTACTCACCACAGAGTGCCTGTCTGCCAAGCACAGTGGCCACATGGCTGATGGAGAACCGGAGACGAGCTATGAACTGGAGGGTGTCAATTTTTGAGGCCTTGCATGAGCAGAAAGCAGAAAGGTCTGCAGTAGAGAGGCAGCTTTCAACAAGTTGGTTGACATCATCTTGAGAAGAAGGGTACATAAAATCCTGTTCAATAAGAAAGAGAGGGGTAAAGTAAGAGTCCAAAACTGCCATAGGTTCTGGATAGTCCCTTCTTCTTTCCTAAGCCTTTTCACCAGGTGCAGGGCTCAGTTATGCTGTGCTGTTGTACCCTGTGAATGTCAAGCCCCCAGCAATGACCTGCTTTGCAGGTGGAATATTTTTCATCACCTTTGAGGGTAGTCCCAACTCAGCTTCTCTGGCAGGACACAACTGCCCCCTTTCTTGATTCACTTGGTGGGGAATCACATGTTGAAATGATGTGTTTGTGCATAACTCTAGTGCATCAGTTCAAAGTGGAGCAGAGACCAGGGGCAGTTCTGCTCGGAGTATCAGCTGTGCTCAAGGGAGACTCTTGTGGCTTACATATCAGGCCATGGGCACCCCTGGACTCCAGGAGATCCAGCTCTGAAATTTAGACTGTACATTGGACCTTATTAACTCAGGCCTGGATTCTTCCAGATTATGCTTAGGCACATAACCAAGGGAGGTCAGCAGCCTGTTCCAGGAGCCAGTGTGGGGGAAAAGAGAGGAAGAGTGTGATCTGCAAAGGGCAGGACAGGAAATGATGTTTAGTTTGAGTATGAACTCCAGGAACAGCTTAAAGATATTTGCACTTGCCTCCAGGCAATGCACCACCATGAAGTAGAAATGGTTCCAGTTCCTTTTGTGGAAGATTATCTTTTCCTCCATCTCAGAAAGATATTTTTCCAGGTGAACTTTTATGTTGTTGAACCTATGACAGAAAAAAGGCACAGGATGTGAGCATCCACGTAGCCAATGTGGCTCAGTGATCAGGTTAGAAGGTAGCTCATGCTAACCCATATCGCAGGAGCAGTTTCAAGAGGGAGGACTTGCATGTTGGACTGGTGTCCATGCACTCTTCAAAGGGTGACAGCTCACTTTTTGACTTGCACACTAAAAATGAAGGATGACATTAATTATTTTTCTTCAGTACAAGATCAGGGCAGGGTCCCAGTGAAGTCAGGCTCTTACCCCTTTTTACTGCCTGGTGCTCAGAGCTGGATGGCTTGCAGGCCACAAATTGGATCAGTCGAGTGATGACTTCTGGGGATGGTGTGCCTCTCTCTCCCAAGACAGAGGTGGCAACAAACTCCACAAAGAAGGAGTTACATTTCCTCCTGAATTTGTTGTGACGTGCAACAGCTTCCCTGTAGGAAGGAATAAAATCAAGATCTACCATCAAAACCCAATAAAGCAAAATAACAACTTCTCTTTTCTGCTTCTCTGAATGTGACCAAAGGCCAGGTACACCTAGACTGTGGAGAAGAAATACACTTTTTAAATAAATAGGGGAATTAACCCCCAGAAACCCACTACAGCATTTTCTCTGGAACACTGAGGACAAACTTTCTTCTTCCTTTACTCTCTCTCTTTCCTATCTCCACTCAAAATACCTAGAGAACAAAGACAAATGGATTCTTATGTAGTATGTATGCCTGGATAGACTGTCTGTTGAGATGGAGGTAAGAGGGATGAAACTGACACCAGCCCACTTCACATGAATTCTTTCACCACCAAAGGGTTTGCTACACATGGTGAATACTGACATTTCCATGGAGCTCACATGTTAATGACATTTGTGTAGCCTCTGCTCTGGCAACTATTCCAGTATTTTATATGAAGTAATAGAGACTGAGACAAAACTAGTTGTTTTACTAGTTAGTTACAGAATACCTCGTGGCCACTGTAGCTGTGGGTGTGTAATCCTCCGGGAAGTTATCCTTGCAGATCTTACACTGCTTGCTTCTCCACTCACGGATGCACTGTGAGCAGAAAATGTGGCCACAGGGTAGTTCTGCTGGGTCAGTGATCTCCAGTAGACAGCTCTTGCAGTCCTTCACACCCTTCCTGAAAGATGCCACCAAAGGAAGACACAACTCAGGGCTGATTTATACACTGGTGCCTGACTTCAGGGTGCGCACGGGATTCTCATGCCTAGTTTTTCCTGTGGGCATTTTTAACTAGCCTAGAGTAGAGAATAAGGGCTACATCTGCTAGTTTAATAAGGGTCTGGCTCTACCAAGGACCATCCCACCTACGAGGTGTGGCCTGCCATGATAAGCATGGCTAGGTGAGAGGGATGGGCCTCATTGACAATCTCACTAAGCCTGTGAGTACCTACATCAGTTATATCACATTCATTTCCAGGGTTGTCTCTGTCACAAGGCAGGTGCAACAGAGCATGGGAAAGACTTTGCTCCATTGCCTTCTGGTGTTGGGTACTACAAGCCCTGTAATTAGAAGTCTCCAGGCATTTGGCCTGAGGATAGTCTTTGGCCTGAGGAGATTCATCCCCATTGATTAGTGATGATCTTACGCCATCCTTTAAAAAAAATGGGTTTGATGTAAAATGTCCCTGGACAGGTTGGTTTTGGGCTTTTTTTTCTTTTTTTTTTTTTTTTTCTTTTTTTTGTTTTGGCTTGGACTTACACAAGGTACACAGTGTCAGCATTTTGGTTGCATTTCTTGAGCACTTTTGTCACCAACTCAAAAGCTTCTGCTGGATCAAAATTTTGTGTTTCAGTCAGGCGCTGTAGGAAAAAAAAGATGGTGAGAGCTCAACGGAAATATCTTCTTGGCATATGAAAGAGGAACAATATGGTATGTCATCACCACAAAATTACATAATAAAACACCAAAATCAAACAGACACAACAATATCTTTCTTCATGTAATGCCAGGGATAATTGACATGAAATACATCTTAAGCTTTCAAGGAAACCTTCCTTTAAATAAAATTCTGATTCAGGGGGGGCTTTCATAATGATTCTGAAATCTCAGGGTTTTTTGCACCGGATAATGTTTCCATCTTCTTCCCACTCTCTTCCCATTTCTATGCCCTCCCTCCAGCTGGGATCAGAGGAATCCATGGAATATAAGGCTCTTTCCAAACTCTGCTAGTCTCCAAGGCTATAAAATTTTCAGGCAAACGCTACACTGAGCACATACATTCCAGGTGAAGATGAACTGCTTCACAAGAAGTCTCAGAAGCTTCTCATCTATTTCTGTCTCATTGTGCAGCAGGTGGTCAAAGAACATGTAGACAATCTTGGTGCAGGTCCACTGGTGTCTGGAAAACACATACACAGATATTGAACAATGCTTCAAGACTTGCCAGAGAAAGCCACAGGTGACCTACTCTACTGTTGGCAATGGTGGTGCCATTTTAAGTGGGAGGCTGGCCTATGGACCTCTGAGGTCCATTCCAACAAAGATTTCTATGACATCTCAGGTACTCTGAGATGATCTGAGGACACAAGGACTCCTGGGCTAGCTTTGGAGGACTAGACTAAGCAAGGAGAGAAAAATATGGCATGGTCCTGTCTATGTAACTTGTTGGAGTGTCTCCAGACCAAACCGAGTTATTAAATCGTTACTGGGTTTTGTCTACGGAGATACCTATTTTACTACAGCAAGCATTCTGGGCATGATCAAGCATGCAGTCAGATGTTCAGGAAAACAGGTCTTATTGTCAAGGGATGATGGATACGTGACCATGATCAAAATACATAGTTCTTAAGACAGCTTTTTGGAGTGATTTTGCTAATGCTTTTGTGATAATCAGACAACAGGAAGAGCAAAGGATTAGGATGGAGCCAACAGTTTCAGTGATTAAGGTTCTCAAACTAATTACTACAGCTTTCCAAGGAAAGGATGAATTAAGATCACAGTGTAGACACTTAGCTCATGGAATAGCTAAGGCCCCATTTATTTGCCTGAAGTGTCTTGATTCATTGAAATGCTGGATTAGGAGCTCCAGGGAAAAAGGACAGGCTATGAGCAATCATTCTCCACAGACTGTATTTTTAAGCTTCAAGCCTTTTAGTTTTCAAATCTTTTGTTGAGAACTGGCAGAATCTTTTGGCAAACATGCCAACAATTTGAAGGAAAAGTTTTGGGCTTGTCTGAAAGAGGACCTGTTACCTGAAAGACAAAAATAGGGCTGTTGAAAAGGGCTGGACTTACGACACACTCTTCAGGAGTTCCCTTTTTTTCTGATAAAGATGAATCTGGTAATTGTCCATACTGATCCACTCCATCCAGGGCTTAATGGACCTGACCCTTCCAAGCCATTCTGTACAGCCCTCAAATGACAGAAGCTTATCTGTGGGCTGCACTTTCTTCAGGATAATGTTCAAGGTGTCAAGAGTGACAAACTGAAATTATATTTAAAAAAGAGAGAAGAAAAAATAGCTTTTATATCTGACCTAACCCCATTGCACCCTGGTGAAAAAAAGCTTTGGAGGTGGTGATGGGGAATTCTCAGAAAACCTTAGCTTAGTGCAAACAAATACCACAGTAGGAATTTATTAGATAGGGAAGTGACAACAGTACAGAAATCATAATTGTACCATAGTGTAACTCTGTGTGGCACTTAAGTCTTGAATACTGTTTGACTACTTGAACCAGAGTACTGGTTTCCCTCCACAGGGAAACTTTCAGCTCTAGGCTTCTAAATGTGTTGTCTTCAGACCCCTTGACATTCAGGAAGGAGAAATAGGTATCTCCAAAGAACAGTTCTTCTGTTTCACAGAGAGATGTTTAAGACTGTTGAATGAATTGTTCTTTGGAAAGAGTTATTTAGGTGAGATCTAGTTGTCCTACTGTAAGTCTCTGCTGTCAGCTGAAATGCCTTTGCATGTCTAAGACATTTTTGCAGAGCTGGCAGATGGGGCACAGGACCTACAGGAGATTCATGCCCTACTGCAGCAGGACCTGGAGGCCATAAAGCATCTGAAATGTCAGTAGATGCCTACTTGTGGGCAACTGAACTGTACCTCTCCCTTCAGTCGTGAGACTCTCCCCACTGTGTCTGTAGCTCATGATTTTACTAGCAATCACAGGAGATTAGATGACCATTGCAAATATAAACATATCATGGTAGACATGTAAACTAGTGTCTGAATCCAGTCTTGGATCCCACCCCAGAAGTTAAATACTGTGACTGTCACCTGTAAGGTGTGAATGTCTAAGAAGAGTTGAATGTCATACACAGAATAACACAAGCAAAAGGATGTGTAGTATTTTTCTACACAGTGTAGATTAAATTACAGAAGTTCTGAAGACCAAAGAGTATAAATGGAATTAAAAAATGGTTAGAGGAGGATGAAGTACAGGTCATTTGCTAGTGAATGAGCTGGATATGACTGCTAGCTCTGAAACTCCCTAAGACTTACTGGAAGGTGGAAAATACTTCGAAGGAAAGATCCCCTGAAGTCTTGACTCTTTTCTTACACACTTACACTGAGTATTTGCTAGTGACCATTGATAGAAACAGGCTGCGCCACTTCGCTCTGTGAAACACCAGCTGTTCCCTTTTGCTCACCATTTCTGGCAGGTCCTTCTTGTACATTTCCTTCAGCTCACTTGTTACAGTCTCATCACTTTTTACCAAGTCAACAAAGAGCTGGTACTCCTCTCGTAGGTAGAAATATTCCATGTGAAGCCAAATGGGGGAAAAGCTTATATCTTCCTGCCCCACAAAGGAGCAGAGCTGTTTTGCATTGACTAGAAGAGCTTTTGACAAAATCTGCAGATAAAATAAAAGGTGTTATTTCTGCTCCAAACGAACAGCAGGAAACTGAGGATGGCATGCAGCATTGCTGAAGCAGTCCAATAAAGCTTCTACATTAAAAAAACTTTTACTAAGGTGAAATTAAGACTGGGCACCAGCAGTTGTTGGGAAGTGTGCAGAACATGAGAGGCTAATTTCTTTCCCCATTCTTGGATCTTGTGGCTCTGTGACACAACCCAGTGCCATTTAAAATTTGTGCTTCACCAAACCCTATTTACCTCATAGACAGAAAGATCTTGCCCAGGAAAAGTCATCCTTAGAAAGTCATTGGTGTAATACTGCATCACCTCTGGACTACTGCCGTCTGGCATCAACACATTTTTGATCTGTTCTTGGAACAATTTGGCTGATTCCTTCATAGGCACTTTTGGAAGTCCTAGAGGAAAAGACGAGATGTCAGGTCACCAGAAAATAGACATTGACAGGAAAACAGGAATACACAACTGATGTTCTAGGTTATATCAGGTCATTATGGTTGCATGGGGAATAGAAATGCTATGGTTGCTCCTACCAAAATCTTTGGCTATTGCAGGAGACTCAGGAGATCAGCTTCCCTGGGTTAAAGAACAACATGTGCTTGAAAAGTCTGATGTTACCTTTTGTTTTATAGACTATGTCCCATAGTTCCTCCAGGTAGGCCTTCAAAACCCAACTGAATGGAAACTGGCAAAACACAGTTGTGTTGGGGTCTTCAGTCATTGACAACACGGAAATCTTAGTATCTTGTTTCCTTAGACAGAACAGAATGAAGTAATCACATAATATGCTCTATGAGTATTGAACTGAAGCATCACAGAGAATTTTCTGACTGTCACTGGTATATGTTCTGCTTAAAGGGTTAAAAAGCACAGAAAGACATTTTGTAGTTACTCAGCAACAGTGAAAACAAGGCAGGAGCAGAATAAGTTCCTGTCACTGGGAGCTGAAGGCTAAAAAAGACTGTAGCGGGGAAAAGGCAACTGAGTCAGTCATCTGTCTTGTCTCTGACCACAGCTGCTGTTCACAGTAAGCTGACTGATCAATTAAAACTGTGGTATTTGGACATGCAGCATTTTGTGCTGGGGAGGGAATTCATCTGCTCTAACCTTAGGGAACTCAAATTCAAGTTTGTTTCTGACTTTACCCTGTGTTAATCACTGTTCCAAGGAACTGGAGTTCCTTTCTGAGTTGCTGAAGGTTTAAGAGAACCGGAAGGTTCTGATTCCAGTGTCATGACATAACTATGTGAGCTCATCTTAAATTCAGACTTGTTTTACCATTTCTTTCTGCAGAGGGTTGCATTATGAAAGCAGGTTTTTGTTCTCCTAATGTACATCTTGTATTTTTTCACCAAGTCTCTTACTTGCTGGTATATTTAATTCTCAAGAATGATTCTTCTTTGAACATCTGAAGCCACAGTTCTGAGAGTGGAGACAGTGGAGAGAGATGATCCAGGTTGTTGTTAGCATCCACCACTGCGAGAATTTGAGCAAACAGGTTCGCCACAATGTCTTCTAAATGCATCCAAAGTGCATGCCTAAAAGTGATAACATGGCCTGTCAATTGCCTTCCTTGTACCTGACCAAACCTCTATTCATCAGAAACTTGCATCTACTTCTGTATGCCAGATAACAATATGACTCCTGGTTGTCATACCTGAGCCCCATTAAGTATTTTCTTCACACAGCACAGCTCTTTTAACACTCTCAGAAACAGACCTGTTTTAGAAATTTGGAAGGGATTGCACAGACAAAATTACCTGAATGAAGTGTCTTCAAGGATAAATTCACTGGAGACAGCTCTGCGGAACACCCACTCCCTTGGCTCAAGGCTTATTTTCTCACGTTCTTGTAGAAGGTAGCAAATTCTCCTTTTCAGCACACTCATGAAATGACTTGACACTAATTATAAAACAATGTTTATTAAAACATTTGAATGAAAGGAGTTTTCACATGAAGTTTTCAAAGTAAAGCCAGTCATAGAAAGTGACCTCTATGAAAGTTCTTGGTTTTCCTCCACAATAAAATCCAGGGTCTTTATATTCTACCCTAGTCTCTTTTCTTTCCTCTTTATTTCTAGTGAGTTGATTTGGGGGGCAACATTTAGTAAGGACATGCCATTTTTGACGGAGAAAAGAAAATCCACTTCATTCTGTCTCAGTCTTTTAAAAGTAATTGTATGAATTAGGTTCTTTGGTGTATGAATACTCTGATATTCATATTGATACGGAGATATGTTTAGTATTGTATGTCACAAGAATAGTCAGTGCTGCAGAAGGGTTGACATCCTGTTTTATCTGTATGACACTAGTATCAATATAAAATAAAATTGATGGGGTTGTTTTCATTTCAGTACTGATATAACCACAGGCAGAATTCATTCTGCGTTGTGCTGAGGAATGAAGGTGTCACTACAAAATCACAAGAAAACATCTTTTCCTTAGGGACATTTTCTTATAGCCAAAATTTAGTACCGAATAAATTCTAGTTTTGCCATAGGACTTCAAGGACTTTCCAGACCCATCACATCTTTGCAGTGACAACATGTCTCTTTTCTTTTTCAGTCATTAACAATTGTCCTAGGCACCTGACATAAGTCATGCATCACAGTGAAAAAGTCTTTGTGTGCCGGAAAGAATAATTTCCAAATGCATCTACAAGAATTTTAGCGCTTGGTTTCTGATGAAACTTAGACCCTCTCTATTTTTCTGAAGCCACAGTTTTCTATAAAGACACCACAACACCTGCACAAATAATTTGTATCAGTTCTATGTAGAAATCTGTTGCGTGGCTTTGGACTCCAAATTAGTCATGGGGGTATAAAGTGACCTCTTCCTCAGATTTTTCTAACAAGGTCTCCACTGAAGATCATGCAAAAAGCTTTCAGTACAGACCATGAGAACACACACCATGGGGTGCATGGAGAGCAGAAGAGGCCCTGAGAAAACCTAGTCCTTTCTCCTTTGGGACCTCCCCTCATGCTGGCCTAGATGGGCACCAGGATAGATCATTAAACCACTCATTTCATTCCCCCTATTCCACAGTTTTCAATGTGCAAGGTGCAGCCATGTGTAAATAAAAAAAAAATCAAACCAAAACAAACATGCACTCTGAGAATGAGTTGGTTTGTACTTACGTGTGGTTCTACTATGATCCTGGAAAAGCAAGTTGTGAATGATCATGATTCTCTTAGTGGCACGCTTACTGTTGTCTCTCTTGTCTTCCAGCTGGATCACAGCTTTCTGGATGCTCTCTTTGATCATAGAGTCCATGCTGAGGAGCTGTGAATAGAAAAGATTGAATGTCAGAATATTGCCTAACACTCCATTGCATTTGCTCTGTCAATTCCTACTTAACTTGACAAAATGGACTCCCACCTATATGTATACTTCAGCATCCCGTATCTAGTAAATCAATTCCAACATTGCAGAGAAGTGCTAAAAGCTCTGAGAAGGGATGCAGAAATGGTGAAAGAATTTCAAAGGCTTAAATGTGCCTACTCTGGCCTTGTGCTGGTCTGTCATATGGTGGCAACCACTTCACCTTCACTGTGTGACTCACAAAGATCTAAAACTACTTTTTCTTCTGGCAAACGTACTATCCGAATCAGGGACCAGATTAACTGGATCCCTAAATGCCTATGAAAGCTATTGTTTCCTAAACCAATTTCTGTGTAATGTCAGGCAGCTGAAATAAGAAAAAAAAGAAATAAATCATACATTTCCTTCTGGAAAAAGACTGGACTTGGCTGGATCTTCAAGAGCAGCAGATTCCTCTGGAAAACCTGAAATCACAATCACTCATAAGACTCCTTTGTAAAAAATGTAAAACGCTGAAAAATAGATACCTCTATCCAAAGGAAGCATCTGAAGTCTCTCAACAATCAACAAAGGGTTGCAAAGCTCTTAATCTCAGAAATTTCAACCTGGGCTTTGTCCCCTCTGGGGAGAATTGCCCAGTTACCAGTTCTCAGTTTTGATTGGCAGCCTGTAGGAAATGTGGGTGTGTCAGGAGAGAAAGTGGAGTTCCTCCCCAACTGCTCCCGCCTCCCCTGGTCCTTACATCCTGAAAACAATGGCAGGGATTTATTGACTTGGCTTTGAACTCACCAGATCATGGATTTTTATTTGGACAAGCCAGACAGAAAGACTTTCTGGGAATCCGAGTGAATAAGTGTGCGTCTACTGTACACTGAATGCCACAGCAGTACAGACAATTTGTTACGGTAAGTGAAGAAGTAGCTTAGGTACCCTCCTACCCTACAGTCACAGCTTGCAGACCAGAAGGAAAAAAATGCATTTCTGTGAGGACTTCAGAAACATCAAATATAGCAAGTCGTGCTGAAACCCAAAGCCAGTGCCTCCATGGACCATTTGATCTAGCTGTACTTAAAGCTGTAGATGAAGCAAATGGGACACAGAGGAAAGGACAGAGCTATGCAGGTAGTGGGTGAAAAGGAAGTGGCTGGTTACCTGTTGGGAGATGCCCCTGGAAGGTGGTCATGAAAATCTCAGCAATAGTCATTTTGGCGAGCTGGCCTAGATTGGATGTAAAGTTGTCTGGGGGCATCAGATCATCCAAGTGGATGGACATCCATTCACCTGGGGAGACAGTAAGCATAACAGAAATAATAGTAGTGGTCATAAATGCTGTGAACAGTTGACCTGCTCTCCTTGGTGCACCACACCCATCCAGAAAAATCAATAACCTTTGATGCCCTGACCTACCAGCAGTCTGGATAATAAGATATTGAGAGATGGAAGATTTACCACCTCCTACATTTTTTTTCTCTGAGGAAGGGTGTGCTTCTCTTGTATCATTCTGTTCCCTCCTCTTCATCTTCACAGTGCTAATGGGCACAAATGCCATAACTGTCACTCTCATCCATTAACTAGGGAAGAAAATGATCCTATAACCCAAAAGATGTTTGACCACCTTCAAGGTAAATAAGTTTTTTTCTAATGTTTGAATGGAATTTCTGGTATTTCAGTTTGGGTCCATTCCTTTTGTCCTGTCATGGGACACTATAGAAGCATCTGGCTCCATCTTCTATACACCCTTCCATCATGTATGCATACACAGTGATAAGATCCCACAAGCCTTCTCTTCTCCAGGCTGAACTGTCTCAGCTCGCTCAGCCTCTCCTCATATGAAAGATGCTCTGGTCCCTTAATCATCTTTGTGGCCCTTCACTGGGCTTGTTCCAGTATGTCCATATCTCTTTTATACTGAGAAGCACAGAAATGGACACAGTAGTTCAGGTGTAGCCTCATCAGTACTGAGTAGAGGTGCAGGATCACCTTCCTCAACCTGCTGGCAGCACTCTGCCTAATGAAGGCTATGTTGGCCGCCTTTGCCACAAGAACACATTGCTATCTAATGTTAAACTTGATGTCCACCAGGACCTCTGTGAAGTTGCTTTTCATCTGGTCAGTGCCCAGCCTGTACTGGTGCCTGCGGTTATTCCTAAACAGAGGCAGGAGTTTGTACTTCCCTCTGTTGAACTTCATGAGGTTCCTGTCAGCCCATTTGTCTAGCCTGTCCAGGTCCCTTTGGATGGCAACATGACACTGCTGTATCAGCTGCTTCTCCCAGTTTTGTATCATCAGTAAACTTACAGAAGTTATGCTCTGTCTCATCATCTGGGTCATTAATGAAGATGTTAAATGGTATTGGCCCCAGTACCAATCCTTGAGGTAACACCACAAGCAACTGGCTTCCAGCTGGACTTCATGTTGTTGAGAAAAAAACCTCCTGAGCACAGCAGTTCAGCTGCTTGTTGGTCCAACTCACTATCCATTTATCTAGTCCATACTTCATTAGTTTGTCAGTGAGGATGTTATGGAAGGCAGTGTCAAAAGCCTTACTAAAGTCAAGATAAACACAATCCACCATCCTATCCTCATCCACCAAGCCAGTCATCTCATCATAGAAGGCTGTCAGGTTGGTCAGACTTTATTTTCCATTCATAAATCCATGTTGACTTACTGCATTTAATGTGTTTGTATAAGGTTTACAGGATTATTTGCTGTATCATCTTTCCAGGGATCAGTGTGAGGCTACTTGGTCTATAGTTCCCTGCACCTTTCTTCCTGACCTTGCACAACCAAACTCTCCTTTCCCTCCCACTCTCTCCCTGGTCCAAAATAGCAATTTCAACCTTACCACTGTCAAATGCCAGGTAGCTGCAACCTCCCAGAACTCGTGGGACTTGAGTGGCCAGCACAACATGTGATGGGCCTGTGCCTGTTGATTTCCGTCTCTCATCTGTGACACAGTACCTAGAATCGGGACAGAGAAGCTAAAACTTCCATTCCGTCTGCTGGTTGGGCAAAGAGTCTTCCAAAGCCACCCACTGCCTTTCCAGGGCTAAGACAGAGCTTTTGGAAAGACCAACAGCTCAAGGTGTGGCTGTGCTGCAGCTGTGGAAAGGGAAGAGAGGAGCTCAGCTCAGCCCAGACCCTGCTCTGACAAGGCTAAGAGCCAAGATGGTGCTGGCTACTTCAAGACTCAGGACCATGTATCTCCCCTATACCCTCTCCAAGTAATGACTCAGTCACATGCCTCAGCAAGCGCTTTCATGAGAAATTTCCCTCCCTGATGAATACTGAATCTTTATTTTAATCTGAATTTGTTTTGTTATATATATGGGTCTCTGCCCAATCATATGTTCTTTCTGTCAATCATGGGAATAGCATTAGCAATATCTGCCACAAACACACAGACAAATTAGACAATAAAAACCACAACACGGACCAATCCAGGGCTTGCGGGGAAACAGGCCAAAATCAAACATAGGTTTCCTAGAAGCAGGACCAGAAAAGTTCAAGTACCCCTCTAGAAAAGTACAAATCCACCCAGAACAAAGCATTTCAGGAGACAACATGCACAATAGCTGACATGGTGAAAAAAGGATATGAACAGGAAATGTAGGAGAGTGAAAAAGGGGTAAGAGGGATCATGCTGAGAAAGGACACATCTGGCTGGATGTCACTAATGTACTTCAAGGGCTTGAGACCAACCTCATATAATGCTACTGTCAATTACTTCAGCCCTTACTGGTGTCTAGAAGAGCTTAAGTCTCCTGAAGGCCCTGTGTCCTATCAACCAGCCCTGAGAGATGTCTTGCATCCTTAGGATGTGTCAAATGGCACAAGATGTCAGTTTAAAAGTCCTTTGGTTTGATGACTAAAGGGAACAAAGTCATCTGGTGTTAGGCTCTGTTTGGAGTAGCTTGTGCTGTGTAAGTCAACCATGCTGCGGTGAAGTGATTTTAATGTGGGAAGGGTGTATAAAGCATGCTCCCAGAATGAAGAAGATTGCTCTTTTAGACGAGTGAAAGCTGAGATGTTAGGGATGTTTTATCTAATATCTTAAGAAACTCAGGTTTGGAAATTTAAGCTACAGAACACAGGCATGAGTGCACACACAGAGATATACACATAAAGATATATGAGAACATCTGCAATGACTCCATCGAACAGGTCACTAAACCCAACACTATATCCCATGGCTATTTGGCCACTGCATCTTCCCTTACCCTTGCACCCGACTAAAGAAATGCAGAAGGAAAGAAGAAAGAAGGAAGGATGTTTACTTGGCACAAGTTAGAAGCCTTTTGCTGCTCTGTGGCTCATCAAAGTGGAACTGGATGAGAAGCAATTTCTCTTCTGATGATTGTGCAAAAAAATTCCTGCAAACAATGAAATGGGCTGTTATTGCTTTATTCATAAAACCAACTATGTTCTCCATTCTCACTGCCCCCCCTCACCCCCCTTCCCAAAACCTCAATCTATAATATTAGCAAACAAAGGTGAGAAGGAAATCTTTCCTCACCTGAGTTCCTGGCGGAAAGTGTATTCGGTGTCAAACTGGTTTAGCAAGAGGCAGTGGATTTTATTTTGAAGGTTAAGTGTCTTCCTTATCTCTTCTAAATCTCTCTCATTTAAAAGTCTTGCATGTGTAGAAACCTGCAGCGAAAGGGAAATAAATTCCACAGAATAATGTGTATTTGTTGTATTACCATCCCCAATGGGCGGGAAAATGGAAGTGATCTCCTTACGGACCTTTTTAAGTGTTTCCTGAAGGCAAGACTCAGAAATGTGCCCTGCTTACAGGGAAGAAGGATGGGAGCATTGTTAGCAACAAGAAAAACCTTAATTCCTTATGATACAAGAGGCAGACTTGAACTGCGTCCTTAGGAATGACTCAGATGTTATGAGATATTGACTTCAAAGGAATCCTGCTGGGAGAGGCACATGAGCACTTCAAACCTGGAAGAGCCTTCCATGCAATGTTATGAGCCTAGCATGATGGTCCCCACATGTGACTCTACCGGACTGACTCTCTCCAATGGCTGTAGGCTCCCAGTACTGTAGATTCTCTTTGGGGATTCAGCTGCTACCCTTTTAGGTATCTCTATGCAATACAGACTCCTGAGCTCCTGTGGTGGTCACTGGAGAACTGATCAGGATGCTTTGTCTGGCATGGACAACAGCTCCTGAAAATAGATGCCAGGGGGCAGTGAGGACCTTCAGAATTGCCTGAGTCACCTAAAATCCTGCTATAGGCTTGGTGAGATGTCAACAGCATTACCAGTGGTGCTTGTCACTTGTCTGCAGGCAGTGAATGATGCCCTGTATATCTTAGCCTTGAACCTCCAGAGCTTTCAGATTTAGGACCTGGCACCCACTGCCTGTCTGTTAGCAGATCCACCACATCCAGGTCAAGAGGAGAAGCAGAGCCCATCCTGACTGCAGAGGACCACAAGGCAGAAGTCAAGCACATGTGTGATACAACTGATGGGGCAGGAGCCAAAGAGGACAGGTAGAAGCCCATCACCGTTCAACAGTGGAAATTATCCAGTGGCTTAATGGAGGTTATGTGGCAGCCTCCCTCATCTGGAAAATGAAGACAACTCTCACTGCTTTAGAGTGAAGCACACATACCTGCAGGCATAGCCCAGTGGTCCTCTCCTTCCTTGGCTGCCGGTTAACTGTCTCTCCCAAAACACTAACAAGGCTGTTGTGCTTCTGCTTGTGGAAGTACAAGTCTTGGATCTGCTCAGCATCATCCAGAGGGGAGTATTTAAGGCGCAGGATGGAGTCAGGGGTTGCACACTGAACAAGTTTCCTTTTGGCAATGGAGAGCACTGTCTCTTCACATGGCTCAAGATCTCCCCAGGACCTGTTCTGTGTGGTCTCCAGAGCAACAGCTGCAGACGTGTCATTGCTGAAACCAACGAAGACATCCTGTTCCCTGGGGCTGAGCTTGGTGGATGAAACATTGGAGAACTTGTTGTTGTCAATGGAGACAAACCGCTTGGCCCAGGTCTGCAGGTCCTGCTTCAGCTGTTGCTGCTGCCAGTTCAGAACAGTGTTCATGTCTAAGCAGTGCTTCTCCAGCCGGTTCAGCAGTGGGGTGGGGAACTGGGTGTAGACTATGTTCTTCTCCTCTATCACAATGAGTCTGAACTCATCCTTCACACGACTCTTCACTCTGTGAGTGCCAAGACCCAGGTCCACATAGTAATTTCCCCCCAGCCTGTCAAAGCACTGGTTGAGCACATCATAAAGGCTCTCATAAAGGTTGTGTATATTTAAAAGAATAACAGGCCTGCCTGTCTCCATGCAGATCTTCACTCTGCTGACAGAACGGCATACCTGGGAATAATCTTGGTCTTGTGGAAAACCAGAGCCAAATATGATTTCACAATTCTCAATATCTATAAGATGTGTCTTCTGGATGATGTGGAAAGCTGCCTGGTTGGTTGTCAGCAGCAGGAGGTACCGAGACCTAAGTCCAGCCTGCTGTTTGCCCATATTTTCCTTTAGCAGAAAAAGTGTGTGGCTGGTTTCCAAGTCAGGGGGAAGGTACACATCACTGAAGTATTTTCGGAAGAGCTCAACAGGATTGATATCACTGGAGCCTCCAAAGTTTCTCTGAATGGCCTTTATAATTATCTCCTTTTGAGAGATGCACTTCTTGTCCTGAGTGTAGGACAGTATCATTTTGATCAAGCTATAGAAATCACGGAGCCCAAAGAATTCATTTTTTTGTGTTTCTAGCACCTTGCAGTAGAATTCTGCCAGCAAAGGAAACAAACACTCAATGCTTTCAGGGGGAGGCTGTGCAGCACAGATGCCCTTTGCAGTTTTAACTAACTCTTCTTTGCTAGGGTCAGTCCGAAATACAAGAAGACCCCTGTTCATTTTGGCAGGGTCTAGGGCCCAGTTTGAAATGCCCACAAAGCCAACTTTTTGGTAAGATTCTGGGTTATCATCATCAACACATCCATCTTCAAGAAGAGGGTGCAGTGTCTTCAGTGGCATCTCTGGTGAGTCTTCCGCGAGGCCAACCTCATCCAGGAGGACCACGGACGCAAACTCATCTAGATTCTTCTCCTTCTGGAACTGTGCACATTGTCGGAAAGTGGAGATGATCCCTTCTGGCTTTGAATGGGGACTACACTGAAAAGACAACAGCTGGATCTCCTTGCATCTTTGGAACAACTCGGTTTTAGACAGCTTGCCCTTCATGGCATCCACAACAATGGTTTTAGACAGGGATTTTGAGCTTCCTGGCTTCCCAACCAGAAAGAGTGGAACTCGTAAATCCATGCATACAACTATCATGAAGATGTTTTCCCTCAGAGCATCATTGCAGGCTGTTGCCTCAGGAACAGAGAGGTTGTCAAGAAATACCTCTTGGCAAAACTCAATCTCTTGCTGTAGCAGGGATGCAGGAACAGAAAAACATTTTGCAACCTCCTCCAGGTAATCTTTGCGGTTCTCCAGAGATACATAATAGCATGCTCCCACTGAAAGGACCAAGGCCCTCTGTGCACAATTTAAGATTGGCTTCTTTTTGTACTTCTCATCAATGTGAGGAAATAGCAGGTCTCTTAATTCATAAAACCAGAGTGCAATGCTCATGCAGCGCTCTATATCCCGAAGACTAGCAACTCTGCATTCATCTTTCTTCTTCCTGAGGAAGTTCTGGGAGGCTGAAATGACACTGGTAAAGATGTCCAAATTTCCAATGGGGATCTTGTTCTTCATGGTGGACTTTACAATCTCTCTGATGTACAGGCTCTGTGTCTTTTCATTCAGCTCTCCAAAATCCCAGACAAGAGGCAATAAGCTAGGTGGAAGGGGCTTGACTCGATACACCAGTTGCCGCAAAGGAATGTGGCCCAGTTTCTCCAGGGTGTCTTCACTCCGGACTCGATACCCCAAGCCAGCTTTTTCAAGTTTCTCTACCGTTTCCTTGGTGTGCCTTTTGTAAGGGTTGCAAGCAGCTACTACTTTTAAACTGTCAGTGAGAATCTTCTCTCCATTTACACTGCGATCATACAGCACCTCTTTGATTGCAAAGATAGCTTCTGATGTATTGGCTTCATCAAAAAAGAGTACAGTGTCCACTTTGTACTTTTCTTCATTGATGCGTGCCAACTCAATTGCCTGCCTAACTTTCTTGTGGATGGTCTTGGAGGTAGTTCCACCATGGACACGCACCACCACCATGTTCTGAAAGTCCCTGCCTGCCCTTTGCAGGCTGCACATGAACTGCACAAGCTTTGTCTTCCCACAACCTGTTTCTCCCATGATGATTACAGGGATCCCACACTGGAACCTCAGATGAATGGCAAGCATCTTCATGGTGTTGTCCAGTGTCAACTGATATGATTCATCTGGATCTTGGGTATAGCTGACACCAAAAACTCTGCAGAGGGCCTCCAGCTGCATCATTCTGGGCAAGTCTTCAAACTTCTTATTGAAAGGAACATTCTGGACTTTCAAAGTGAGGTATAATTTACATTTGATAACGTCCTTTTCCAAAACAGCTTTGGAATAGGCATCAATAGCATCCAGATTTTCACTAATGTGGAAACCCAGGAATTCCATGGAGTCATTGTCTGCATGGAAGACTATATAGGGGTGGGACTCTTGTTCCCATTTTCGTCTTAGCTGGTACTGGGTCATAATATTGTTTTCCTCATCATCATTTTCTGCACTTGGCACACTTTCATCAGAGATGTCAAGAGAGGGCACAGCAAAGTCCTTGGACATCATGATCATGAACTTTACTACAAATGTTTTAAACCCCTGGAAATCCTCTCCAGCTGCTGGGCTACAGAAAACCGATTTCTCACATTTGCTTAGCTGGAAGTTTAGGAAATGAGTGAAGTTGCTAAGCTCAGTCCAAGAAGGGTTGTGTTTCCCACAGAAATCCAGTAAGAGCTTCAGGCACTCTTTCTCTGTCCCTTCAGTTCTCTTAGGGATGAAAATGAAATGGTCAAGGTTTTCCTTCCTCTTATATCTGATGAGGTATTGGTAAGTCCTCTGGAAAGCTTCAGTCTTCAACTTGTCTTGGTCAAAGTGCTCCTCTTTCATTTCAGAAAGACGACCAGAGCTGGGGTGTTCCAGCAAGTCAAGTACCCGCATTGGTGATACACATTTCACTGCAGGAAAAAGATCCAGGAACTCTTCTTCTGTTTCACTGGACATCTAAAAGAAAGTCAATAAGGAGTGCACAGATTACAGTGAGAACAGCTGTCCAACTTTCTGTATTTGTGTACAGTTCAAGAGCTCTTTTTTCTGCACACAAATAGGCCAGGAAGCTTGGAAGAATATATGTAGATCAAATTTGTCCAAGCCTTCATGCATTCTCCTATATGGATAGGTACTGACATGCCCATGACCTGTAAGGTCCTAGGGCTAAGTGGATGTCCAATGAAAAGATAGAATAGAGCAAGGATGATTGTTTCCACACACCAAATGATTTGCTAAACAGACAGGTTTTAGCACAGGGTACCAGGGTACTCTCCATCTTCATCTGCTTTCTCTAGTTTGTAAGCCACAATGACTTTTCCATCCAAATACTTGGCCAGTCTAACCTTGCACCTATGTAGAAGGGGGCACACACAGCCCGCTTTGGCAAGGACTCTCACAGTTTTATGGCCCATACCATGAAGCACACCCATTCATTTGTTCTAAGCTGATCTTGTTAACATTGTTTGATGCTCCTGGTTCTTGTGTTGGAAGAGATAGTGGATGCTTGCTCCCCATTCACCCTCTCCAGGCCACTCAGCAAGTTCCAACTCTCCATCACATTCCCAATTTTGTCTTTTAGAATGTCCTCCCTCATTTCTCTTAAGGGAGACTTCTATTAGATATGAACATGTGGAATGTCTATGTTATACTGGAATGAACTGAAAAAAACCCAAACTCTGCACAGCACTTTACATTTCCTTTCCAGAGAAGGAAATGCTAAGACAGCTTATTTCTATGCAGATAAGCCATCACTCCACAGGAGAGACAGACCCTAAATTACAAATAGCCTTAAAAGAGACTTTGTTTTTTAGCAGATTTACTGCAGGTACAGACCTAGTTATATTAACATCCTCCCTTACTATTCCTCTGACCTATGTACACCATCCCCAAAGGAATACCTCTTGTTTCCATGTTCTGCTAACATCTTTCCCTTTTTCCAGGTACTCAATCAGGTAAAGATGAGAAGATTTGCACTTCCAGACTGAGCCACTGGGACTCTGGATGTGTCTTAGGATGCATAGCTCAATCAGCAACCTGTAGAGACCTGTTGAAACCTGACAGGGAAGAAACATTTGAAAATTGGTGAAAGAAATGTCTATCAAAAACTTACTCCAATACCCAAGGTAGGTAGTAGTACCTACAGCCAGGCTACAGCTTTGCTCCCATTCTTGTGCAGGACTGCTATTCTAGCACACACTGAGACAGCTGTAACTGTTAATATAATTGCATGCTTGGTGCTCTGCAGCCTTCTAAGGTAGGCCTAGGTCATCTGGATTCACTGTCTGCTCTAATGCCACTACCTTTTGTTTAAATAAAGCCCCTTCCAGAGACTGGATGTGAGATGGTGAATCCAACCCTTCCTTCTACCTGTGCATGGGGGCTTCTAGGTCTGATCACTTGGTTTGAATTCAGCCATCCTCCAGTGCCCTGCACTGTGATTGACATCACTGTAGGAGGAAAGATTGATTTTATGAAATGAGACCCATTTCACACAGCTGTGTGCATGTGGGCATGGAACAAGGCAAATGCAGGCACCTGAGCTTCCAAACTGTACCCAGAACTCTTATTCACTTTAACTTTTAAGCACCTGCTGTTACTACTGTAAATGAGAACAAGCCAGCACAAGAGGCTGTGCAAATACCCTCCTCCAAAAAAGCCTGTGAGGTCTTGGACACTCCACATTCAACCACCAAGATAAAGATTCTCACCACTGGTGACACATCAATATGGAAGACGGCGGGCTGAGATTCAGTTGGGAATTCTTCAGCAGAGAGTAGCTCCTCCAGAAGTAACTGGAAGTCAATCTCTGACTCCATCAGTCTAATGGTTTTGTGAACCACTGGTAAACCACCCAGCTGGGCATGGATCTTTTGGATGGTATTGTCCACGAAGAGAGACTTCCCTAAGGAAGAGAAGAGAGGGCCAAGAATCACTCTCGGAGTCAATCTGCCCTTTCACATGCATGGGACTGTCTTTCTCCAGGTATCTGAACTGCCTCTAAACAGAATGGCTATCTCTCAACAGCCTCTTTAGCGCAATATCTGTGAGCAGATCCCAGTCACATGAGGGACATTCTTCAAATATGTGCTCACAATCTTAGAAGTATGGCCCATCTCAAGACTCATGACCGCACTCCAGCCCCATTGAGGTTACCAGTACAGACATAGCCTGTAGAGCTATGTATAGCATAGAAGGCTTGGATCCTGACCAACTTGCCTCAGATGTGCACTACAAAATGTCTGAAAAATTTACTATCAAAAGAGACATGTCTTGGAAGGTTTCAGAAATGGCAGAAAGCATGAGACATCTTTCTGAGGCTTGCAAAGGGCCTACAGAACACTTGTTCCATTCTGGAATGGCAGGTGGCAGCCAGTCGGGCTAGCCTGTGGTCTTTCAGAAGACATCTGGGCTTATTTAGGCAACTGACTCCCATTCCTATGAGCTACCTTATCCCACAGAGAGGGATTTCTTGCTCTTTCCCAGAGTCTCACACCATTATTTGCTTCTCTTTAGACTAGACAACTGTAGCTCCCCTGAATATCATGTTTTCTGGACTGCATTGTCATTCCCCTTTGGAGTCTTTCCAAGTGGCCTAAAATCCCTCTTGAAATTCACTACCCAAAGCTAAACACATGCAGGAGAGCAGAGGGCTCTCCTTTGCGTGCCACATTCCTCTCAAGGCCTCCTGGTTTGAGTATGACTCACAGTAGGACTACTAACACCTACCCATTCCTGCTCGAGTTGAAAATACGAACTTCACATTCTGCTGATAGGGCTCTTCAAAGGCCTGAGCAACAGGGGCTGTCCCACAAGGCACTTTGAGATGGGTGCTCAGGTATGCCTGGATTTCTGTCTTAGAGTAGCATGGGATAGTAACTTTGTAGGTGTCGAAGGCTGTGATGACATAAGAATTGTGAGCCTTGGCATTGCAAAAGATAATGAACCTGTAGTCAGAGACTGTAGAAGATTGCAGCAAGCGGAAGAAGTGGGACTCCAATTGTTTGGAAACTTTGTACGCTAATTTCTCAGCACCCAGCAAACAGTAGATTTTCTGGTTTTGAGAATTAGGTGAAAGAGCTCTCCTAACAATCAGCTCCACTTCTTCCTCCTCTGTGTCAGGTGTGCACACCAGGACCTCATCATACGTTGGGAGAGGTGCTGTCTCAGTGTGTCTGTAAATGGAGAGCATGTAGAGTAACATTTCCTCTTCTTTACATGTGATGAGAGAAGGTTTCCTGGCTTCAAGTCCTACTGGTAAACTTCTCTTGATACATGTGGTTTCAAGAGCTGCTAATTGCTTCAGTGTTTCACCAAAGACATCCAGGCTGATGTATTTGTCTGACACAAGGCCAGTGAATTTTTTACAGTAAGCATCCCAGAGCAGATTCACCTTGTCACAGATGGATGGCAAACTCTCAAAGGAGGTGGCCAATTCATCTTTTGCAAGGGTGCTAAAAGATGCCTGGTCAACACCTCTGTTCTTGTTTTTAAACTTACTTGACTTCTGCAGAAAGGCTTCTCTCTGCTCATCATATAATTTGCTCAGATTTTCAACCTCTTCCTTGTCATCACCTCGTTCAAAAGCAAAATTCATGAGCTTCTGCTCTGTAATGTCAGAATCTGGAAGGCAGCTCTGTAGGGCTGCCTTTGCTACTGACGTGTCATAGCCAGATTCAGCTAGACTTTTGATGAGTTGGGGAAAACGAATTACATAGTCATGCCAGGTAACAGACTCCTTGTCTCCTGCTGATGCGTTAACAGAGTCAAGTGGAGTAATGAGGGCTTGCTCCAGGGCATTTGTAATATCTTCTGCTTTAATGTCATGCTTTATGACAGAAAGCATATTAAGAATCTGTGGCTCTATTACACTATTGTGGGCTTTGGCCAGTTGGCTACATAAATAGAAGAGCTGGTGTGAAGTGAACAGGTTGAGATGATAGTAGGTGTTCCTTTGAGTCTCCAGATATTTCTTCCACTCTACTAGGCAGTTCTCCATTGCTTTGCAAAGGCCATCCAGCTCCTCCAGGACAGGTCTGGTACTCTGAACGAGGATGTCAGCAATTCCAAATTCTGTGTAAACTTTTACTCTGTGTTGAGGATTGCAGTAGATTTCAGCCTTCCAGTTTATGAAGAGGATATTGCCAACTCTGAGAAGCTGCAGGTACAACTTTCCAACCATTTCAACCTTTTCCAGGATCTGTAACATGCCACAGACAAAACAGGGAAATGGATTACTGTTCAACAACTACTGAATACTTCTCACATTACATTTTCTTACAAAGATCTATTCAATCCTGTTAAACAAACAGGAAAAAAAAATAAGTATTTTACTCAATTTTTACCTACAGCTTCTTCTCAGGATATGTTCCTTGGCCAAGGACATGCTCTAGAAGTGCAGGTTTTCTTGGAAGACTGCTCTTCAAAATGGTAACTAGCACATGTCTACTGAGGGAAGGAGGTCCATAAGAGGAAGGAGAGCTCCATTGTCCCAGATAGCAAGCAAATCTCACCCCTAAAGATTATGATGAGCTGTATCCCACCCTCAGAATCATCACCTTTGAGATATCTGGCCCCTTGGAGGTTTCTTCATCTCCGACTAAAGAACTTGTCTGCCTACAGTTGATCAGACAGCAAGCAGTTGAGGTCGTTCCTCAGGTACATAACAGAACACCTCACTTCAAAAACCTTCTGAATAAACAGTTGTATAGAAACAGAGAAAAGGCACTTTTGGTATGTGAAGCATCTGGCTTGTGAGGGGTGCCTACATTGGGGTGACCTCCATTACTTTGCAAGGGGAAGGCTGTATTTATAATTTGCCTTACATGTGAGATGTGGGAGTCTGCTACCTCTGTTCCTGAAGTCACAGTTGAAGGTCAGGAATAAGTCTCCATGAAAGAATTCCAGCTAAAAACCCCAAACTGCTTGCCAAGCACAAATTGGTGTTGCACTGTGTCTTACCTGCAGGAAGCGGTCTGCCTCCTCTTTCCCTTGCTCAGCTTTTGTAGTGACCAACATAAGCTTGTTCTGGAGCTCTGTGAGCTGAGCTAGGCTGTATTCTTCAGCCTTCTGGTCTGTCTGAGATTCTTCCTCTGTGGTGTCCTTCAGCAGTAGCACTGAAACACAATCCTCAAGGGCAGGCTGAAAAGCAGGTAAAAGGATCAGCCCCTCTCTGCCTCTTCTCTGTGTAATTCCCCATCCTTGTGCAATGGGCCTTCAAGAACAGTAGTAGTACATGCCTGCATATCTGTCACACCCCTCTCAGATGAGGGAGACAAGTGACTCAGATTCATAAATCCCCAGTGGAGTTGACAACAGTGAGACAAGTCTCAAACTCCAAACATTTATTAACTTCCCACAATGTACTAATTGGATACACAATAATTGGCTAAGTATATAACGATTTGTGGCAGACAATACAGTATGTGTTGCATTTCTTAATGGTAGTGAAGGAAAAGGGGAAAAAGGAAAAGGGGGGAGATGAAGGGAATAGAGGAATACATATCACTGGTCTGTGTTCCTGCATTGATCCCATCAGCGAGTGTTCCAGGAGGCATCCGTCTTCTTCGCTTCACTTCACCCCCCCATTCCCTTTTGCTCCCCCTTGATTTATACCCACTTTCCTTGGGCCCGTCCCCTAGGTTGACCCACATACCTATGTATCCCATGTACGAGGAGGGGTAAGGTGTTTCATAGTATGATGTAATTAGCATGATCTTGTTAGTCTTCATTAGCATATTAATGGGTGTTAACTTTAATCTAGTTTTCATTAGCATATTTGGGGGTGTTAACTTTAATATGCACTTCGTGGATAATGAAGCAAAGGTCATTCACAGGACAGAGCCCCTGAAATTTGTCCAGGTGCACCAGAGCAGAGCCATCCTGTCTCCACAGGTCTCCCCCCACCTGCTGCATCCTGTGTTATTTGGGCAGCCTTATCAGCTTCAACCTCCACACTATCCATCCTGTGACTATAGCTTCATTACTTGCAAGTGTTTGAGACATTCCTTAGCTCAGAGGGCCTCCACTCCCCCTGCTAACTTTTATGTCTTTCTTAGGCTGTTTTTCTCAGTCCGTGTTTCTCACCACCTGTTTTTACAAGTCATCTCTCACAATATCACAGTCAAGCATCAGATTTTACCATGCCCCATGTCATGGAGCATTCCTTCCCTCCTCTATTATTGTGCAGGGCTCATTCTTTTAGAGTATGCTGCAAGCACCACTCTCCTTGAACAATGGAGTCGCAGTTCTCATTTTAAAACTTTACCTTTCCTTTTTGTACTTTCCAAGTGATCAGGTGAGTTGGGTTTTTTTGTATTAAAATATTGCTTTTTTTTCCTTCCTGGGGACAAAAAAACCCTGTTTTGCCTTGAGAATAACTAAGGCTTAATGGAAGATACAGCATGAGTTTGTGCTTTCAAACCTGAGCAGAGATCTACTGGTTATCTGACATACTCCTTGAAGATGGATTTCAAGAATGTTAATTTCTTTGGGCAGAAACAACCCCCTAGAAAGCACTTTTCAAATTGTGGAGAACTGTTACCTTGAAATTTTGAGGTGGTGAGATGACAAACATCCCTCTGCTGTTGATATCACTGGCTTGAGAGATTGAGGAACACTCTATGGAGCCATGAGATTCATGAACCATTTGTATCCACGCTCTGTTACCACAAGTATCTTTCTGTTAAAGATAAAAGAACAACACAACAGAATGAAACCTAATACTTGTTGGCAGCTCTGTAGGGACAATTTTGGTAAGAGTGGGGTTTCTTATACCTGCTGTGGCTGAAAAGACAAAACACAGCTGTTGCACCCAAATCTGCATCTATCTTATAAGCTTTCTGAAAGCCAAAGCCAGGGAATAAGTATTTTGGGAAGCTGCTGTTCTCTGTCAGTCTTTGGCAAATTGGAGTAAGGGTGTCAGTTAAATGGTACCTGGTGTAGGATGTTATCGTTTCTCTGGAGAGGATTATGCAAGACAGTTCTGATCTAGACTTTCCTAAACCACACAGCATTGAATTGACTTTCTTCTGCATGTGACACCTAATGGGACTCCTCCATTTGCCTTCACATAGGCATGTGGTGTCTTTGAACATGTCCCAACTGAACTTCAATTCCAAACACCACAGATTTCTCATAGGTTTTACCTCATATCGACTACGCCCTCTTGCATGCCTTGACTCCCCTATGGCATGGCACCAGACTTTGGCAATTAATTCTAGTACAAGTACAAGTAATTTTTGGAACATGGGATTCCTAGACTCACCAATTTCTTGGACAGATTACTGTCTTTTGCAGTGGCTTCACTGATGAATGACAGGGCTGAAAAGAACTGTTCAAAATCAGATGTGGGTCCCAGGTCAAATATAATGGGTGCTGAAGCAGCCATAGCATCACGGAAGAACCTCACTTTGTCAATATCCATGTCATTTTCACCTGCAAAAATTGATGCCAGCTCCACAAATACAGGGATTTCCCTTTTGTCTGAAAAAAAAAATAATCAAAAAATGAAACACATAGTTGAGGAGTTTCATAGTTGACTCATAGTTGAGGAGCTCACATAGTTGATTGATACAATGCCTCTGGCTGTTACAAGTAGAGAATAACTGACTCCTTTCTATTGCCTCTCTTGTCTGATGACTTTATTATATCCCAGTACAACTCACCTTTTATTATAGTTTTGATCCAGGAGACAAAGCCTTTCCTTGTGCATTCAAGAAGTTCCCTCAAGAAGTCAAGCATCTCTTGTGGAAGGTTGATCAAACTAGTCTGCACCTTCATTATGTCCTGGGTCATATAATCAAGTCTCTTATTCCTGAATTCTGGCCCTTCCTGAAAAATAAGAACCCAAAGACATACTGATGTGTGTCCCTTGCTAAGAAAAGAGGCAAAGTAAGCTCTGCCACTGCCCTGCACTCAGTTTCATCAGCCACTCAGTCTTTTACAAAGCGCCAGCTCCCCAGAGACTTCTATTCCTCTCATCTAATCGATTTTTATAAAATCCAGTCTGGTTATTTCAGTACAAGTCCCTGCAGCAGGGGCAGAGTCATGATATAAAACTTCTGCACTGAAGTCCTAATCACTAAAGGGACCTTTCAACAAAATGTACAAGGTCTGCTCCAGTTTTAAATATCTGGGGAAACCTGTTCAAAACATGGAAAGCTATTCAAAGTACAAAAAGTTACAGAACATCCAGCTGCTCCATCATTGCTACCATAATAGAAAGGTTACAACAGTATAACATTTTAGCTTTTACAGGATTGGAGCAACCAGGCATGGAGATCTACAAAAAGAACATGTGGAAGCCAAATGAAGACTTGCTGGAGTTGGTAGAGAATATTAGGTTGGGATTGATGCAGAATTTGGTTGCTGACACACAGAGATGCCTGCATCCATCAGCCTCACACAGTTGACTCAGATGCCCTTGGGTGTCTCTAATGGCACTGGGAGCGTATTTGCAGACAATCAGGAGTCTGATTAAGGTAAGCCGAAGCACATTCCTGACTCCACTTACTCTACTATAAAGGTGTCAGGCTAAAAGAGAGCTGCTGCAACAGTAAAATTTATATTTCAGAACAAATATTCCATCCACTGTAACCAGTATGATTTAGCTAAAAGTTAAGACACACAAATGCAGAGGTTCCCCATTCAGACCTGACAACACAGGAGCCACTAGAGCACTCATTATAAACCACATAGCCGTGTGTCCTACGTACATATTTTGTAAGGTCGTTGAGAATCTGAAAATTTCCATTAAGCTCAAGTTTCTTCCTCAGTTCATCAATCATCTTGGCAGTGTTCACTACTGTAGACAGATTCAGGTAGTTTTTAATCTTCTCCACTGCAGCATCTACCCAGGCAGCTTTTCCATTCCCTTTCCCTTCGCTCATCTCCATAATTTCAAACTCCTTCGTGAGTTGACTCTCATTTGCTAACTGCTTCTCAAAACAGCTCTGCAGAGTCCCAAGGGTGATGGAAAAGTCTTTGAGGGCCAGATAGGTACTCTGAAAGTCAGCAATGGCTGGCTTATAAATGTTTTCTTGAACATCTTTTATCAAGAGAAATTTCTTTTCAGGGATTGTGGCTTTAATTTGCTTTGCTTTTTGCTTGCACAGTTTCAAAAAATAATTACTTTCCTCTAAGGTATGAATTTTTTTCATCATGACACTGTATTTAGCAAGGAAGTGCAATTCAGGAATTTCCTTCTCACCATTCACCGAAAATTTGCTTACAGACATCTGATCCTTAAAAATTCCTTTTTCTCCGATGCTTTTCTTCACAGCACTCATATCCACTAAATAAGGTGGAAACAAAAAAATTAGTGCATTTCTCCAGCTGGAAAGACACTCATCCTCTAAGCATGGAAATATTCTGAACCTGACTACAACACCAAAGTGAGACAGGGCTGTGTTTGTGTGTGTGTGTTTGTTTCCCCAAAGTTCTTGGGGAAAAACAATCCAAGATCAACACCAAAATAAATGGTGGGCAAAATCAATTGCTCCATGATGAGGAAGTAAGCCTTCAAACCATGGCCTTGAAACTGTGGTAGTGTCTGTATTGTGTGAAAAAAAACTCGGTCCTGAAGTAGAGGTTGAGCAGATTTACCTCATCATTTGGCCCACCCCAGCTGGAGAATAACTTCTATTGATTCTTGCACCCAATCTGAGAACTTCAACACTGGGATGTGTATGTTCCACTGTCCAGCAGGAAGAACTCACTGGGTGAGTCTTCCCAACCAATATACATTTCTGCTACCTTTTGATAGCTCTGTCCTTCTCTTTTCAGGTCCCAGATCTTGTATGAAATTGCCCTCTCCCCCTACAAACATTTGTCAAGGTAGGTAATCCAACCTTTTATATCTCTTGGAAAAATATAATACCTGGCACTGTTTAATCTTCCCCCATGATACAGATTTTCTCACTATTGTGAACTCCTTCCATACATAAACTCCTACCAGACCTGCCCCATTCCTTTTTTCCTTAAAGAGCTCCCTGCTTATTCTCTCCAGCTACTGCTTGCCACTATAGTCACGCAGCAGCATTTCCTGGAGGATTTGCTACTAGCTCTTTGTTTTAGGAGACAGGTCCCCATTCAAGAGCCATATAGGCAATCCCATCCTCTCAAATATAATGGGATGGTACCTCTTATCACATCCTCTATGCTGCTGCATAGACTCAAAAATGAGCATCTCTGCTTCTTCTGCTCTTCAAATTGGATATATTCCTCCATTCTGGTTTCCAACACTGTTGCTATACAGCTGGAGACAGTGGGATCTGGAGAAAGAAACAAAGAATACCAAACATGCCCAGACCTCAGATGTAAAGGATTTTTGAGAAAATCACTTAGAGAGAAAGAACTACTGGAAACTAACCACTACCACTAACAAATACATGCTTGAATTTGCACAAAGGCCTTGGGGGGTACTTGTGGACAAAAACTGGACATGAGCCAGCAATGGGCTGCATCAGAAGAAGTGTGGCCAGCAGTCAAGGGAGGTGATTCTTTCCCCTCTAATCCACTCTCCTGAAACCCCACCTGGAGTACTGTGTTCAGTTTTGCAGTCCTCAGCACAGGAAAGACATGGACCCATTGGACTGGGTCCAGAAGAGGGCCACAAAAATGATCAGGGGGATGGAACACCTCACCTATGAAGAAAGGCTGAAAAAGTGGGGTTGTTCATCCTGGAGAAGAGAAAGCTCCAGGGAGATCTTATTGCAGCCTTCTAGTACTTAAACGGGGCTTATAAGAAAGATGGGGAGGAACTTTTTAGTAGGGCCTGTTGCTGTAGGACAAAGGGTAATGTTTTTAATCCAAAAGAGGGTAGGTTTAGAATAGATATGAGGAAGAAATTATTTACAATGATGGTTGTGAAACACTGGAACAGGTTGCCCAGAGAGTTTGTAGTTGCTTCATCTCTGAAAAGATTCAAGGTCAGGCTGTACGGGGCTCTGAACAACCTGATTTAGTTGAAGATGTTCCTACTCATTGCCAGGAGGTTGGCCTAGATGACTTCTCCAACCCCAATTATTCTATGATACTATATGCTTTTTCTACTGATTTTCACAATGGCTTACAGTAATTGTGCCTCTTTCCTTTTTTCCTCTGTCATTTCTTTGGTGAAACAGCAGGGTCTGTAGCTGTCTGTTTCAAGAAAATCCCTTCCCTGTTTCTGAAGACAAGCAGAAGGTACTTTTGGGATAACGTTCCAGTGTTAAACCCTATTTTGAAGGAGCTTATGATTCACAGGGCATGTACAAATGCTACCCACTATTCACCACCTCTTGCTGTTATACAATCTTTCAAATCTGATAAACACTTCTAGGGCTTTGTCATATTCTTTCTGTTCAGGTACATGAACAGTCTCCCCCATGGCAGGGGGCTTGGACTAGATGACCTTTAAAAGTCACTTCCAACCCAAACTATTCTATGAATCTATCAACACAAATACAATTCTATAAAAAAATCTTAAGCATACTGCAATACTTTGTTATCCATTGTACAGAAGAAGAGTATTGTTTTCTGTCCTTCATAGTGTTAAGGGCTTAAAAATACTGCCTGTAATAAACTTTTATATTTTTTTGCCTTGTGTTTGGTCACTTGCAGAGAAGTTTTTGCTTTATTTGTATTTTAGATGTTTTTCCAATAGATATATTTTCTCTTTGCCCCACTGCATAGGAAAACACACCACAGGTTTTGGGAAATAAATTCAGAAACTATAAGCTTACCACAGTTGCACAATATATCCTGAAATAGCTCTTGATGCTGCAAGATAATGGACAGTATGTTGCATGGGATTTCTCCTGAGAAAACTCGAAGCTTCAAAAAGCTGAAGAATTTGAAAAACTGAAAAAGCAGGGTTTTTGCCTTTTTACTGATCTTATTTTGAATCTTGTACTCTGAATTATCTGTAAAATAGATGAAAACAAGTGATAGAGCCGTACTTTCAAAAGAAGCAGTTTTCCCACTGGATTTCATTTTAACATACATCCTCAGGAAGAGTTAGCAGACTCACAGCACTCTGCCTCCAAGCCATGAGTAGCAAGGGGATCTGTTACAGCCACCTTTATGAACTGCACAGATTTGGTTGTTTTCCCATTAAATGGCCAACACCAGTATATGGGAAAAATGTTGCTTTGTTCCCAGTCAATGTAAAATAGCAGTTTTCAGTTGTTTCAGGTACATGAAAAAAAAAAAGTATCAAGGACCCTGGCCTAGCTTTGGTTATAAACCTCCTTCACACAGGAGACAAACCTCTGGGGTGCTTCACAATTAGCATTTCTCTTTTGGTTTGTTTTGTTTTTTTTCTTTTTCTGAGAGCAATTTTTCTTAATATCCTTCATTTTAAAAATGAAATACCTTTCAGGAATGTGCAACAAAAGGCCATTTCAACTGGAAAAATACATTGAGATGCTTCTTAACTTCTGAAATGAAACATCGTTTTCCCAGGGTATGTGAATATTTTGTCTCTTCCATTTTGTGTTGGCAACAAACTTGGCAGATCTTTGAACAAAGGTGGTGAAACCTCATATTCCCTTCTAGCAAAAGAAAGGATTTGATTGTAAACTTCTCCCAGATACATGGTGAAACTTTTGTTTGATTTGGGATTTTAGTGATACGTGCATCAGATGTAGGTTGGCTTTCAGAGCCCATCAAAACTCACTTTGAAAACAAAAATTTTTAAAAAGCCCCTCTGTGGGAAACTCACAAGTGAAGAGGAGATCACAGATCACAGAAGAGCTGAGCACCTCTTCGAGAACTGGGCCCGTGGTGTCGACAAATCTGTTTACTTTTTCCAATGTGCTCATCTTGTCTGAGAATATTTTTTCAACAACAGCAGAAAGCACTTTCCCACCAGTTGACCTTTCTGTCTTGAGGACTTTGGAAACCATTTTTCCTAACATAGGCTCCTGTAAGGGCAAGAAATTTCTCCTCTTAGTTGTAAACAAGCTTTGCAGAACCTCTGCCACTCAATTAACCCACCACAGGCCAAATAAGCACAGCTAGCAGAGTCGGTCAACATAGTGTGGCAGGAGGTAGAAACACCCAGCTGTGCAGAAGAAATGGTGACATTTAGACAGAAATTCTTTCCTCACCTCACTTTTCTCAAAGTATTTAATCCTTTGAATGACACAATCTGTAAAGCAGGTCTCCAGATTTTTATTCCAGCACTTGTCCTTTTTCATGAATTCCAAATAAAAGTCCAGAAGTTTTCTGCCATCTACCTGCAGGAAGGAAATGCTTAAGCTACAGTTGTTTTCTGAGACCTTGTCAAGTATCATTGGGTTCTCAGAGTGGGGGAGGAGCTATGTCCCTCTACACCAGCAAGGAGATGGCTGCTTCAGCTCCCATCATCCAAACACTGACTGGGACAAAACAAAGCATCCTGGGATCAGGAATCTGAGCATCAACCCCTTGCTTGGAGTTAACCATAACTTACTTTCTCCAGCCACCTTTCAACCATGCTGTATATCAGGCTTTGCCATTTCTCGGCCCATTCCACACAGAGGATCTTAAGCAAGAACAGCTCGTTCCACAGCTGTGGCAGAAAAGTAAAGCTGGTCAACTGGGCCTCAAAGTATAGACATATATATATAAACCTCCCAAGGTGGGTGGTTTTCCCTTATGTGGATTCTTGCTACTTACATTGATGTTTTCCAGGAACTGTCTATTTTCCATGGGTGGCCTGAGAAAGGATTTTTCCAGCCACTCCTTGATGTGACCTTCAAACTCATCGAACCTGTCTGAGATAAACTGCTGAAATTCCTTGGGAAATAAAAAAAAAAAAAGGAAGAATTGGCAAGGAGAGACAGATTTTCACTCTGGCTTTTGATCCTTAACTGCTGTGTACAGAGTGAAAATGAAGTCTTTCCCATAACTATCAATGGCTTCCAAGAAGAGAAATGGCTGGCACACTCTGATGGTACCAGCCTTGTAGCTGGACCTCTCTGTCCATGCAAACCCTCCTCATCCGCCCCAGCACAAATTCTGACAAGGTTGGAATAAGTAACTGAGAAAGGTAGCTAACTGACACTCCTATAGTTGGCCGTGTTTGAATAAAGCAGACCTGAACTCCTGTCCCTTCTCAGCTAAAAAGACATAGGTATGTGTCTTCATGAAAGCTATGGGTGGTTTTTTACCTGATTTGCTCGCAACACATTTGATTTTTCAGCAAACATGTCAAGCATCTGTAGCAGTGACATGATCAGGCTAAATGGCACTGCATGCCAGTGTTTTAAGCAAAATAAAAGCAACGCATATGTTAAATCCAGACACTGTAAGGCATCTTCCTTATTACTGGTGGGCTTTGTCAGCTGCTCCGTACCCCCTGGCAGGCATCTGTGGACACAGAAAAGCACTGTACACCTCTTGTGTTCATTCTAACAATAGCATTAAAAAAAAGTCAACACAATCTTGAGTTTAAGTGCCCTTCATTTGCTGTACCATGCTATGCATGAATTTGGAGCTGAATCCCACAACACGAGACAGAGGTAGACTCTCTGGCAGGACAGATTCCCCTGTGGACCTCCTTCCCACATGATACTGCTCAGCCCCAAAGGGGTTTAAAAGATTATGACATACAACTAATAAAGAAAATTTTTACAGCCTCCCTTGTTCTGCTCAACCATAAGTCTAGCCATTCCTTCCCACCTCCTCCACGGAACTGTCCTAGTATTTCTCCTCTCAACAGGTTAGCACTTACAAGTCCTTGAACCAGAATTTCATCCTTTCAGCAATGTTGTTCAGAACTCCATTCAAATTCTTTTCCTGAATAGAGGGTAAAAACATACACTGAAAACAACTATGAAAACACATCCATTCCTAGAGCTGAGGCAGTCCCCTATGAAAAATGGTAAGTATGAAACCTTCAGAGAATTTTTTTCTGACAATGTCTGATTTTTAAAAATCCCTAGTGCTTCCAGATGGAAAGGCAAATCTAGCTCCTATTAAAGCAATCACTTCAAATCCCACAGAAGCTATAGCTCTCTCAAAGATCTTTGGAGTTCAGTGGATTGTGTGGGAGGGCTTAGCTCAGATTTTTTCAAATATAAACCAGAGTGTGTTGGGGATAAACCCTATAATAAGCACCAAGAAGTAGATTTTAAGCGGAATTCCTTTTCAGGGTCTCAGAGCATATTACAACACTCTAGTTAAAACACAAGTGAGAATGACAGAAAGTAGGTTCCCACAAACAAGTCCAGTTTTCATTTAAAAATAGTCACTGCCGCAAAAACGCAAGTTAGAACTTTAACTTCCTTCTTTCAGCCTTTCCATCTTTAAACAAAGTTCCAATTGCTGGATCATCACAGTGTTCATGTTGGATACTGCTTTTGGAGACAGGATGTAAAAATAGTTTAAAGATTCCGATTAAAATTCACTTGATACAGGATTTGCTAGCCATTTTTCAACCAGGCCAAAACCCAATGAGATCCCCTTACCCTTTCTCTTTGCAGCTTCTCCCAAAACATGGTTATTGAGCTCTTATTCTGGGTTCCTATGATTTAACCCCTTGGATTTGCTAAAATTTTTTTCAAGAGACAGGGAGACTTTCTGGCTCACCTGTACAAAATAGTACAACTTTCCGTAACCTAGGAAAGAAACACTAAAAAGAAGTTGATCTTACATGCACTTGGGATGGTTTACTGACAGCTTCAACGATGCGTTGATATACTGTATCCAGGAGGAGATGAGGTGGAAACTTGATTTGGAGCAGGGGCTTCTTGGTGAAATTCTTCAGTGCCAACATCTCCAAGACCGTCTTTGCCAGTGGAGAGCAGCTTTCAATGAATGACTTCTGAATCTCTATCATCACCAGAACTTTCCTATGAAAATGGACCATCAACAGCAGATGCACTTTGGAGCATCAGGAGGCACTTTGTGCCATCTTATGTGCTCCTGTGGCTGGCAAATGTGGCACTGGACTTAAAGAAGAGGTGGTCAGATTCTGAATGGGATATCTAGGATTTTAAAGCAAGTGAATTCACACAGTAAGATTTTTTTGTTTGTTTGTTTGTTTTGTTTTTAAATAAGAAATTCTGTGTTTGAGACTTTCTGTCCAGGGGTCACTGTCTTATGTGAGCACAAAAACCATGCCTTTGCTCCCTGTTCAGTTTGCCTGCAAATGGGTTATTTTGGAGTGATTCCACCTTTTCTATGTGAAAAAATGACCAACTCAGGATCTAGGGATAGTTCTCTCCATAAGGACGCTTCCGACAGGCTGTCTGAATAAGACTGCACAGTCCTCAGCTCAGACTTCACCTTCCTCCAACTCACCTTCAAACACCCTTCTCCTAGTTAGAGCTCAGGGCAGGAGTAGGACATATGAGAAAGTGAATGACTTGCAGCCCAGGGAAGAAACACAAAGTTTCTGGTGGTTGGAAGTCCACAAGCAAAAGGAATGAAAAATTATTCTAACAGTACAACAGCTTATTTCCCTGATCCAGCCTTGATGCTCTCCCTTTCAAACCTACCTCTGCTTCTCTTCATCATCTCTCAGTGACGACAAGTGTTGTGAGGGAATGGTTTCTGGAAAAAAGGGGTCCTTCGTATTCTCTGTGATTGCATACAGCAATGGAATCAGCCAAATACACAAGGTGCTGCCTTTATTACATAAGAAAATTTTCTTCACAGTTGAAATGTAATTGCTGAAAAGAAAGAAAATCACAAAAAACTTCCATCAGTGGTCAGATCTCCCATAACCACTGCCTAGGATGGCAGCGGCAGGGAGTTGTGTGGTTACCCCTTAACCCAATGGCATTCATCTTGCCAACATGTAGATGCATGAAGGTATGCAAGAGAGAGTGAGAGCTTGGTTCTAGAGACCTTATCAGCAGGCATTCATGTAGAAGAAATGAATCCCACCTCAGCTTTCCCAAAACAGTCTCCCTCCATAAGCTTTATGTAGCAAAGGAAAATCAAAACAGAAAAGCCTCAAATGCTATAGGTTATATCGAAACAGCATGACAGAATACACTAATCTGACTCTGTGGGATAATAAATTCATTTTCATAAGGCTTAATTCAGCTGTCTATGCAAAAATGTCTAATTCTCTTTGAGATGTCTGGAACATCCAAGACAGATCTGCAGGGTTTTCAGATATGAACCAGAACTTCTGGAAAATATTAATCCTTTCAAATTGTCAGCAGGATGCTTGGTGAGATAGCACATGGCATCTAAAATGACACTGATGCCTATCTGAGTCTTGGATCTCCAAAAATTACAAGAGAAGCCCAGACACCTACAGATGTGCATAACTGTAACGGTCTGAAACTCAAACCAATCCCTGCCAAAAATAGAACCTGTGGCTCTCCTTCAATCAGAGACCTGGCAGAGGGGACAAACTGCACAGGTTATGGCAGCTAGCAGCAGAAATACAGCTAGGAATTGTTGAAGTGAAGAGGAAAGAGTGTTGGGGGACAACATTCTAGCTCTATCTTCACATAATTGCTCCATATAGAAAAAGGCCCAATGAACTGAATGACTGCAGAAGGATCTAGAACTCAAGAAAGTAGGATGACACTTTCAATTACCTCTTTTCTCTCAGATACTTGAATTTGCCTTGAAATGGACCGATGTCCTGGAACATTTTTTCAGCCTTGACGATTACCTCTTTGCTTAGTGAGATGTCATAACAAGATGAGGTGAGTAATGCAAAAAGCAGCCCATCATCTTTATGCTCCTCTCTCTCCAGGTATCCAATGATCTTGTCAATAAAATTTGTCATGTTATCATGCAACTGGACAATGAGAATAAGGAAAGGGGGTTTCACCAAGACAGGCAAGACTATTTTACTTGAGGAGCTGGGAACGGTTCAAAAAGGAGGGTGGAAGATAAAAGTTGCTAAGAATCATTATTTGGAGGCAAAAGCCTTGCAGTTAAAGTACTTAAAGACAGGTTCCTGTCTTTGCAATAGCTAACAAATTTCTTAGCTTCCATTGCATCTCACTGCCCTGGCAATGCCCCAGGGAAAATGTTTTCCTGGTTGTAACAAGTTTACCAAGCAGTTCTTATGTGCTGAATCCACAGCAGCATCAGGAGAGTACTAGCCACCCCTTCTAGCCCTACCACAGATAGATAAGTATAGATAAACTGATCTTCTGTCCCCCAGCTGAGCTGGGAAATCAAAGGGAATCAAAAGGAATAGTGGGGATTCTCTCAGAGGCCTAGATTAGTATAGGAGTCTGACTCCATGACTGTGAAACCCAAAGGGCACATAAACAACTTTCACCTAAACAGAGATGCAGAATCTCACTGTACTCCTTTCATTGGGATTTCCCTACAGATGACTTGCAAGGCATTGCTCTGCACCTTGTGTAGCCTGGGTGTATTTCAGGCTTTCCAGTCTGTGTGACCTTTCAGGATACATCCACAACATAAGACAACATCCTCACCTAGCAGTCTGTAACCTGGGAACCCACTCCTCTTCTGGATATACCCTGCTGACTCCCTCCAAGTCAAGCCCCAGACCATGCCAGGTGGATGTGACACGTCAGGTCAGAAAGGGCTTCCATTAAACAGCACTAGTAGGTTGAGCCTGGCCAACAGCTGAACACCCACCAGGCTTCTCACTTAATCTCTTCTCCAGTGGGCCAGAATGAAAACAGAAGGCGAGTGAGAAGACTCATGAACTGAGATAATGACAGCTAAACATCAAAAGCAAAAGCTGTGCATATAAACAAAGCAAAAAGAATTCACACACTACTTCTCATTGGCAGGCAGATGTCCAGTCCCTTTCTGGGTGGTTTTAGACTTTAAAATGAGACGTTGAAGCCTGAACATAACGGCATGTGAAATTCTTTTTTTTTTCCATGCAGGATTCTCAAAATCAGGGTAGTCTTTCCATGACCCAGCCTCAAAGCTAGTTCTACAGATGACACCATTTGAATCTGATTCCAATAGAGATCTCCTTTGACCTCATCAGTTTTTGGGTCCAACCCAAAAACTGGAAAAAACACTAAAAATAATGTCCATCCATTTGATGTTCTGAACCCTATGTGGAATTAGAGGTAGCTGCAGAAATTTCTCTTTGGGGGTCTATCTACCTGGGAGCTGCTTGCTACTTTGACTTGGTGTGTACTTACCACTTGCTTAGAAAGATTAGTCGGAGAATAGGTTTCGCCTTTTTCAGCATCTCCAAGATAGATTTTGAAGCTCTCTGTATAGTTCCTCAGTTTTCTTTCTATATTTTTAAAATTGTTCTGGAGCTTGATGGGCTGGGTAAATTCATCTACAAGGTGTTCTATAATACCACAGTTGACTGACTTTTGGGGCATTGTTGTTGAAGAAGAGAATTTGAAGGAAGTCATTTTGAAGCAATTTTTTTTTTTTTCATGAAAATAGCACTTCATGTTTTCAAAAATGGTCCATGTACCTGAGAAGGAATCAAGGTTTGTGAATGAACCTTCAAACCTATAAAAGATAAATCTTCAACTGTCCCTGAGCTAATGATACCAATTACTTTTTAGGAATGGCAAGCCCAGCTGAGCCATTAATGAGGTACTAACGCACAAAACTCACCATGCATATATAGATTCAGCCCTACATATCTCACCTTCACTTTAGATGTGCCTGGTGTGTACAACCCAATACTTCCAACAGTAGGTGTCTACTACTTTTTGAGTCATCCTGGCATATTCAAAACATCTATACAGTGTGGCAGATCTGACACTGGACCTCCAGCTCATGTGCACCCTTCTGGAATGGCAACTGAAAGCCATTCTTAAAGGTAGATGCAAAGGTGATTCAAGGCTTCATTACACACTCTCCTTTGCCCAACAATGAAAAGCCTAAGTTTATTCTGTGAAAAAGCAAAATAACCTAAACACTCCTTCCAGAATACTTTGTGTTTGTATTATATAAAGAATTTATTTGTGTTAAATAAATAGCCCATGAGCTTATGTGTCAAAAATCCCCACAGTAGAAATGCTTCAGTTGTAGGAAGCAGGTGCTGCTGCAATGCAAAGCAAAACAAGGGAGAGTTCATATGTCTACTGCATGCAAGGATTTGTTGGTCATACTTCACCCCAGTCCTAGCTTTGAAGAAAGTACAGCACTTACCATTCGCTTTGATCTCTTCCTTGGGAATGTTTATGACTCGATGTAATTGACTCTCTATATTCTTGGAATCCATTTCATAAATATGCTCTAAATCAATTAATCTCACTTCACAGTCAGTTGAGACATTAAGGATAGCATATTTATAAAAAATTGGTCCTCTCTGGAGGTCAGAAATGGGGATTGTTGCACAACCCATGATCAGTTTTTTTCTAGAATAGAATAAAGATTAATTAGTTACTACACTGTAAGGAGCTTCCATCAAGTTCAACCCCAGATGGACTTTGCCTCTACAGATCAGTTTGTGCAGCAAGAATGAGCAATCAACATTCACATTCAAAATGCAAAAAACCAAAATGCCTCTGGCCTTTAACAAAAACTTGATAATCTGACCTGAGCTTGGTAGTTTATAAAAATAACTGGTGAGAAGTCTTGATGTGAACAACCCTGGTCTTAGCCAAAGTTGCAGCTGCCTTGTAAAAAGAATGGGAAACACATCTAGAGATATTTCTGCTGAATGCTGCAACTGTAGCAGAACTGAAGTGACTCTATTCACTCCATCTTATCTCATGCAAGGCATCCAGTGACATCTGACAAGCTCCATAATGTTTTAGACCTTTGTGGAGATCTGGCAGAGCTGATGCAGGACCTACAGAAGTTAACGCTGTAAGTCACTTCTACGGATACCTAAATTTAGGTGTCTTTGTCTGGAGCTGAAGTCCAGGCTGGGACCCTAAAGTTGGGGTGACCTATATGCTTTCCAAAAATGTGACATCAGCATACATTTAGGGATGACTTTTACCTTTGTTTCAGAACAGCAAATTCCTGGTATTGTCCAGGTTGTTTGTAAAAAACAACGCAGATCTTGGATGGCAATTCAGGAAACTTGGATTTTTTCGACATTGCTGCAACAAACTCCAGGGTCATTGTTTCTTCTGTTCGAAGTCTTTCATTGGACAGATATGGATTCTGCAGACAGCTATTGGAAGGGAATGAAATACTCTAAGGTCAACATCAAGTTCCCTCCCACCACTCTGTCATCGTCTTCACCTGATCCACCTAAGGACTTCAGGGCAGCATTGAGATACTCACATGCATTTCTTCCAGCCTTTGTCTGAAGCTCCTGTAAGAAGAGTATCTTCTGCATCATTTCTTCCAGTCCTGTACAAATATCCTGATTACCATAAAGCATTTGCAGTGGTCCCAGCTGCCTACATGCAAGTATCAAGCCACTGTGTGAATAACTCAGATAAAGATAGCATGCTGTAGACCAAGTGGCATTGCAAAGAGACCAACTCCTGTCCTGGAGGGTCTCTACCAGTTTCCATCTTTATCTGCTGGCAGAGGAAGGAGTTTAAGGGTCAAGTAGCCTTACAGTACTAAAGCTATACCTCCTCCCAAAGACAGCTCTTTTCCCAGCAACCTCCCAGACCTCAAGCTCCTTGAGGTCTGATGGGAAATCCCACAGCATAGGTCTCTGCATCAACCAACCTGCTATCAGGTCCTAGGTTTTCTTTGCTTTCATGATCATCTGCAAGTGAGGAGAATGCTTGGGTTAACGTGAGCAGAAGACACACCAAGTCAAGAAAAACTAGAAGACAGTCGCATACTAGGAATGGGAAAGAAGATCTTGAAGCTCCTCACAGCTTGGGTATGGTCCTCTGGGCCTCTGAACCAAAAATCCCAGCTCGTGTAATCTCCCACCTATTTTGCCAAGCTCCACCAGTGCTTGGTACAGCTTTCCTGGGGATAGGGACATGGAACAGTCTGTGCTGTTGGGGGCAAGGGTGAGGGCAGGCAATGGGCCTAAGGACAATAGTTAACACATTGGATGCCATCTCTGGCACTCGCCCTTCCCTCTGTGATTCAAAGCCACCAGTTGGTCAGCAGAGAGGCACACAGGAAGCCTTGGGTGAATTCCCCATCTGAGCCAGCTAAAAGCTGCCATATCTAATCCAAGTCAGTTATCTAGATTTAGTAGCGACAAGTTAACAGTAGTGCAGCAAAAGAAAATGTTATTGAATTGGATAAAAAAGAAAGGCCAGGGCTTGCACAAACTTTTATGAAGCCAGGTAGCTCTGATTCCACCCGATGAAATTCTGTCACATTCTGCACCTTCCAAGGAAAACCACCCAGGAACAAACTTGCCTGTGTCAAAATTGTGTGGTAAGAGCAGACTGTGCCTGCAACGTGATGGTCAGCCAGCCATCCAGCCTGCTAACAGCACCATAAAAACCTGCACATCAGCACTGCTCCTCCCCATAGTTTGGGACTGGCATACAAATAGAAAGGCAGGGTGTGTGCCCCCACTGGGGACAAAGTTTATTACAGGGCCTTTAGTGCAAGTTGTGACACCTTCTTCTTCTAGGTCTGCAGACTCCCTGATTAAATCCCTGGTGTAGGAGATAAGAGAGTGTCTGTCACACAGGTGTGACATGCTGCTTCTTACAGAGAGCTTGTTTTTGAGCCTAGGGAGACTGGACAGAGTTTGCCATAATTTTTTTTTTTTTTTTTTTTTTTTTTTTTTTTCTGGCAGCACTGGTGGGAGATCAGCTTTATATACATTTATGTACACTTCCTTATAAATAACATTCAGTTATTTTAAACACAGGATAAAAATTTAACCTTCATTACAGGAGTTGGAAGTTTTCAATAGGCAAGTACCCTTTTATAGTTAGTTTTACCAGGTCTTCCCTTACTGTATAAAGCAAGAAGTTCTTAGAGTCGCTGGAAACAAGTTGGTGGCTGTTTACACCGCCTCCACCCACATTTCCTGTTACCTCCTTTGTCACGTAGCAGAGTACTGCTGCCTTCCTGGACAGATGAAGGCACAGGATGAAGCTTCTCTCTGCTTTCACCCTCTCTGTTGCTCTCCGCACTCTCCATTGCAGCAGCTCAAACCTGGACAGCCAAGGAGAAAAATTCAGCAAACAAACTTGCACCTTCAAAGCTAAAGGTCTAAAAGAAAGGTTAAAAGATCACAAAGATCAGCCTGAGAAGCCTAGGTCTTGTAATTTTACCCCCCCTGCCCCGGCCCATGCAATGAGAACCTCATTTAGTGGTTACAGCCTCACTGGTTTCAAACCCCTCTTCAAGCCCTGGATGGGTTTGCCAGCACCTCTGAGAATGCTCAGGAGCATGGAAAAATCAGGTGCTTTTTACATGCTCTGCTGGACATGGGTGTGTTTTGTGGGAATTTGTATGGACTGGGACTTTATAGATGAATGCAGTTCAGCTCAGACCAGTTCTGCTTTGTGAAAGCGAAGGAAAAAGTGCTGAAGTTTCTGTTCCAGACTCTCTCTTCACCCTTTCTCTGGCGTCCTCCCTTTCCTCCTCCCTGATACTGCTCTTAGCCACACTGTGCATTGCTCACCTCTCTCTCTGCAGCTTGGTCTCTAAAAGCTTAAAACCTGCTCAATCTCTTTCCCATGTTTGCAGTTATGTTTTTTACTCAAAAACAGTAAAATTAGAAAGCAATTCAAAAGGCAATTATTTTTTCTTCTTTCCCACCAATTATTTTTTCAGCAATGCAAGAAGGGGTGAGAGCAGCACATTTTGAACAGCCCTGTCCTGCCTCTACTTCAGGTGCATGGAGAGACTGGGTGCACTATTCTGGTCTGGTCATGAATTGGGATGGGGGAAACTGAGGCAGGGATGTGTCCCCTTACCCTCACCCAGACAGGGAGGCTCCCTCATTTCCACAGGGTGCCCAGGCAGCCTGCAGACCAGAGCCTGGAGGTGACAGGTCAGGGACAGTTCTGCATGGCGAGCCCCAGTGCCCAGCCGGGTGGGTAAGAGTGGGTAAAATCCCAGTAGAGAGATAAGGCTCCCCGGGGACGCTGCAGGGAAAAGCACACACAGTAACCTCCCCCCAAAGCCTCCCGCTTCCCTTGGGTTTAAAGTCTGCAAAAACCCGAGCAAAACCCTGGCGCAGGCCTCTGTGCTAGCCCCTACCTTGTGCTGTGTCCGCCTTGAGTACATATCCTCACCGGGCTGAGCTCTCGCTGCTTCTTATACCACCCCGAGTCTAACAGCTGCCATTTCTCGGAAATCATGGAAAGTGAAAGAAACAATCAAGAGGGAGCAGAGCACTGCCTGTTTCCTGTTGATACAGAGAAATTATTACTTTTTTTGAGACATATTTACTTACTTATAGAAAACTGCTTGGCAACTGATTTACTTACTTATAGCAAGTTATAGTATTACTTATAGTATTTTTTAATATTGCTAAGAATCCTGCTTGCCAGACTGTTCTGTGGAATTTTACCAAGGACTACTGTGTTCATAAAACAAAGCAGTTCACTCTGAAAATCTACCAGGAACTATAATGTTCAGTAAAATATTATGATTTTGTCCTTGAGGAACAGGTGTGCTCTAACTACTTGGAATCTTGGTAATGAGTAAAGATACCCATATTCAGATGGTAGAAGTTCTATTGGTTCTCTTAGATTAAATAGAATGAGAAAACCATCTGAAAAACACTCTTTTTATTCAAGAAATTGGCCAAGAGAATCTGCACATGCTCCGGGGAGAAAACAAAGTGAGAAAGACTATGAGCTGTCCTCCCAAAGACCCCCAAAGATGACCACCAGGAGGCAACGCGCAGGTGCAAAGATGACATAAACTGTTGACATCAGCCTTTCTAACTAACCCAGCCTTACTCATGCATATGTATGTTTGTGTTATGTAACCCAATGAATATGGATATCCACACTCCATAAGTTTTTGGTAAAATGTGTGGTGGATGTGCAAGCTTTGTGGAGAAATCCCCTTGCACCCCGGCGTCAGAGTAAACATACCTGCTTTATAACTCTAATATTAGAGTTGTTATAATCAGACAAAGCCAATTTTTATAAAAATATATAGTTTTATTTGGGTTCAATCAATTTAGGGTGGGAAGCAATAGGCAAAGCAGCGCTGGGTGCATGGAGAGCCACAACTCTGCCACACGCACACTGAGTTCCAAATCCAGTTCTGTAGTAATTAGACCTCCATAGAATTGTACTTGGTCATACAAACCTACAACTCTGTGAAATCAGAAAAGTCATCTTTGTCTTCTGTTAATAAAAAAACAAAAAAAAGTTTGTCTAGACCTTTCCTCCCCAACCACAGCACATACCCCAGTCATTGTAGTACAAGGTGTGGTGGAGCAACTCTTACCCCTCCTCTCCCTTCCTTGTTGGGCTGCTTGGTGCCAGGTGTGATTCCACCTACATTCCCTACATTCCCCACATTTCCCCCCCCTCCCTCCAGCTATACACCAGTCTGAGGAGATAAGAACTGATAATGTTAACGAGCCTGGCTCCTGCCCCTCCCGATTGCTAGGAAATGGTTATAATGGCCCATCATCTCCTGATGGCCTGGCACACCTGTGCCTGGGATGTGGTCAAATGGGAACAATAACAGAGCTGCACATTCATCAGATTCTTGGCAACTGCCGGAAGGCACCAGAAGGTATTTGACAAAAGTCAATTATCTTGGACCCTATAAACTGCGACCACCAGGGAGACCCTTTGAGCTTTCCTGGATCACAGTGGGCCTGTGACCAGCATCTCCCCTGAGCTGGGACACCTCAGGTACCCAAACCCTTAAGGTGTTGTCTGCTGCCAGAAGGCCACAGTGAAGCCCATCCGCTTGAGTCTCAATTATCACCTGTTGAGGAATGCCAAGGCATTGTGAGTGTTTACTCTAAACTTAAGAGGGAAATTTTCTTTGAGCTAGCTTCTCTTTCCCCCGTTCTTTGTTTTTTGGTGTGTGTATGGGTATGTACCCTTGTTTCTATGTGTTTGTCTGTTTTGTGTTCATTCTACTGAATCCAAACACCTTTGTTTCTGTGTGTGTTTGTCCGTTTTGTGTATGTGCATGTATATACATATAAATTAAGGTACAGTCAAGTAAGTTAGAGTGAATCTTGTCATTTTAGAATCTGTGAATGAGTCACTTTTTCTCAGCATGTCTGAATTATTTTGTAATGATAAATTGCTGTTAGTTACTAATAAATCTAGATTTCTTACTAAATCATTTCCGTGTCAATACTTTCATCCATGACACAAGGTTTACTTCTTTCTCTCTTCCATGACTCAGAGATTAAGGAAACTGTGTCAACCTGAGAGAGAATAGCAAGTGAATTAAACAAGAAGCATTTGTAAATTCAACAGAGTGTAACAGCAACTGGGCCTCGTCTGTCTAGGAGGAGCACCTACCCATAGAAAGCATGTTTGGAGCAAGAGGAAGAGCAGTGGGATGGAAGCTCAGCATAGCAATAAGACTGCTATCTCAGACAATTAGGGAGAGGATGACATATAAATGAACTAAGGAGGTGTGCAAACAGGGCCAAGAAGACTGCAGCCCGTGGGCAAGCATTGACTGTCCAACACTTGCTCCCTGCTGCACAATAACAGATGTTGAGCTGTCGCACAATTGCTGGCGAGCATCTTCCCCATTGCAGCTTTATCCAGCCCCGCTGAACAGGCAAACTGCACAGCCCCCAGTTCGGCTTGTGCTTCTCCTCAGAGCACTGACAGGTCAGGATGGTTGGTCTTCATGCTGTGTGCTCCTCAGGCTTCGCTCCCAGCCTGGGGGGCTTCTCTGCACTTCTGAGCTATGTACCCACATGTAGGATGGCCAGAGCCCAGCCCTGGGCCCACAGATGGTGAAAGACAAGTGCAGAGCTGGCTTCTGAGACCCACTCCTGGTCCCAGGACTCACAGGTGCCCTCCAGCAGAACAACCACTGCTCTGACACCTTCTGCCAGAATGAGAACCACTGTACCTGCCAGCCAAGGCATGTTAGAGAAAAGGCATGTCTAGGCTCTTTAGGAAAAGCACAGAGGAGCTGCCAGTCTGTCACTGAAAACAGCCTATAAAAAAACAGAGTTGAAAAGCTGCCAGTATTGACTTTTTTTTTTTTTTTTCTTTTCTCTCTATTTGATACTTTATACAGCTTCAAGGGTGAGAAGGGAAGAATGATGAGTTTGAAGCAAAACCAGAGCATTATAATGTCTGTGTTACTCTATTGAAGCTTTTGCTTGGTTTTCCTTTCAGGGTTTACATTTTTTCTAAAGCTTGTATTTAAGTCTTATTCTTTTTTCTTTTTTAGAGAAGCCAACCAACCAGCTCATCAAAAGAAGACACTGGAAAAGTAAAATGCCCCTGTAGAGTTTTCAGTGTTTGAACCCCTAAATCCTGCTGAGAAGCACATAAATGAGCATTACAATACAACATTTAAAAAAATTCTTTGCATCAAGGGATTCTGCAAACAGAGCAGCAGATATTACAGGATATATCTTGCCTGTTTCCTCATCAAAAATCAGATAAAGCCTCATTCTGTAACATAAACTACACTATCTAGGAGAGTATCATCTCTGTTAACTTTAAATTAACATTTGCCTTGTCACATTATTGATATTTCATCACCGTACCAAATTTTAAGAATAAGGAAATATTCCAAGTTATTGTGTAATAACGTGTATATAATCCCTATTGCTATTCCAAGTTGCATGTATGGTAGCCTATAAGCACATCAGCTGAATGGCAGGTCATTTTTATTTACTCAAATCCTTCTTGTCTGAGTAATCCTTTTGTGTGTGTGTGTGTGTATGTGGCAAGTGTCAGGTAGGAAGAGCTCTTCTGCTGGTGTATTTAAGTAGCAAAGTTAGTTAGTCCTGGTGGTGTGCTAAAGTAAGTACTTACAAAAAGTCTGAGCCCATTGAGCTAAAAGAGATTATTTTATCTTCTGATCTTGTTAGGAGCTGTGCCACTTTATTTTACCACCAAAAGCAACACCGTGGGGAATGATTTGTGTGGCAATGGATATAGATTAGCTGAATGAAATAACACAGTTTCCTGAAATGTGGTCTTGGTAGTTGTCAGCATTAAAAGTTTTTCAGCTCTGCAGAAGTACAAGTAGAAGAAACCAGCTGCTTGAGAAGCCCATATCATTCAATGTAAGTGAATGAATTGTGGATACAATGATATACGCAGCAGCTAGTTCTTTACCAAGAAAAGATTAAAGTGATTTTGCTTGTTAGAAAAATATCTGTCCTGAAGACATGACATTTCTGTAAAGTCACAATGCTTGGACTTACATAGGAGGATTGGTTTTGGGTAGCAACCAAGTGCAAGCTTTAAGCTTTAAACTAATACTACTATAATGTCAAAAAGTGCTGAAGCTGGTATGATGCATTTGAGAGACATGGTTAACCTGTAAAATTCAGATACTTTAATACAGAAAGAAAAACTAGATCAGGAAAGGCTTGGAAAAAAACAAATGTGTAAAGGTGAAAATGTATGTGGAGAAAAAAAAAAGTATGTTTTGATACATTTCTAAATCTTCCCCTTAGCTTGCCACTGCAATTAGCATCTGGCTTTGCCATGCCATGTTAGAAAACTAAAGAGTACTCATGTCTGTGTTCACTTTCTGTTGTGTGAACACAGGACCTCCCAAAGGAAGATTTGAGAGAGTTTGATAGGAGAAAAAATAATGCAAAATACCTTGTTTAAACTTCCTGTAAAGTTTACCCTCTGATCTCTTGAATAACCCAGCTCTTGCCCATGTACCACGGACATCTTAAATATTCCCTGTCCTCACCAGTCAGGATTTGGGACTTGAAAACCCAATTGTCAGGCCTCTCCTACTCCCACCAGTCTTTGAGAGGGCTGAGGAGTCACTACAGCCATCTGCTCGGCTTCCTCACCTTCCCTTCACTGTTGGGTAACTTCACTCAAAGTTTCTGTGCTGGGTTTGTGTGCTAGGGTTTTTGATAGACAGGGAGGGAGCTATAGTGGTGGCCCCCTGTGAGAAACTTCTTGAAAGCTCCCCCAGCTTCAAGTTGGACCTGCCTCTGGTCCAAGGCCGAGCCAATTAGTGATGGTGGCCATGCCTCTGTGATAACATATTTAAGCGGGGGAACCTGAGAGGGTGTCGGGATTTGTGAGGAGGCATTATGAGAAAGACACCCATGTGAATACTGAGGTCAGTGGAAGGGAGGAGGTGTGCTGGGGCAGGGAGTCCCCCTGTATCCCATGGTCAAAAGGCAGGGCCCCCCCTGCCACCCATGGAGGTCACTGGAGGAGCAGACACCCACCTGTGGCCTGTGGAGGAGCCCTGGGACCCTATGGGAAGAAGCAGCCCCTGCTGTTGTAGTTCAGCACAGGGAGGACTACAGCATACAGGCGTGACCCATGATGGAGCATCTCGAGAAGTACGTACCTCATAGGGAAGACTCACGACAGAGAAAGTTTGTGGAGGACTGTCTCCCATGAGACAGATGCCACATGGAGCAGGTGGAAGAATGCAGAAGAATTCTCGTCCCCCACCTGCAGGAAGAGATTGACTGACTGCACTCCACATCCCCTGCCCCTGCACTACTGCAGAAAGGTAGATATCGGGAGCAAAACTGAGCCTAGGAAGAGGGAGGGGTGAGTGGAGGTGTTTTTAAGACATAGTAACACTTCTCAGTGTCCCATTCTGTCTAAGCAGTGTTGTTGTTAGAGTTTTGAATTAAATCGATGTTCTTTTTATTCCCCTAATAAGTCTGTCTTTTGCCCATGACCATAATGGGTGAAGCACCCCTGCATGTTCTTATATCAATTCCAGAGCTTTTTGTGTAATTTTCTCCTTCTCAGCGCTGGGCAGGGAGAGGCGAGTGAATGGCTCTGTGGTGCTCAGTTGCCCTCTGGGCTCAAACCATTACAGTTTCATACCCAAATATCATTGAGAACCTGGTCCCAAATATCCAGACACCTCTTAAAAACGAGGTTTTGAAACTAATGTTCAAAATATTGAAACATACGGCAGGATAACCCTTCATTTTTTTCATAAAAAATCAAATCCTTCTTGATTCAATATAAATGTAGACTTCAAAATCATTGTGCTTTCAATCATGAGTTTGCACTTCTGGAAAATTTGATGTTCCTTTTTTTTCTCCCCGAGGTTGTTGATTTTGTTCCTTCCCCTCCCAGCTTTTCTTATTTTATTTTATCTCTTCTTATTTCAGAGAGCCTTAGTTGTGTTGCATTTTCTGGGGAGTAAATGTTCTGGTATCGTAACGCTGCCTAATGTCTGTACCAAAGCTTAAGCAAACCCAAACATTGGCATCTAAGATGTATGAGGCTCCTGATCTAGGGACTATTTTCATCACGGTGCTGCTTTCACAATCATTTTACTAAACCATTAAGTGAGAGAAAGAATCATTAGGAATGACTCTCCGGAATCTGGAAAAAAAACCCACTCTAAAGCATTTTGCAAGGCACTTTTAAAAAAAAAATAATAAAAGGAAATCCTGCCATGGCAATACTGTGATTAAAATGCCATGAAAAGACTTTAATAAACATCAGAGACATTATAGGTACATCTCTTGCCTTAATGACAGCTGATTAAATGTATGGAATTTATGCTGAATGTTATTTGGACACATTAGAAATTCTGCCTCAGGCCATCAGACACTTGTAGTCCTGGTGCTGCACAAAACGGATGTGTGCTAAACAATAACCGGATCTGATTCAAAATGCTGAAAGAAAGCCAAAGCAACTGCAGTTGCTTGGTCTGTAAATCATCTCAGGGGCTTCATCTGCAGAAGGAAATTACAGGTTTGCAATTGCCCCACAGCACAGCTGTACCAGTAGGTTGTATGAGAGTTATGTGGCAGGCATAGAGGCTACGGTCTAATTCTAGAGTCTCTTGCCTCCTTTGGATAAGGTTAGAACACAGAGATAAAGATTCCTGTGTCTGGTTTGTGGTAGCTTGGTTTTGAGAGACTGACAGCACATGCATAGTGCAGTAGTGCATACACTCATGTGCGCTAAGGCACCTCTCAAGCATTACAAGAGCTCAGAGAGACTTGGGCACTGTTTCTGAAGGATCTTGTGCAGGCTGTGCTATGCAATTCTCATAGCTTGTTCTGAAGCTTATTTAATTGTCAGTATTTTCTGTCCTAATTCTTCACTGACATCATGCTTTACAGCACTACTTAAAGTTTTGCAAAATATTCAGAATGAAATCAGCAAAATTCATATGTCAAATTTAGGGATTAATCTGATAAATTGTGGGTGCGATTTATTTGTTTGCACATACAGAGGCCCAAGAGCTATGCTTGGTCTACATCCATGTAGATTTTTCCTCACTCCCATAAAACTTACAGAAGTCTCAATTTCTAATTCTGCAAACAATTTTTTAGCCCTGTGAATATCAACAGAAGTTCTTGTGTTTTCTTACCATGCAGTTATAATGAGCAATAGCATTTAATCTTATTTTCAGTGGGCAGAATTCAAACTTTAGTTCTGTTCTCCCCAATATGTTAGCGAAGGTTATTGTCTTAGTGTGGCATGCTCCCCTGGCTGCATCTCATCAGTAGTCTTTCTTAAGAAAAAGAAATAAGCTTTTAACTCCTTCATGTAACTAAAGTGTCTGTTAAATCATTTTGGCATATTAATAATAGATCAGGAGAACAGTGAAACTCTTTCCCCCTGTATTATAATTTGAATTATTCTATCTCTGCACTTACCATCGACCAGTGTGCCTTTTCCCTCCCTTAGAGCATTTTCAATGTAGTCTCTGTGTGGTGATCTTTTTCTATGACAAAAAGCAATACCTTTTCAAAGAGCAGGTCACTTTGAGGACACAGGGGCTGTGTTTCTGTTATTATATTATACTTGGGCACATTTTCCTTCTGTCATTAGCATTTACAGCACAGTTCATATTTCTCCATGTTTAATCGTAAGTGACTGCCTAGATCTACACCCCTGGCACCACTGTTCTCTGAAGAAGAGAGCAAGTGGTTACTGCAGCTACTGCCCAGCTCAGGTCCTTCCAGATGGTGTAAATCAGAGCTACACAGCTGGTCCATAGGTAGCTCAGGACCTGCTCACCTTGTTTGTAGTCACACTCACATAAAAATAACAGATCTGACTGTTGCCTGATATTGCACTTTCTGTAGTTTAATAGAGATTCCCCCAGCCAGCAAATTGCCAGCTCACCAGATACCATCACTTCTGCGATGACTGGGCAGGTGACATGACTTACCCTCCTATGGCAACCTCGCAGCCCAGGGTGAACTTCTCCTGAGAGGCATAAAATGCTCCTGATCCTGGCCCATTCAGGGTCTGCTAGGCCTCTAGTGCCATTTGGTATATAATGATGCATCCCCTTTTGTGGTTTTCACCCAACAGTTTCAGACTGGGCAAGTAGAACGTTTTATTAATACAAAGGATCAGTGAGTTTTTCTAAAGGGAGGTTTTAGCCTGCACGGAAAGTGATGTCTCCCTCCTGCAGGTTGCCAAGAACAAACAGACACTTGCTGATAAAGAAGAGCAAGCAACTTACCAGTTACTCAGTAAGGACCGAGACTTTCCTCATATGAAGACTTCAGAAGTTTCATACAGGCACCTTATTTAAATATCATCAGCACTTCTGTGAGCACTGCCAAAACCAATTCTACTGTCTGTGCCTTGGGCTGACATACAGTCACAGGACAGCAGGGTAAGAACCTCTGTCACAAGCAACAACTACAGTCCAGCACACCCCTCTTTTGTGCCTGTGATACCTGATCACCTCAATTAATTTAATTCGTCTCTCTGAAAGTTGTCACTTAGTGCAAGTTATCCTCAGGAGCATTGCAGGTGTACTCCTGTAATTTGCTGTTAATTACTTGTTTATTTATATATTGCTAATAAAGGGAAAGGGGGGGAATCCAATTTAGGTACCTAAATAAAAGCCAGGTGTTGGCCATGTTTACCCTCTCTAACTTCTGTTTTCACAGCTATAGAGTCATGAAAGGCTTTGGCTGTTGCTACTATAAGCTGTTTACTAAACCCCAGATGTTTAAAAAGGTACCAAAAAAGAAGTGCTGAGCACCCCTGTTGTGCTGATTTTACCTGAGATAGAGTTAAATTTCTTCATAGTAGTTTGTATGGTACTATGTTTTGGGTTTGTGATGAAAATAGCGTTGATAACATAGGAATGTTTCAGCTATGGCTGAGGCATATTTACACGACACCTAAGCATTTTCTTCTTGGCATACTGCCCTACCAGGGAGGAGGTTGAGGGTGCACAAGGATTTGGGAGAGGATGCAACTGGGACTGCTGAAACTAGCTGACCAAAGGGATATTCCATACCATATGATGTCATGATCAGCAATGAAATCTGGGGGAAGAAGGGGAAGGGGGATATGGCTGGTTGGTTGGAGTTACGATGTTTGTCTTCCCAAGTAACCGTTATGTGTGACGGAGCCCTGCTTTCCTGGAGATGGCTGAACATCTGCCTGCCGATGGGAAGTAGCAAATGAATACTTCGCTTTGCTTGCATGTGGGGCTTTTTCTTTATCTGTTAAAATGCCTTTATCTCAACCTCCAAGTTTTCTTACTTTTACACTTCTGATTCTCTCCCCCATCCCTACCTGGGAGGAGTGAACAAGCAGCTGTGTGGTGCTGAGCTATCTACTGGGGTTAAGCCACAACACCTGGACACTTAGCTCAGATAGCATGGTTCCCCTTTTTCCTCAGATTTTCGTGAAGGCTTCACACTGTCAAAAGAATTGTTTATTGCTGAAGTCAACAGAGAGATGAAGCAGCCAGCCACAATAATTGGTTTATTCTAAATACTCACAGATACCAATCCACTGTTGGCTCAACACACTGAATGTTCAGGACATTGCTGATCTGGTCTCTGCATGTTTATGGACATAAAGAAACTGGAATCCCTGTCTATAGCTGTCAACAAACCTCCAAGTCTAATGTGCCATCACTTTAGCTTTTAGCAGCACAGACGGATGTAGATCTGATGACTACTGCCAAACACCCAAGCAGAACTGCAGATTCTGCTGGAGGATGATTGGAAGATGTAAATGATCATATAGCAGCATCTGGTGCAATGTGGCAGGCTCTTGTGTGGCCCATGCAGACCCACAGTGACATGGAACTTTCTGTAAAGCTGTATATTTTCTGGACTGTGGTTGTACCATAACACACAGCAGGGAAATAATTGTTCCATGCATTGGATTGGAATGGAGCAGCAGACAAGAACCGTGCCAGACAGTAGGTTAAGATCAGCAATGAATGGTTTACAGCTGAAGCTTGTACCATTTCAACCAACACAGGCTGGCAAGTAGTAGCTTCTTTAGCATTATTATTAATGTTAGCCTTCCCAAGTGCATCCATCAAGGTGTGTGACTGTGTGGCCAGCATCACCGTCTGGGCAGGGGGTAAGTGTTCAAACTTTTCTTAAGTGCTGGGCAGGAGACTGACTTCAGTACTACTTGATTCCTGAGGTATTTGATTCAGTCAAGGTGACTGTGGTGACTTCAAAATCTGTTCTGAAATGACTTAAAACCAGCACTTGACCTACACAAAAATATACTAGTCTGGGCAATATCTTTAGGGCTCTAAATGTATTCAGATTTTTTTTTTTTTAAAACTAAAAAAAATCAAAATATATGTAAAGCTATTTCTTTACAAGTGCATCAAGTTAGCTCAGCAAATATTTTCCTCTAGAGCTTCACTTCTATGTCTCAAAAGGGAATAGAGACCTCTGTAGCTGTTAGAAACCGAGAAAAAAAGATCAATACTTTGAATACCCTGCTTTGAATATCTACAACATTTCCATAGCCTGTAGTGGTTTTGCTTTAATATTTGTTCCCTGCCACTTTGTAATCTTAGGTTTATTCCATTAAAGGCCATGCCTTTCTCCTCTCAGAGGGAGCTATGGCTGTTCGGCCATTGTTTTTTGACGAGATTTATTCAGGCAGTCAGTGACCTTTCCTATACCCCCTATCAATTGTCTGGAATGGCTTGGCCTGATAAGGTGAAAACAGCTATAGTGTTTTATTATTTCTAGTATTTCTTTATTTACCTGGTTATGCAAGACACTTACTGACTGGCTGGCTGATTGATTTATTGCAGTTTTGTACTGCTGCCAGCATCCTTCTGGGCAACAGGACTGGAAAAGGACTTTCTACAGCTGAGTTTATGCCAGTGTTGATGTATTAGCAAACTGCATGTAAGGCATTTCAGTCAGAACCATCCCTTGTAACCCATGGCTGTCCATTTGCCCAGGGTTTGTGAATGCAAATCTAGGCTTATACATGCTGTCAGACTGCCAGCTGGCAGTGCAGCAACTTACTGATGAGATAGGCTTGTGTCAAAAGCAGTAATAAATGAAAAAGGGAAAATATATTGTAAAACATAGTAAAAGAGCCACTCTACTTCTGTCACCACTACATAACAACCTCTGAAAGAACAAAGTGGACATGGGACAAAAGCATGTCTTCCTCCAGCAATGATTGTTTCTGGGATTATTCTGTGAAAGAGATCTCAGCTAACTGGACAGAGTGGGTATCTATGGCCAGTGTGTGACTGCAAAGTGTGAATGAACAGGGGAGACCTTATGTTGACCTAGCAACCCAAGAATAAACCAGTTACAATGATCCAGAAGCCACAACACAGTTTTTCACCTCTGCAGCTAACTTGGGACATCTGATCCATATGGGCAGCATGAATCCTTTGACAAGAGGTGAGTGAAGGTGAGTTCTGTCCTGTCACAGGACAATAGGCCTGTCAAACGCTGTTGTACAGCACGGTCTGCCGCAGTCTCTGGCATCAGGAGCAGGTGATGTCCACTGGAAGAGCAGAGACCCATATGAAACAAAGGAAAAGGAAGGCAGGGAATAGTTAGATTTGGGATCGGGGGACCTGGCAGTACAAAGCTCAGTGCTCCTCTCTTAGGTCAGATGTCTGTTTGCATCCTTTTAGGCAAGTTATCATCTGATCACTCAAGAAAGAATAAACTTTCTTCTAGTGAATCAGTCACCATGATACTCTGAAACATGTGGGTGCACCGACCCACATCTATCTGTCTCGTGTGAATAAGCACTAACGACGCGAAGCTCTGGACGGTTTGTGTGGCAGTACCATGTTATTTCTCTTGGCTGAAACTGCATATAAGGGTAATGAATCACAATGGAGTAACACTGCATCTGGAATCACTGATACCCAAAATCTTTCTTCAAGAGATAGATGATACCATCCCCTTAATGGTTGTAACCAGCAGCCTTGAAATACTCAACGGAAAAGTTTTCTCTGCCTCTTAGCACTAATCAGGAAAAGAGAACACCTCGAAGGAAGAATTATATCCCACTGGAAATGCCTAGTTCTGTCAGAGACAGTCGAATACATGGTGTCTGTGGAAGAAGCTGGTTTATTTCAAACAGTGAGATCCAAGCAAGGACAACCCAAGTACAGGACTTCTGAAGAATGAAGAAGAAACCTACTGGGATGATTTTGTGGATCACAGGGCAAGTTACAGCTTCTTGATCAAAAGGTCTGTATTGAGGAAGAGGCCTAAGGTAGAGCTAAGCGTGCAAACTGTTTAGCAAAGTTAATGACAAATGGACAATCTGTATCCAGAAGACCTGGAAATGCAGCAAAATGTTCAGGTGGAGAAGAAGGAGCTTCCGTCTGGACAACTGAACACAATGGATGGCTCCATCTGTCAGAACTGAGGAAGTAATATGGAAGAACTAAGAAAAAGGGGATGAGGAGGTCTTCAGAAGGTAGGAATGATATCCTTTAATATTAGAACCATCCTAATTCAGAGCTGAAGTTCCACTGAGTCTCAGAAGAATCTCCACCTTCACTACTGCTTAGGTATTTTCTCATGCTCTCTTATATACACCCCTTCTTAACAAGGATGTATAATGCATTTGCTCTGTGGCCCTATTTTAGTAGCTTTGGTTTCCAGTACTGGTGACAGTGGACTTGGCTCCTTTCTCTGATGGACAAAATGAAGAGGGGTTGCACCAAAACCAGACAAAGTATCACTGGAAAAAAACACAGTCTTCCACTGCTCTTTGACACTTCTTCCCCAAGACACCTGTGTACTCATACTTGTAAGAGTGACTTTACAGCTTTCAAGGTCAAAACAACGAGGCAGGAATTTCTTCACTTTCTTGTCAGATATAAATCTGAAGCCCAACTAACTTCCCAGGCTCAACACCGTCTGAGAAGCATGTCTCATGGTGGCAGCTCAGTTCAATTCAGATAGAAGCAGATTAGTATATTGTTGTAGATGAAAGTATTGACATGGTGATGATTTAGTAAGAAATCTAGATTTATTAATAACCTAACAGCAATTTATCAATACAAAATAATTCAGAAATGCTGAAAGAACAGCAACTTATTCACAGATTCTAAAGTGACAAGATTCACTCTAACTTACTTAACTGTACCTTAATTTATACATATATACATGCGCATACACAAAATGGACATAGAAACAAAGGTCTTTGGATTCAGTAGAATGAACACAAAACAGACAAATACACACAGAAACAAGGGTACGTGCCCACACACGCTCACCAATAAACAGAGAAAGAACAGATGAAAGAAGCTAGCTCAAAGAAAATTTCCCTCTTAAGTTTAGAGCAAATACAATGCCTTAGCATTCCCCAACGGGTGATAATTGAGACTCGAGCGGGTGGGCTTCACCGTGGCCTTCTGTCAACTCTGCCAGCAGACAACACCTTAAGGGTTTTGGTACCTGAGGTGTCCCAGCTCAGGGGAGATGCTGGTCACAGGCCCACTGTGATCCAGGAAAGCAAAAAGGGTCTCCCTGGTGGTCACAGTTTATAGAACCCAAGATAATTGACTTCTGTCAAATACCTTCTTGTCCCTTCCGGCAGTTGCCAAGAATTTGATGAATGTGCAGCTCTGTTATTGTTCCCATTCGACCCCATCCCAGGCACAGGTGTGCCAGGCCATCAGGAGATGATGGGCCATTATAACCACTTCCTAGCAATCGGGAGGGGCAGGAGCAAGGCTCCTGTTAGCAGTCCTTATCTCCACAGATTGGTGTATAGCTCAGGGGGATGTGGAATCACACCTGGCACCACGCAGCCCAACAAGGAGGGGCAGGGAAGGGTAAGAATTGCACCACCACAATATGAACCTGTAGATGCTGCCAATATCAGAAAGGAGACAAACCCTTCAGGTATCTACCATAAACAGATATAATCTGTCTAAGATAGGAATAAGTGTTGTGCTGGGGCAGGTTCATATTTAGGGGGCGCTGGTCCATTCTGGACCATTGTCAGTATCATCCACACCTGATTCAGTGACAAGTTGCAGGTTATCACTAGGCCATCTTTCTCTTTTATTATGGACATGCTCTCTTTTTTCTTTTTTTTTTTTTTTCTTTTTTTTTCATAGCCTAACTTAGACCCTACCAGTTTTTGTAAAAAGAGGTCATAACATATTTTTCACACCATTTTTTTAACCTGTATTTGTACTATGACATTTCATATCTGCAGCCCCACACTTCCCTTGCTCAGTGAAGTGAATGCCCACCAAAAAGTGAAATATGCTGCTTGCACTTCTAAAAGAATGAAGCTAGGACTCTAACTCTGCATCACCGAGGTGATGCTCTCCATTTCTCTCTGCAGGTCATGGAAGTATTCGTAGAGTTAGGCTGGATTTTAAGATAAGTCACCAAAATGACCATGACGTATACCAGAAGTCTTGAGCATATTTCCTATGGGCTTCTGAACTTTTAGCCTTTCCTGTCAATATGGGTCCTAAAGTCTATTCAACACCTATGAGAACAGGAGCTGATGTTCCCAACACTCTCCTCACACCTAAGAAAGCCTCAGAAAAAGGATGACCCTTTTGATGAAGAGATGTAGGTAGAAGTAGGATGGAAAAGACATGCTTAAAGACATCTCTAGCAGATACATGGGAAAGGTGGTCACCAAAGAGTATGCATAAAGACATCATGCCATTTTAACAGATTTTAGCCCATCTGAAAGGGACATCAGTTATTGGGAATGGGACCTATCATTAAATTTTTGGCCATGTATGGACTCCTAATACCTCATAGGTTCTGCCTGAGATGCCCAGTTCCTTCCTTCCTCACTATGTCGCCTGCATCTCTCACACCGGAAGCATGACAGGACGGCCTCTTCCACATTGCTGGGCACAGTAGGTCACAGTGTGATGAGCCCGTCAGCTACATGGAAATGGGAAGACCTAGGGAGAGAGGCCAAAGTGCTCAGTCAAGGACTGTGCCGGGTGCCAGGGAACTGTATGCGAGGGGCCCCTTTGATGAGGCATCCTCAACATAGAGACCTTCACCTAAGACATGGGACCAAGCACACATGTGAATGCATCACATGTCACTACATTGCTGGGTGTAGTGGATGTGCTCCAGCCAGGCATGCCAATGCATAAAGTTTCACACTGAGAAGAGAATAACTTGAGAGATGTCCAGCTGCTGTAGATACTAATATACCTAGATGACCACCCATTTGCATTTTCATGCCAATTGATCTCAATCAGCATCTGAAATTCAAAAAAAACCCCTCATCTCCTGGTTCTTCTCTGCACTTCGGTCTTCAGACAGTTCATGGTCACAAGTCTGGGCAGTGTGGTTATGGCTACAGAATATGCGCCAGAGGTATCTCTTGCCTGTGACTTCTCAAGCGTGTGCCTTTGCAGTGCCACTTCCAGTCTTTCAACACTGGGTGGCACCAACAATATAAAGAATCAGGACCGCGTCTCCAGCCTTTCCTTGTTCAAAGGGAGTTGTGATCCCTGGAGAGGTGAGGTGCTATCAGTTTATTTGTTTATAGTCTTGACGCAGTGAATGTAAGAAAAACATGATTCTAGCAAGACACCTCAGGTAATGGTAGGATTAGGAGCAGGTGAGGATATAAGATAGGAAGAACTGTATGTAAAGTTTGATTACTTCCACTGTGGAACTATTTCAGCTAAAAAAACTCCCACCTGTGACTGAAGTTTTTGTTATCTTTTCATCATGAATAAGCCCTCTCATCAGGCACATTAGAAAAAGACAGAGTAAAGCAGTGGAGAAATAGGGCCAGTCCCAGGCTCTGCACCAGTGTTCTCCATGTCTCTGAGACTGCTGAAGCCAGGAGAGGCCCTTGCAGCTCCTCTGCTCCCTCCCCCTTCAACCACCTTGCCCAGTGCAGCAGTCACCAAAGCAGGACCTGAGTGAGAGGCAGAGACCCTCCATCGACAAGTTGTTCTTTCTTACACCTCATCTATCGTGGGATGCTAATGGTATACCCTTAGCAAAGAAGGCCAAGTTCTTTAGGAAAAATACTCTGCATGCAATTTTTTTGTGGGAGCTTAAGAGACAGAAGTTTCTAGCTGTCCAGCTGGAGGACTGACATGTGCTCATTATTGATTTCTAATTGATGGCTATGATAAATCCAAGAGTGCAGCAACACAGAGCAAAAAGTCATGGAGGAGCTGCCACCTTACAGAGTATTTTGTATGCTTTCCTTAACATCTGTCATTTGTGACCAATGCCACCGAATGCAGTTATCAATAAGATGCCAAACTGTCAGCATTTCATTAAAATATGCTGCAGAGAGTAGTTCACTAAACTACTTAGCATGCCAAATGCATAGTATGTGCCAACATATTTATCGTATAATGTTCTTAAGAGCCGCAAGCCTCTGTTCATTGGGAGTAATCAATTTCATTTCCATATGCAGTGGACCTTGAACCCTGCCTTGCACTCACATTGCAACAATTTAATTTTTTCAAGGGACTATCAGAATAAGATGCAGTGCCTCTACCAGGAGCGCTGGCAGTAAACTGTATTGATATTCTGGGCTAAAAATGCCCCACAGATCTCTGCACACTGTGGGAAGGATCTAAAAATACGTAATAAAAGCATGATTAGTACAGCATGCAACAAGGTGAGGAGTACATGCTGCTGGACAGAAATAAAGTCTTGACAGTGTAAAAGAGAGCCAAATAAAGAAATTCAGCAGCAAGAATATTTTCAGCCTTATTGCAATATGAAATAAAGGACAGTTATGTTTTTAGTGTTGCTGAAAGAATCTACCCCCGTGACTGGTAATTAATAGTTTAAGGAGACCTTCAGTTCCCTGTTCAACCTTTGGATTGCCTCATTAGACACTGTCAGTTTCTAGGACATGCAAATCCTCTGTGTCAAAAAGCACTAGTTTTCATACACTCGCTGACCTTTCTCATTTCTTGTACCTCTTCTTTCCTTTCTGTCTGACTACCCCAAAGTGCTTACAGGGACTCTGTTCCCAGGCAATTACTGTTGGGCAGTGCTCCCACAGCCAAAATAGGGTCTCTCCTCTGACAGTGAAAGCTAGGCACCACTTCATTAAGCCAAAACTTGTGTACGTGTTCAGCAACCCTCCACAACCTCTCTCCTTGGGAAGCCTGGCTCCTGAACCTTGGAATTTTCATCCTTACTTGGTATAAGGTGCTGCTAAACAGTAGTAGTCAAACCCCCAAGGCCAGCAAAGGGCCATTAGCATGTTCCTGAGACTTGTGCCCCTAACCCTTTCCATCCCTGGCAATGAGCTCCAGTGCCCAAATTGCCCATGTCTCTTGTTAGGGCAGACAGAAAATATCTGTGATATCACATATCTCTTTAAATCTTGAAATGCCACTCTGGCTCTATAGCAACACTAACAGGCATCATCTGTTGTTTTTTTTTTTTTTTATAGCTGGGAGCCTCACAGAGGCCCTACTGCAGTGTTTTGCAGCTACAGCTGAACAATTCAAACCTAGAAATGAGGTGAGGTAAATCTCCTCTGTTACACCCCTGCTGAGCATCCTGGCTTGTGTCAGCAATAGCACGGCCAGCAGGGACAGGGAAGGGATCTGACCCATGTACTCGGCACTGGTGAGGCCGCCCCTTGATTCCTGTGTTCAGTTTTGGGCCCCTCACTACAAAAAGGACATTGAATGACTCGAGCGTGTCCAGAGAAGGGCAACGGAGCTGGTGCAGGGTCTGGAGCACAAGTCTTATGAGAAGCAGCTGATGGACCTGGGGTTGTTTGGCCTGGAGAAAAGGAGGCTCAAGGGAGACCTTATCACTCTCTACAACTACCTGAAGGGAGGTTGTAGTGAGGTGGGTGTCAGTCCCTTCTCCCAAGAAAAAAGCAATAGGACAAAAGGAAATGGCCTCAAGTTGCACCAGAGGACATTTAGGTTGAATAGTAGGAAAAATTTCTTCACCAAAAGACCTTTATTAAGCATTGGAACAGGCTGCATTGGAACTGTTTGAGTCACCATCCCTGGAAGTATTTAAAAGACAAGGAGATGTGGCACTTAGGGACATGGTTTAGTGGTGGACTTGGCAGTGCTCGGTTAACAGTTGGACTTGATCACCTTAAAGGTCTTTTCCAATCTAAATGAAACTATTCTACTCTATTCTTCCAGACCACGATCTTGGGGGGCTTTATTTCAGATCTCAATGAGATCTATAGAGAGCTTTACAACCTTGAAATTCAGACTGCATATTAGGATCCTAAAAGAGTATGTGGAAACCCAGCTCTAAGCTTCAAAAATCAATAAAATAGGGTATGTAGAACACACTAACACACCAAGATTTGCAGAGACTGTATATATACACACATAGTCATAAAATCAGACAAGGTGTTTTTTTCCCAAATGGGTGTCTCCTCAGGATGAGCTTGCTGAATGGAAAGGTGTGGGGAGGAATGGAAGGGAAGAAGGGAAGAATCACAGGAATAAATCCAATTTAAGTGTGCACAGAAGGAACAAGGAAACCTGTAAACATATACAGGGTGACAAAAGATAACTGAAGCAAAGGGATTTTAAAGATCTTAAACCCACCTGTTCTGGCAAACAGAGCTGAAGACGAATAAACACTTCTGATCTGGGTGAGACAATTTACTCCATGCTTGTCCCTCCCAGCACTGCTGTCCATTCTCCTGAGGCAAATGGACTTGTTGGCTGCTATAGAAAAGATAGTACTCTGGAGTGCTACCTGGAAGGGAGGTCCTGTGCTGCTGCATAGTCATGATGTATATGGAATAAATTAATTATACACAGAGCTCAGACTGGCCAGACTGTGTACACCAGGCCAGATGCTCACAGTCTTTACTGCTTTGCCCATATTTACAACATCCAAGCCCAGATGTGGGTATTTATTGTGGCCTATTTCTCCTCTCCTCTCCTCTCCTCTCCTCTCCTCTCCTCTCCCTGTCTCTTATACACTCTCCT